>NC_089826.1:49691495-49994525 GCF_035046505.1 Tiliqua scincoides
CACCCCCTTGCCCATTTTGGCAAGGCTGCACCAGTCTAGAGAGGGATTTCTTGAGTTAGGTTTGAAAGGTGTATGCCTATGTAAATATGCAAAGGTTACTCAAAGGTTTTGCAGACTGAAGCGACAATCCTGTACACAGTAATTGAGGATCAAGTTTCATTAAAATCTGTGGAATTTTTTTTCTGAGTAAACATAAGAAGCACAGTCTGGCTTTGTTTTCTGTTCCCTTGACAACCAGGTTGTTTCATAAACTGAAACCACACTCAGAGGTTGAAAATCATGAGTCTTGGATCTAGTTATGTTGCTCTTGTATGAAGGAACATGTTAAGTAGAAGACTCTTTGGGTCCAAAGCAACAGCAATTCTGACAGCCATGTGATGTTGGAATGCCCCTTTTTTCCCCACCTAAGACTTCAATATTACTTTCTCTGCAGTTCACCTGTTCTCTCTTAGATCCACCTGTCTCTTAGAGATAGAGATGTAATGGGGTGTCACTGAACTTAACATCTGCTTTTGGACTCCGAGTTATGGACAGCTGTATCAGCATTTTTGGGTAGGCACAATAGTACTGGGAGAGCAAGAACTGGATGTTTTGACAAGCACAGATCTCTAGAACTCAACCTGTACTTAAAAGGGAGAGCGCAATCCTAACCTATTTTCTAGCATTGCTCTGAGGTAAGAGAACAAATATTGTATTATTTTGAGGAGGCTTCCGTGAGTGCCACTCAACTGCAGGATGCAACACACATCTCATTGGGACAGCTATGCCAGTGCTGGAAAGTTGGTTAGGATTTGGGCCACAGTGTATAGGGATCAATGAGATAGATGCTTAAGGAACTTGTCTTGTTTTAAGGTTTGCCTGTAATCACTTGCTGTAACCTTGCTAGGCTTGGCACCTGGGAACTTCCACTTTATAAGCCTGCCTATTCTGGTAAAAGAGGATGACTGTCATAGACAGAGGGCTGGAGGATTCACCTTACAAGGAAAGGCTACCATTTTAAGGATTTTTTTAGCTTGGGAAAAGGTGACATGGGGAGGGGGAGAAACATGACTAAGGGCCCAATCCTATCCAACTTTCCAACACAGGTGCAGCCGCAATGCAGCCCTGAGGTAAGTGAACAAATGTTCCCATACCTTGAAGAGGCCTCTGTGGCTGCCTTCCTACTGCAGGATGCAGTGCATACCCCATTGGCACAACTGCACCAGCACTGGAAAATTGGATAGGATCATGCCCTAAGGCTGCAATCCTAAGCAGACTTACCTGGGAGTAAAGCCTATTGAACACAGGGGGACTACTTCTGAGTAATGTGCATAGGATTGTTTTGTGAGACAACTGTGGAGCAGAGGAGATGGCTAGAGTGTCTTGAACTCTCCTTCACAGGACAGAAGTGGGGACAAAAGTAATAAAGTGTCCAAGGCACTCTTTCCTCCACACGTTCCACTCTCCTTTCCTCCACACTTCCTTTTTTTGCTCTGTTTCCTTTTTTAACCCATTTCTGCCCAGCCCACAGGTACACATTTGACCCTGTTGTGTATATGCACCGTTGGGCAGAAATGGCTTAAATTCATGGAGTAGGAAGAATAGCAAAGGCAGTAGCTGGTATGCTGCTGGATAAGGGGGCAGATGGCATTTGCATGGCAGGCTATGGCACAAGAGGATCATGCTGCTTCTGGTGCCAGGAGACTGGGCCTATATGCACATTTATGTAGATTCAACTGATTTGTTCAGTGGTCCCCAAATTTACTGTGATCATGGTGCACTTCTTTCACTGCAGCCTCTTCTTCCCAGCACACCAGGTGCAGCAATCTTGGATTACGCAAGAATCGTGTGAGATCTTGCACAAGCCAGATGGTGGTGTCTGGGAGAGCTGGAAAGAATAGGCTGCAGAGACATTCTGAGGTGCCCCTATAAATTTGCACAGTTTGGGAACCCCTGGATTGACTAAGATGTACAGTTAATTAACTACATTTTCTTAAGTGACAGATCTATTAATTTAAAAACTTAAATATGCCATAGCATTGAAATAGAGTAGACCCTCATCCAGTGACCTCTTGTGAGGTCTCTGATGTTCACAATGAATACCCTCCCACTGAGCCACTCCACTAATTTCTATGGAAACAAGAACGCTATGCACAAGCCTCTGAATCAGAGAATACTGGCTATATTTTTTAATCAAAACGTGTGTGCATGCAGATTTGATTGATCAGTCAGTTTCTCAGTTAAAAGCCATACAATTAATCAAGGAAAATGTCTTCAATAGGGGGACAGCCTTATTAATAATTTTTAAAAAATCAATAGTTCATAAATGTGAAAGAAGCCATTTTTCCTGTGTAGTAGTATGTATCTCTTACAGGTATACATAAGGAACAAGAAAGCATCCAATCAGTTTATCCTTTCACATAACTCTTCTTTATTCCCCAACAACGTTAATCACATCTCTATCCACCCTGATGTAATTTTATTCCCTGATGTTTGTCTAAGTCTATGTAAAGGTTAAATTACTAAATTACTTCCCACTGCTCTCAGCAGAGAGAAGAGCAAGTAAATAATCACAGCTGTGTCAAGATGGATGACAGAGCAAAACTGCAGTGAGATTGCTTCTCATATTGGATGCAGCATCTGCAGGAAATAAAACCCAGTTTTGCCTCCTGGGAGCACAGGAAAGCCTCACATCTTCAGTTCCACTCTGTTTGAAGCAGCAGCTGGAGAGCATGACCACTAAAGCCAGCACACTCTTTTCTATGTTTATTGGGGATTTGGATTCTGAACCATACAATAGTGGATAAATATACTTCTAAGCTGCAAAGCAGATATGTGCTATTTAACATGGCATTACATTTCAGAGTAAAATATCACATTTACCACCATATATAATAGTGCTTCATGCTTGCTTACAGTGTGACCCTGTGTACATTTACTCAGAAGTAAGTTCAGCTGAGTTAAATGGGACTTATTCCCTTGTAAATTAATTTAGGATTAAAGCCCTATGTTTTTTAATCCAGTTGTCCCTGTTCTGCACTAGATCAGTTAAATTTATTAATTCAGTTATGATCTCCTATGTTCATTATGTGCAGAGAGGAGGAATGGGAGTATGTCAGCTTGCCATGGCTGCCCTCTCCTAGCAGCTGTGAGCACTATCCACCCCCACCCCCTGAGACCTTTGTGCCTTGAGTGGTTGTCTGCAGGGTCAGCACCAAACATATGGAAGACACTTCCATGGTGTCAAACCAGGGGTCTTAGAAAAATACTGCTTGGAGGTGTCTCCACCCTCAACTTCAAAATTTTGTCTTTTAATTGCCATTTCATATTTTAAAATCCATAAAGCTAATATGATAAATAATGCACCTTTATCAGGATAGTATATTTAAGCAGAAAGTTGCTACTCAGCCCAACATTGCTGATCATTGGGATCTGCTGCTATCCTTAGGAGCTGCTGGGCCCCACCCCACAGGGTCTTACTACTCACAGAGATGAGCAGTAGTGGCAAGGCACCCACCAGCAGTGGTGTCACTGCCAACTGTTTATAGGGGGCTGATTTCAAGCCAGTTGGACCCAGGGGTTGGCAGGAGGTAAGGTTTTCCAGTGGCAATGCTCTGTACTCTCTTGGCAATCTTCCATGCCAGAATGTCAGCTACAGAGCAAGGCTGCGAGAGTTTTGCTCACCACCCCAGTTTGCTCACCACCCCCTCCAGGCATGGGATCCAAATTGTCAAACTGCCCAAAGGCTGGCCTTGGCTGACCTGTAGAGATTCTAAATTTAGGCATGACTTGGAATTTACTAGCCATCTTGAGCAAATGTCAGGGCTTTTGGCCTGGAAGAAAGTAGGCATGGCTCTGGCTAAGTTCGAGTCTGCTTTTAGGCCAAAGGGCTGAGAACAAGAAGAACCTTATTGCCCCCAACAATAAGAATGAAATCATCTGGTTTCTACCAAGTCGAGAGCTGCAATACTACACTCTGTCTACCTTCTGTAACAGAGTGGGTCAGAAGCTTTCTTTTCTTGTAAGTTGCCATTACAGCACAAAAAGTAAAACACTTTCCACCAGACTCTCCAAGTGTGCCTACATTCATTATTCAGCTGGATCCTGTGTGCACATGCGTTTGGTTCACTTAAGTGTGTTGAAGGTTGCCAGGGATGGTCAGCTGTGCCAATGGCTCAGGAATTGACTCAGGTCTGAGGCCACTGACTTGGGACTCAGCACCCACCCACACAGACACCATTTTTTCCCCTGTGCCTGTCACATGTATCAAAAAGACTTGTGACTCGAGTCTTTTTGAGTTGTGAAAATGCTCCAGTTTGACTCAGAAAGTGCCCCAGTTATGACTTGTTTTTGAGCTGAGTCACAGGGATTGGAGACTTGTGACTTAACTTAAGTTGGGGGAAGAATACCAGGCAAATCTCTAACAAAAACCCTTGACTTCCGATGGGCGGACTTCCCTCAAATGAGGAGGCTGGTTAGAAGGAGGTTGAAAGGGAGGGTAAAAAGAGTCCAATCTCTCTAGAGTGCATGGAGGCTGCTTAAAACAACAGTAATAGAGGCCCAGCAGAGGTGTATACCGCAAAGAAAGAAGGGTTCCACTAAATCCAGGAGGGTGCCCGCATGGCTAACCAGCCAAGTTAGAGAGGCTGTGAAGGGCAAGGAAGCTTCCTTCCGTAAATGGAAGTCTTGCCCTAATGAGGAGAATAAAAAGGAACATAAACTGTGGCAAAAGAAATGTAAGAAGGTGATACTGGAGGCCAAGCGAGACTATGAGGAACGCATGGCCAGCAACATTAAGGGGAATAATAAAAGCTTCAAATATGTTAGAAGCAGGAAGCCCACCAGAGAAGCGGTTGGCCCTCTGGATGGTGAGGGAGGGAAAGGGGAGATAAAAGGAGACTTAGAGATGGCAGAGAAATTAAATGAGTTCTTTGCATCTGTCTTCACGGCAGAAGACCTCGGGCAGATACTGCTGCCCGAACGGCCCCACCTGACCGAGGAGTTAAGTCAGATAGAGGTTAAAAGAGCAGATGTTTCAGACCTCATTGATAAATTAAAGATCAATAAGTCACCGGGCCCTGATGGCATCCACTCAAGAGTTATTAAGGAATTGAAGAATGAAGTTGCAGACCTCTTGACTAAGGTATGCAACTTGTCCCTCAAAACGGCCACGGTGCCAGAAGATTGGAGGATAGCAAATGTCACGCCTATTTTTAAAAAGGGAAAGAGGGGGGACCCGGGAAACTATAGGCCGGTCAGCCTAACATCCATACCGGGTAAGATGGTGGAATGCCTCATCAAAGATAGGATCTCAAAACACATAGACGAACAGGCCTTGCTGAGGGAGAGTCAGCATGGCTTCTGTAAGGGTAAGTCTTGCCTCACGAACCTTATAGAATTCTTTGAAAAGGTCAACAGGCATGTGGATGCGGGAGAACCTGTGGACATTATATATCTGGACTTTCAGAAGGCATTTGACATGGTCCCTCACCAAAGGCTACTGAAAAAACTCCACAGTCAGGGAATTAGAGGACAGGTCCTCTCATGGATTGAGAACTGGCTGGAGGCCAGGAAGCAGAGAGTGGGTGTCAATGGGCAATTTTCACAATGGAGAGAGGTGAAAAGCGGTGTGCCCCAAGGATCTGTCCTGGGACCGGTGCTTTTCAACCTCTTCATAAATGACCTGGAGACAGGGTTGAGCAGTGAAGTGGCTAAGTTTGCAGACGACACCAAACTTTTCCGAGTGGTGAAGACCAGAAGTGATTGTGAGGAGCTCCAGAAGGATCTCTCCAGACTGGCAGAATGGGCAGCAAATTGGCAGATGCGCTTCAATGTCAGTAAGTGTAAAGTCATGCACATGGGGCAAAAAATCAAAACTTTAGATATAGGCTGATGGGTTCTGAGCTGTCTGTGACAGATCAGGAGAGAGATCTTGGGGTGGTGGTGGACAGGTTGATGAAAGTGTCGACCCAATGTGCGGCAGCAGTGAAGAAGGCCAATTCTATGCTTGGGATCATTAAGAAGGGTATAGAGAACAAAACGGCTAGTATAATGCCGTTGTACAAATCTATGGTAAGGCCACACCTGGAGTATTGTGTCCAGTTCTGGTCGCCGCATCTCAAAAAAGACATAGTGGAAATGGAAAAGGTGCAAAAGAGAGCGACTGAGATGATTACTGGGCTGGGGCACCTTCCTTATGAGGAAAGGCTACGGCGTTTGGGCCTCTTCAGCCTAGAAAAGAGACGCCTGAGGGGGGACATGATTGAGACATACAAAATTATGCAGGGGATGGACAGAGTGGATAGAGAGATGCTCTTTACACTCTCACATAATACCAGAACCAGGGGACATCCACTAAAATTGAGTGTTGGGCAGGTTAGGACAGACAAAAGAAAATATTTCTTTACTCAGCGTGTGGTCGGTCTGTGGAACTTCTTGCCACAGGATGTGGTGATGGCGTCTAGCCTAGACGCCTTTAAAAGGGGATTGGACAAGTTTCTGGAGGAAAAATCCATTACGGGGTACAAGCCATGATGTGTATGCGCAACCTCCTGATTTTAGAAATGGGTTATGTCAGAATGCCAGATGCAAGGGAGGGCACCAGGATGAGGTCTCTTGTTATCTGGTGTGCTCCCTGGGGCATTTGGTGGGCCGCTGTGAGATACAGGAAGCTGGACTAGATGGGCCTATGGCCTGATCCAGTGGGGCTGTTCTTATCTTATGTTCTTAAGTCAAGCTGCACTGGGCTTGCCCATCCCTGAAGGTTGCATCCCGAATCTAGGCATAGTTATCCAGCAAGTCCCTCTTGGTTCATAGGGGCTTACCGCTGACCAAGGAAACACTGGATCTGCTATTGCTGTGATCTAATCTTAAGACCTCAAGGAAAGAAGAGTGGGGCTGGAGAAACAGGACTTTTCTCTTCCTCCTCATCTCCTTCACTCATTTTTGTTGGCTTGCAAATGCGAGCCAACCACCACCTCCTCATCACCATCATGGCATTGTTTCCAACTGCTATGCCCTTCCTCTGCTGGGATCTTCGAAACCCTTAAGGCAAACTGGAAAGCATCATTCTTCTTCCTGGGACACTCCCACCGCAAACAATCGCTGAACACATTGCTGCTGCCCATGATTAGCTTTACAGCAACATTCATTTTATGGTGGCGGTCTGGAACAGTAGAAATGTCCATGAAATGTTTCATGATTTTAATATGTACAACTTGACCACTGTCTTGCTCCAACTAGACACAAGTTGACCGCTAAGGTGAAATCTTCCTTTGTCAAAACTTTCATGCTTTGTTGGCTTGATGCATGATGGTTTGCACTGCAGATTAAACACCACTTTCATATCACTTCAAACATAATACAGTACTTTATAATGGTGGCATTTCACATGTTCACTTGTAGCAAGTTATCAAGCGATGGTACACTGAGAGATGTTATACATGCACATATGAATCAGCCCCTTGAACATGCTTTGGGGATTTCAAAAGAATAGCATCTGAAACAGTCGCGTTAACATGAAGTGTTTGTTAGCCAATATTAGGGATATTCAAAATACAAAATAAGCTGTTCATGTCTTCCAAATGTGACCTCCATTAACATTGTACTCAGGCTGCTCCTTTATCGACTGTTTAGAGAAAATGCCTAAGCCTAGAATCCAGTGCACACTTTCCTAAGAGTAAACTCCACTGAAGACAATGGGACTTACTTCTGAGTAAACAAGCATAGGCTTGTGCTCTAACTTGGTGCCAAAAAGACCAGCCAGCAGAAATGCACAAATGGATATCTGGTCTTTAAATAGTAACTGCTATGGGGGAGAGTGCCAGTCTGACTCCCTTCCCTCAGCTGCTATTTTACAACATTTAAAGTGACCCAGATCTCTGTGGTCTTCTTTGGTTTGGCCCTACAAAGGTATTGAAAGACCATTGGTGGAAAAGCACCCTGGAGGTTATAGCATTTGCAGAATAGATTTCCAACACATTTTCCCATGTTAATGCTTTGCTTGGAATTTCAGTACCACAAAGTTGTTATTTCTCATCAAGAAATGAGTTTAACAGATCCACATGCACTGATCAGCATCATCATGGAGAACAGGCATTTTTGTATTCACGATAAACACCAACTGATTGTTGATAACTAGCATGCCCGCTTCTGTAATGGCATGCCTTCTTGTGAGAAACAGAAGCCTACGGTAATGAGTTCTTTTGTTGTCTACTCACATACCATACAGCGAGAAAAAGGCAAAATTATACTGCCATGAAAAAAGGATGCACACATTGCCCTGAATAAATTCTGAATCATCGAGAAGCGCTGCAGAAATATTCTTTTATAAAACTACCAAGATGAATACCTGTCACTAGAAAAAAAACAAATATATGTAAAGACAGATTGACAAGCAGCGTATATTACAAATCAAGCACATTATTCTTCCCAGTGCCAAAGTGCGTTATAGTACAGCACCATCCTATCCTCAGTTTTCTGAACTATAACTGCTGGAATTTGCTCTGGCTTTCCTTGCCCTGCCTCAATAGCAAACTAGGTCTTGCCGGCACAACTATTCCTCCAAGAACTTTCCTTCTCCAGGAGTGTACCAAACAGACAGTGAGGCAGGGCCCAAGAGATCAGTTGAGGTGGTTGTCTCCAGCCAGGGTGACCAGATGTGATAACTGCAAAAGAGGACAAGGCACTCCAAAATGTAGGACACCCAAGAAAGATGTAATCCATGACAAAATAAAAGCTGAAACCACACGTATATTGATATCATGTAGTTAATTTAAACATTATATTACTTATTACTGAATCTGAAACTATATTACATATAATTTATCACGTGTAATTTATCAATGACAAGAAGGCTATGTGCTGCCTGCAGGGCCCCCTCACAGGAAAAAGGAGGACATTTAATTTCTTTTCTAGGACATGAGGCTAAAAAGGACATGTCCTGGAAAGAAGCTGTCTGGTCACCCTGTCTCTAACAGCAGGTTGGCAGGGACAGCCACCTCTCTCTGCCCACCAATGCCCATCATTTCTCCTCCCACTTCTCAGAATAAAAAATGAAGAGGAAGATGTCAGGTCTATGTTCTGGATAAGGCAGAAACACAGCCAACAAGGTGGTTCAGGAACAGGTGCAGATTGCTGGAGTCAGCAGGATCAGCAAACACCTGTGACGCCTCACCCTGGGTGTGGCTTAGCCTACACTGATTGGCCACTCCAAATACTTAATGTTTGGTCTGTTGAGCTTCCAGGGCAGCAGTAGGAGTGTAGTAGGAGACTACTGAACTGCTGCCAGTAACTTGGGAGGCTGGATGTGAGTATATGCATGTTGTTACTGACCATGGAATGAACTTTGACTGTGTATCTTGGAAAACTTATTTGGATTTGTTGTTTATGGACTGACTGCTCATTGTGCTGACTAGGAATGTTTACTGATTACTCTACCTGTGATAACCCTTGCTCTGAAATATAACCACTGCATTCAAAGAACTCTGCTGGTGGATGCTGTTTTGTGTGCCTGCTCATCCAAGGTTCCATACAACTCTTTACCAGACAAAGGGTTGCAACTCTAACAGAAAATAGAATGAAAGAGGCAGTGGAAAGGCCAGTCTCCTCTTACTTTTTGAATCCAGGAGTGGGTTGAGGGAAATTTTAAGGGTTTACCTGGTTTATAATCTTTCTATGTAATCCTATATGTAATCATGTAACCTAAGAAATGAACATTGCTCTGTAAATTGATAGTTGGGCCTACCGTCATGGTTGGAAGCCTGCAGTCCTCTGCCTACACAGATAAAGTAAGAAAAATGTGTTTATGACCGAAAGGCTGTCAGCTGGAGGCCAGGGACTTTTGCTGGAAGAACAGATATGTCAAGATGTAGAACAAGTATGTCAGAATGTTTGGGGCATGGTGACCTATGGTTAGAGGAGTTATGGAAAGTTATGGAAAATCCCGTAACTGAAGCCAAAGTTTCGTCAAGGGTCTTGTTTGTGCAGTGTTGTAAAATGAATGTAAGTGGGAATTTACACTTGAAGCATGAAGCATGAAGCAGAACAGCCTCAGATCTCAATTCTTATTTCGCCTGCCTAGCTAAAGAACCCAAAACCAATTTATCTCTATCAGTGTCGAAGACTGTCAGCTCCTGGTGCACCATTAGGTATAGAGGGGTGACTTTTGGCACACTGCTTCAGGTGCTGGGAGATCTTGGGCTGACTCTGCTGACACAAAAGATCAGCCATTAGGGCAAGGGTTCAGAGCAGGTCAAGGAGATCAGTGTATGAGAGTAGATTATTTTCTAATTAGCTTAGTTTCTAGAAATACCAGATTCATTTTAGACATATTTAACAACTCAATCCCCCTGCTGCTGCAGCAACGCCAAAATGGCCACCGCTAAAATGTCTACCACTGCATCCTGTGGGGAAGGCAGTTGCTGAGATCTCCCTTCCATTCCCTTACCTGGGGGTAAACCTCTGCAGCATAGGGAGGGGTCTCCTCAGACTGTAGTGTGAATTCTCTGGCACAGGTTCATGTGGACCTGCACCGCGGGATGGGATCCAGGAAGAAGGCTAGGATTTGGTGGCTGCCACTGTTGCCAAACCCACCCCTTTTGCAGACCTGTTCACAGACCACAGACTGAAAAGACTGATACTTATTTTTGATTTCCTTTTTCATACTACAGTCAATTTCCCATTGTTGCCGGTAATTCTGTGGTATAGTAAATATTGTCTACCAATGTCTAATAAATCCATGAGTATTTTTCTTTAATTCTTTTGACTAGACCTCTTCTCATTCAGTAGGCAAAGTGACTTATCAACACTACCAACAGATCCTAGGCCCCGGGCAGTGCAGAACAGCTCCAGGCTGCTCTGTTCTGCTCAGCTCTTTCGGGCCCATTGGGGCTGCTGCAGCTCTCCCTGGGGTAAGGGGAAAAGTTTCCCCTTGCCCCTGGCTGATCCACAGACAGCCCCAAACGTGCGCTGGATAAGCACAGGGCCACTGGCCTGCCTGTTCCAGTGCAAGTTAGAATTGTGCTGTAAAACACCTAATATCTACTGTGATGTAGAACAAGCATTGCAATTTCTCAAGTGACTATAGTCAGAAAAACAACTGGCTTGTACTACAAAGAACACATCTGGAAGCAGCCAGGGACATCTTTAACCTTGTGATTGGTTCAGGGCCTAGGAGAGGGGGGTGAAGGGGGTATTTTGTACCCAGGCCCAGGGTCCGAAGGGGGGCCCATGAGCCAAAGGAGGGGGGCAGAAATATCCTGGGATCTTATGTTTTCCTATCTACTCAGACTTATTGCTTGCACAGGATGCTGGGGACACTACTGATGCCATATGGGTTGGTAGACCTGGGCTCCAAAGACTTTTCCAGCTGTCTTTACACTCCCCCTAACCTTTCGCCTCTCCCTGCCCCATTCTGCTTGCCCGTCACCACCCTCCCCAGCTCTGTTTCACCCCTTCCTCTTTGCAAAGGGGTCCAAAAGAAACTTTGTACCCCCTGATAAAATTCCTCTCAGAGGCCCTGGATTGGTTGACTAGGTGGGATTCATAGACAATTAGCACTTGCAGATGAATGAAACTTGCCTTAGGAGTTTCATATATTCACAAGGATGTTAACTATTTAGCTCTATCACATAAATTATGTGTAAACTCTCCTAAAATTATCACAGAACACATTGGATATTTGCTTCATCCGTCCTGATACTTTCCTCTGAAACAATAGCTTTGGGGGTAAGTTGAACTAATTTCAAAATGGAGCACACAGAGACCTATCTTCAGAATCCCAAAGGATACATCTTCCCACTTGTCAGAGGATACAGAAAAATATGCATCTTAAGCTCACCTGTAAAGAAACTGTACTCTTGAAGGCCACTATGCCCTTGCCGAAAAACGCAGAGCTCAAAGACTTCACGCTTTAGAAAAAACAGCTCTTTTAAATGAATCATTAAGTTTATCCTGTCCAGGCTGCTGTTTATGGCTGCATGATGCAAGGAAGAGAACAGAAAACAGGATTTTTTCTGTGTACGTTTTACAACCGAGTTCTGTTCATGGAGCTATGATAGAAATCAGAACTTACAAGCTTTTGCATATTGCTTCTTACTTGGTATTTTTCTGTTGGATTTTGCTCATTATAAAAATGAGCCGCAAGTAACTTAATAAGTGAACAAGCTGTAAACAATAAGTGAAGTGTCTTTTCTCAAACATCAAAGCATTATTTGGTGAATAAATATTTCCTACCATTCGCTATAGGAAAAGATTCCATGGTGAGAGCTACAGCAAAATTGCACTGCAAACCTTTGAGAAATTCTTAATCACTAGGAAAGGGCATGTTTGAATACAGCATTCGCAGACAGTGTGATGTTTTCATTTAAAAATTGTTTTGGAAGCCAGTATTGTGCACTGCAAATTTTTTATTTGTTCAACAGACAGTTAAGACAAATGAATCATCATATGCCATTTTGTGCCATTTCCAATGTATTTATATACTGGGGGGGGGGGGGGAATTATTTCCATCCAATCAGTTTGCCACTATGATCCTAAGATGTTAAATATAAATTGTGGTATTTTTTAAAAGAAAGCAATATATGTAAAATAGGACAAAGAACAAAGGCGGAATTGTAAGCAGAGACAAATGAAAGAAAACGGGGAGAACTCAAGAATGAGAATGTCAAACTGTAAGCAGTTAAAAATGTTTTCAAGAAAAAGGGAAAAAAAGAAAGCCTATTTAGATATATAAATATAAAGATCAGTTACAGAATTCTTATCCAACACCCTCTGGGTGCTCTTGTCAATGTGTTAAAATATTAAATGAAAAAATCCACCTGTGCTTGTAACTCAGTTTAACCATATAGGAGTGACATACTAAATTAATTGGCTCCCAAGAGTCCCACACCCACCACATCAATTCTACACAAACCAAGCGGGAGGGGAAACCTTCAGGCATTGCATAAAGTTGCTGCAATAATTCTTGGTAGGTCGAGGGAGGGGGAAGAGAGATAAAAATAGCAAAGGCAAGTGTACTCTCAAGCCGTTTCTATGTCAGCCTGCACTTTAATTTGAAAGATCTGTGAATCAGCAATGATGCTTCAGGCAGCTTCCATTTCATACTCGAAACACCAAGTATGTCATTGGAACCACGTTGACCGTACAAGTGGTTTCTGAACTATCTACTAGAAAGCCTGAGCTAATGTTTTGGCTATTAACTACCTGCATCCACAGTCTCTCCAGCCAACAGAACATGGGGGAATTGCACCTGCAATTTGCTGCTTCTCCTGCCAGTCTTTCTCTCCTCCAGTCCCCAATTCTAACCTGTCTCTGTCCTGGTTTTGAGTGACAATCCTTATACAGCAGAGACGTGGGTCAAGTGCCCTGCCCTCCATCACATGCTTAAAGTGGTCCACGTATGCCCAACTTCATAATTTCTCTGCACCCCTTTGAGTGTATAGGCATTATACGTACAAGGCTTCTGCTCACTGAACATTATGTGGAGGGAACCAAGTTCACATGTTCTTAAGGGGAAGGCAGTGAGTGGAAGGCAGCTGCCTCTTCTGCCAGTACATCTACTGTCTACTACTCATCACTTCTCTTTCATCCCTCTCCATCTCTGGCTCTCTTCTCCTTAACGACTGGACTGTTTATGGCAAGGCTTCACTGACACAAGCACAATGAAGTGCAAGATTTAGGCAGCTTGGTGGATGCACATAGTGAAAAATCTTCAGAGTGACGCAGCATAGGAGATACAGGCATGCAGACTGTGGTCCGGCTACACATTTTCTAGTCATTGGCATATTTTGCTATGAAGAACCAGCATCTGTAAACTTGGCTGCACTGAGTCAAACGTTGATTGTTCTATAAGGCTGCATCCATGGTGCTACTTGGCATGGAGGATTTTTTCCGCTTGAAAAGCTTGAAGTGGCCCATAGTGGTCAGTTGATGGGCAGTTATAAAATTTGGTTTGGGATCTAGTGTCACATAATTCCTTGTGAAACAGCCTATCGCAGCCCAATCCGATGCAGGATCTAGTGTGTTGCGACAGTGGAAGTGACTTCTGCCTTTGCAAAATGGTTTTCTACAGAGTGCGCAGTGGTCCATCTTGTATATAGGCAGCAGCACTGCAACTCTGCCACTGGATCCCACTGCACCTGCCAGACCAAGTAAGTCAGTGGTGGGGGTGGGGGGAGATGGAACAGGGGAAGGGCAGGGTCATGATGGAAGTAGGAGGTTTTTTGTGACCCCTTTGGGTCAGGATCTCCTGATAAGGTTCTCCTTACACCCGCTTTCCCTCTAAAAACTGGATAGACTAACAGGATAAAAGACCCCCCCTTGTGTGTGTGTGTGTGTTTGTGTGTGTTAAGTGATAACATCTGATAACCACCCATTATCAGTGTGTTTGGATTAGTAATGAACTCTTTGTTAACCCTTGAGTTCAATTTACTGGAAAGGGCGGGGGAAGGAAAAGCAAATAAAGTTTCCAAATTAGACTTCAGTGAACAGTTAGAAAGGGTAGCAGCAGGAAATCAAAATCCAGGTCGTCCCACATACAAAGGCATTTACCCAAATGTGTCTGCTGTTAAATCAAAAGTGTAATGTGTCTAACCTATTATCCCCAAATATCTCAGCCACCTTGGAACATGAACTCTAAATTCAAGTATACAGAAAGATCTCCCACTGATTCAGTTTGAACTCCAGCCCCTTAAGCTAAGCTTTACATTCATTGGATCAAAGGATTTTATTTCTTACAGCCAAAGAGAGATGTTTCTTCTACTGTATCAACTTTTAATCAGAAAGATAAAATCTGATGGTAGTGAACACTCCTCAAGGAATTCAGTCAGGGTCAAACCACACATTCCTTTTATCATCTCTTTTATCCTTTTATAGTCACCCAAGAGACCCTCTAGTCCAGTGATTTTCAACCTTTTTTTGTCTCGAAGCACACTGGCAAGGTACTAAAATTGTCAAGGCACACCATCAGTCTTTTGACAATTGACAAGGCACACTGTACTGCCAGCAGGAGGCTCACATCCCCCAATGGCCCTACTAGTAAATGACCATCCCTCCTGTGGCACACCTGTAGACCATTCACAGCACACTGGTGTGCCACGACACAGTGATTGAAAATGACTGCTCTAGCCCATAACTCCTTTCCTCTTTACTTTTCTGCTCAGTCTCCTCTCTGCTCCATCACCCTTTTCAAATAAAAGGATCATGGTAGAAGGAGTGGCTTCTGAGAAGGTGAACATAGATGCTGACAGTGGAGGAAGAAACAGGCAATTGTGATCCCGGCCCCTGAGCTGCCTAGGGCCAGGACCACAAAATGCTATCCCCCGTGCCACCCCACTCCTCACCAGGTACGTCTGGAGGTCTTCTGAGGGCCAGAGAGCTCCCCAGCCCCCAGAAGGCCCCCAGCAGGTTTTTGCCAACAATTGGAAATGATGTTTTTAGGCCTTCCGGACGTCTCAGAAGACCTTCTGGGGACTGGGGAGGTCACAAGTGGCCTTCAAAAGTCCTTGCAAAGACCTGTTTAAAAAGGGGGGCAGTGGGGAGAGGGGGTTGTGGTGGCACCCCCCAGGTGGTATCCCAGAGCATTTCCCCCCAACCTCCCAGGTATACCAGACAGGTGCAGATGACAGCCCCTTCTCACTGCCAATCTGCCTCCTGAAGTAACTGCTTCAGTCTACTTCATTGATGGGCCAGCCTTGAAAATCCATGGGAGATTTACAAGAGTTTTTCTGTGTTCATTCCAGTGGGGCTAATGCAAGAATCCTTGTCAGTGGATTGTGTTCCCAAGGTGCTGTGGCAGGCAATGGACTACATGAGAAAAGCACAGCCCACTAACATAGCAATAAAGTCAGAATTAATATAGAGGTCTTTTGTGGGATGATATGGATTTTTATCAGATTGTCCTGTTGCACACTTCCCTCCTGGTGCAGATTTTAAAAAAGAATTGTTCTCACCAGCATAGCCCCCATCACTCTGCATCATTTCTTTAAATGAGCAGAGTTCCATAAAAATGAAAATGTTGAAGGGAAAAAAAATCTGTTTATTCAATACTATTCACAAGAAAGAATTCTAGTGTCATTAAAAGAGCATCACAGTACTGTATTCTCACTTTCATTGTAATGTTCTATTCCCAAAGAAGAACCTGTGGGACTGGAAAACTGGGAGAAGGAAATTAAAATATGAAGCAGCTCATTTGTTGATCTAATGGTTGCAGATTGCATGTTCTGTAATGTTGACTTTCTTGCAAACTGAGAGGGAATGGCAGGCACTAACCAGCACTAATTAAGAAAAGGTCAGTTTGCGTCTGGGGTTACATTGACGGATGGAGCAATATGCCGGAGTCTTGGAGGCCCTCACAAGCATAATTATTATGGCTTACAGAAATTACATTCTTTGTTATCATTTGCATAAATTAGCCAGCTGACTGGAAGATTTCAGCACAGTCCATTATATCAACTCCCTCTAATGCTATTTTAATACCTAACCAGATTATGAAACGAAAGGGGGGTGGCTCGATACATTTTATTACAGGCCAGCATATCGAAATATCTGAAGCCACTAACTCTGAATGTCGCACACAAGTCTCATTTCCCACTTAATTAGATCAATTAAAAAACAGCCCACTTCAAAGGGGAATTTAGTCGTCAGAGATTACACAGGGCCAAGGATACACCAGTGAGCAGCTTCAACACTTTCCTTAATGATTTTCGACAATCTGGGCTCTGACCTGGGACCTGTTCTATGTTATTTTTTTTTTCCAGTTCATTCCACTCATTATTGCACATGATGTAACTGGCAAAAGTTTGTGTACAAGTGCCCATTTCTGAAAGATGATTCTGTCAAGATGGGCTTCATTTCCTTCTTATTTTCAAATCCAGAGGAACAACAGTAACAAAGATGGTTGCTAGACATCAAGTAGGAGAAGGGGGTATTTGGAGTCTATATTAAGCACTGGAACAAGAATGTCAAACATAAGGCATGTGCGCTTGATACAGTTCACGGAAGTGCTTTATCTGGCCTTCTGGCTTTATCTGGATGCAGCCCACGAATGCAGCCTCTTTATCTGGCCTTTGGCACCATAAGAACATAAGAAGAGCCCTGCTGGATCAGGCCAGGTCCATCTAGTCCAGCTTCCTGTATCTCACAGCAGCCCACCAGATGCTTTAGGGAGCACACATAAGACCACAAGATACTTGCATCTTGCTGCCACCTCCCTGCATCTAGTATTCTATTTATGCTCACATCTCCCAACAAAGACTGCAATTGGGTTTGACTTGTGCTACTTTATTAAAAACAGTGACCAATTTTTAATGCATGAAAACCTACTGAATATGCCTTCCCTCCCTCGCCAGTCTGGGGTAGGCGAAAAAGTACCATCAGCTTCTCTCAGCTGCCAAGCTATACTGACACTGCCGAATGGGCAGCCCACATGATAATTGGGCTCTCCCATATTTCGAAAATATAATCAAGATTTGCATATTTTATCTTCTATTGCAGCTAAGGAGTTTATAAGTGAGGAAAAAAGTACTTATTTCTGGTCACGTCCTGCTTAATGACATCATTTTCTGCTTAATGACATCACCTTCAGACTTCAGCATTCATCCTGAATGCTATTCAGCCTACTGTATGAAATGAGTTTGACACCCTTGCACCAGGAGATCTTGGGCTGACCCTGACAGCAAATTTGTTCTTACAGCCTAATCCTATTCATGTTTATGTGAAGGTAGATTCCAAGGGGTTCAACTGAATTTGCTTTCAAGAAAGTGTGCATAGGAATTTGCTTTCAAGAAGGTGTGCATAGTTGACATGTCAGAGTTTTTTTAAAGATTTTGAATATCCTTGACTATGAATCCTCCTATACCAGGGTAATATATTTTACTAGTCAGAGATTCAGTAATATTTTTAAAGATTTGCTGTACGTGACAATGGTTCTGAATTAATGCAAGATGAAATAATATAAAGGATGTTTGTGTATAGGGTAGTATGAGAATACAACTATATAGAGTTGGGTGTCTACAATGATCTGCAGTGTTGAGTCCTATGAAGTCCCACAGATATCTGCATACTTTATCTTTCAATGTAAAATATTCAAGAGGTAAGAATAAAAAAATACTGAATGGTTAATACTTCCATCATTTTTATCTTCATTGTAGCATCAATATAAAATATTGTATTGTTCAATGCGAGTTTTCACCAGACTGGGCTTAGTTAACCACCCTCACTGAAGAGCTTGAAAGTTTTCTCCAATTCACTTTAACTGAGGTTGAAATTATTGCAGACAAAAGACCATGACCGAGGGTCCACAATTCCAATTTAATTTTAATGAAATCATCAGAATTTTTTTAAGCAAAAAAAAAAAAAAAAGCACCCTTACACACCACAGGACCCTAACAGCCTAATTCTGAGCTTCCTGGCACCCACTGGAGCAGCAGGACTAAAGCAGCTACTGCTGTATCCAGCAAGCACCAAGAAGCAGCCCAACGTCTCCTTGGTGAAAGGGGAGTTTTGTCCCCTTTCCCTTGGGAAAGTCCCAAAGCCCACAATGGGGTTTCTCAAGTCTGCACCAGCTATTTTGCTAGAGCAGACTTGAGAGGCAGAGGTCCAAATCCTAACCAACTTTCCAGCACTGGCATACCTGTGCCAAGGTGATGTGTTCTGCATCCTGTAGTTGGGTGGTACTCACAGAGGCCTCCTTATAGTAAGGAAACGTTTGTTCCCTTACCTTGGAGCTGCATTGCCCTTATGTCGGTGCTGGAAAGGGGGTTAGGATTATGCCTAATCAAGTTGTGCCTAATCAAGTTACATTTACATGAGCTTTTGGAGCAGAAGTCCCTCCCTGTTCCAGCCATCTTCAGAAAATGACACCGCATGCAACATTTTCTTTTTCTTTAGTGGGAAATATCACATCAGCATGCCCATCCACACATCCGCAATATAATAATTATTTTCTGGTACCTCCTTAAGTACCCATATATGCATCATAGATTTGATTATAAAATGGGCAGGTTGCAGGGCTAACTAGATAGGTTAAAAAAAAATTATCTATTTCAAGAGCGACAGAGGTTCTTGGGATATAAAGAGGCAATTCAAAGGAAATAAACATAGTGGTTCTGAGAACATTGAAAGAGGGCATATACGGTCCATTCCTATGCAGCTGAAGTACTGGCGGAACCCGTATTCTGTCCACTCTGGCTTCTGCAAAAGGATTGGGCTGATAGTTTAACATTTGATCTTTTGTTAAATGAACTCTATTTTTGTGATGCAATTAGGAATGAAGAACTGATTTCCTGCTTGGTGTTGTTTTGCTGTCCTCTGTTGTCCCTAAGGAAATGCTCCACGCATGCAGCTGGATCACATAGCAGAATCCTAAAGTGGTAAAATGGATTGTACCACTTACAGCCCAATTCTATAGGGCCCTGCAGCTGCCAGAACTAGCATTCTAGAGGCAGTTGACACTTTTTGGCCTTCACAAAAGACTATCCAAAACCATGCAAAGCCGTACCAGGCCACTGCTGCATAGTGACCGTATGCAGGGAAGACCCTACGGGTGTAGCGGCAGTGAGAAGGCTGCCCTGGAATGGGGCAGGGGGATGGTAGAATTGGAATGGAACAGGGGTAGGGCCAGGGGAGTGTCGGTGACTTGCATCATATGCTATCCCTTCTAAACCTGAGTCGATGCTCCCCCTTTGCCTTTTCAGACATACTCCAGTTGAAGAACTGGTATAGGTCTCAGAAGACCATTTGCAATTGGTAGGCTTACAAAAGCATAAGGGAAAATATTTTCTCTTTTCCCTCCCAAGCCTCTTGATCACCCCCCCCCCCACACACACACACAGCATGTTGCTCAGCCTGTTTTGGCAGTGTTGCACATGCTGTGGCAGGGGAAAGGATAGGATAGGACTGCTAATGGTTACTCCCATTTGTGGGATTGTGCCTCACATGAGGGCATAGAAGAGAAATTCAGTTTAACCTAAAAAACACTGAAAACAAACAAAACAACATTAAGTGGCAGAAAGACTGAACTGCAGAAGTGGGTGTTCCTTGCTCAAAGATTGCTCTGCAATAACTCAATAGGGCTACAATCTATACACATTTTCTGGGAAGCAAGTTCCATTGAACAGGGTGGGACTTACTTCTGAGTAGACATGCGTAAGACTGTCAGTCCTTCTGAAATAACCTGATGTGGCAGCCCGGCAATTTTTTCCCCAGTGTGCCAGGCACCATATCTGTGTCATATTGTTTCTTTCTTTCCTGGAAGTTCACATGGTCCAGCATTGTTCCACCAACCATCACTTGGAGTAGCACGGCTCTAGGTGACCTTAAGCAAGGCACTCTCTGTTGGCCCCACCCCACTGCACATATGGGGATCATGATGCCGTCCTACCTTCCACAGTCAGTGCCTGGATTGCCACATGAATGTGTGCATGAAATGCTCTGAACACTAAAAGCACTACGTAAGTGCTTAACTTTTATCTGCCTTGTCTTTTTACATAGTTCCATCTTAGTTATAATTAAAGGATTTCTTGCTTGTAAGCAGAATATAGGAGCAGAGAAACAGTTCTTGCTTCTCTTCGGGTAATTACTTTGCAAGTAGGGTCAGCTCCTGAAGCACACTAAATAGTTTCGTCAAAAAAGCCTATCAAATGTGCAGTTTTGAAATGGAAGGGTAGGTTATAAATTCATTAAATAAATATCTTTCAAATTGGATTAACGTGGAAACCAAAAACAAGTTCAACTGGATCCATTGGCACATATCACATTGCAGTTTTAATTTCCAAAATAGTTAATTCAGGTCCATAAACAGCATCATTGGGCAACCAAATCCTAAGCCCATTGGTGTCCATGACTCCAGCAGTGCCAAAACAGCTACCACTGGATCCTATGGATGCTGGGCTAGCACCAGGAATCTCCTTGGGTTAAGGGAACATTTGCTGCCATACAGGGCCTAGGAGGGGGGGGGGGGTAAAGGGGGTAATTTGTACCTGGGCCCAGGGTCAGAAAGGGGGCCCAGCAGCCAATGGAGGGGGCCCAGAAATTTCCTGGGATCTTATATTTTCCTATCTACTCAGACTTGTTGCCTGCACGGAATGCTGGGGACACTACCACAAGCGTGTGGTTGCAGCTACTGGCAAGCCATATTTGTTGGATCGAGGAACACAGTGTTGGATCCTTAACACAGTGTCAAATCTGGGAAGAAACCGACCTGCTACAGTAGCTCCTTGGCTTGTGGATCTGCTTGCCATGAAGGAGTATATAGGAGCTCAGGGGTACAGCTGCAAGACTACAGCTGCTGCAGAAGCAAGTTTTGGTCTGCACAGGACACTTTCCATTCTAGTGTGAGCCTAAATACGATGATGCTAATTTTCTGCATGATTTTTCCATATTTAAAATTTTTTAGAGAGGAGTGCATTTGGTTTTCCGTATTACTGTGCCTAGATGCCAATGCTGGGTAGACCAGGGCTCCAAAGACTTTTCCAACTGTCTCCACTCTCCCTCCATCCTGTTTCACCCCTCCCTGCCCCATTCTGCTCACCAGTCACTACCCTCCCCTGCTCTTTCACCCCTCCCCCTTCGCAAAGGGACTCAAAAGAAACTTTGTACCCCCTGATAAAATTCCTCTCAGAGGCCCTGCTGCCATACCCCAGGTAACACAGCCATGGCACCAATGAAGCTCCTGAAATCTGCACTCGCTTTTGAGTGGGTGCAGACTCAAGGAGACCCGTGTCAGGCTGCCTGGACTGGGAGGGAGGTTAGGATTCAGTGGCAGAGACTGCCGCCATCTCTAGCCCTGCTCCCAAGCCCAATTCTTCCTTCCCTATGCCCTCTCCATGCCCTCCCTCTGCCCGTTCTGCCCACCTCCCCCCCACTCCGAGAACTCTTATGGCCTGCCAGTGCTGAAGGAGTGCCAGCAGGCTATCCTCGCGATGCTGAGGCCCAGTGTCGATGGCCCCTTCTCCCTGGGTGCTGCAGACATGCCTTATGGCACATTCCTGGCACCCAGGGCTGGCACTGGAGCTCAGTTTAGGATTGGGCTCTTAGACGCTTCAGACTCTTCAGCTTCTTGTAGAGTTTTACACGATTTTTACAGGATTTCCATGGAATATGATTGACTGTCTTCTCATTGCATGATACCCAAGGAAATTGGTGTTTGTCTGGTTGTGTAACAATGGCAACATCACATTTCTGGGTATTTGGCTAATTGTGTAGAAAGGACCATTTAGCAGGTGCAGCCTATCATGTCCCAATGCTGCAGGAATAGGCTCCTGTCTTAAAATCCCTCAACTATGCATCTATTCACAGTACAGGACTTCTATGCTTTTTCACTTCTGAGAATATGGCTTTGTAGCTTTGCAGTAAAAGGACCCCTATAATTGGCATATAGTCATCACATTGCTTATATTGCCTCTTTCATATTCCCTGTACCTTGAGCATCATTGTTGACACAGTGTCAGGGAAAGGCAAGTAACTTCAGTCTGCGGGCCGCCTGGTTTATGTGCATCTAGGCTGTCCCATTAACCAATGAAGGTGGTAATTCCAGGTAATTTATTGAACCTTTTTAAATCCTCCCTTCATTCATATGACCCAAAGCAAATGACAATGTGAAATTAAAAATAATGATAATGCAATATAATTTGGCTATTCATCTTTTTTTTTTTTTTCCTTTTCTTTGCAAGAAAAGAAACTTTGGTTTCCAAATGCCACTGAAGATGGGTGCTGTGCACAGAAGTAGGCAGCTTACCCCATTTCTGGGACTTTGTTCTGCACCCTTGTTTCTCAATGTACACATCTTTTGAAAGGTTAAGCAACTGCCCAGTGGTGTCTTGCTCACTGGTGCACCATCTCCAGCTGGTTGGGTGGGCCAGGCCAGGCCAGGCCAGGCCACATGGTCATCAGGGCAATGGGGCCAACTACCACCTGCCATACTGTGAGGTGCCACTAGTATACTAATACCACTGGTTGAAAAACATTGCAATGGAGCAATAAGTCACAATTATTTCAAAAGAAAATCCATTGGCTGTAGAAAACCAAAGATGTGGCAAGCCAATTCAAAAAAACCTTTGAATTGAACATAGAAATAGATGAGAAGCTAGTCTGCTTCTTAACGTCTGCTAACTGGGTAAGAGGCACTTTTTAAGTGAGTGCTCTTCTTTTATTTAGCAGGGGGAGAGTAACTGGCCCGCCTCACCCCAGCAGTGTCTTTTCTAGTGGCTGTCTGCTGGTGTTCTTTTGCCTCTTTTTAGATTGTGAGCCCTTTTGGGACAGAGAGCCATTTGTTTTTTGTTTGATTTTCTCTGTAAACCGCTTTGTGAACTTTCCATTGAAATGCAGTTAATAATAATAATGGTCTGCTCCATGCAAGATTGGGTGTAAATGCTTCAATTATGAAGTCCTCAGCTGCAATCTGGCTGCAGTTTTTTGAACAAGCTACAGTTTCCAAATACTTTTCAAGGGCAACCCAACGTAGAGTATGTTGCAATGATCTAGCTGAAATGCGACCAAGGCATGGATAACAATGGCCAGAGATTCATGTTTATACATTCTTTTTTTGGGGGGGGGGGGAATGCGTATAGTAGCCATTAGTGGTGGAGAAGCTAGTCCTCTGTGATTATTATTTCCACCATGAGAGGTACCAATCATAACAACATGCATGATTGCATAGATTAGCATATCAATGTGCAATGTTTTTGAGTGTTTTTCCCCCACTAGAATATTATCAGTACTAATGGAAACTTGAGCATGCCAATGTGCCTGTCAGCTAGGATACAAGTTGGAATCCAATTCAGGGAACTATCTCCAATTTCACAATTACTGAAGAGCTCTCAGAAATCTATGCTCATTAAAATGCTGTTAGCTGCTTTTCTGCACTATAAAGCAATGTTGTTTTTCATTGTTAGCTATTACAGTGGAGTGGGATTTTTTTTCCTCCTTCTTATTACTCCTGGACTGTATTGTATTAAGCATTATAAACTCTTGCAGAAAAGTGAAAAGGAGAGCACTTAGTCATCATCTGTCTTGTGATTCTCTAGTAATAGCAGAATAGAGCATATGAGGGATGAGATCAGGCCTGGAGGGTGAGGGGTGGGATCACTGACATGTACCGTATCCAATTCCCCTTCTGAGGTCAGATCTGCCAACACTTGGACTCGTGCCAGTAATTTAGCTCACACAGGTCCGAGTAGACCTGTTGCCCAGGCTGGCACTTTCCCCAGGACAAGGGGACAAATGAGAAATACTCACTCTTTTTACTGCTACCCAGATGGGCATCTGCTGGCCTCTGACATTTTTCAGCAATGTCTGTACAGGCGCACAGCATCGAGCACAGAATAACAGCCTGTACCTGCACTGTATGTCGGAAAGAGCACAAGATCTTCTAGTATTCACTCCACAGAAAGTTAAAAAAAAAAGTTTTTGACAAAAGTGTCTGGATTTTGGAGTAGTTCAGATTTCAGATGTCCAGATATGGGGTAATGGTTTACCTGTAATGTTCTGAGAATTGCCTTTGCCACTCGTACACCTGCAAAAAAAGAAAAAAGCTGGAGCAGCAGAGCAGAGTGATTCTTGACAAGCTGGCAAAGCAAACTGAGACAGTTGTACAAACAGGTCCACAAGGCCACTGTGCCATCAGAACTGACCTATTGATCCTACCCTGAAAACCTCTGACATTTCTCTAGAGTGACGCAGTTGAAGTAACAACAGCATTTGGAAACTGAGAGAATAATTTACTACAACTGTTCCTTGATGTGGTTTAACTTCTTCAGGAAAGACCAACTTCAGAGGACCAGGCGTATATACTCTCCAGCCATTGAATCCTTTAGGGTTATGTGAAACCGAGTGAAACTTATTAAAACAGGAAAGAGACCATTAGAAGTGTTTTTTAAAAACCACTCATTGTGACACCTTATCTGACCTTGACTGCACATTGAAGTTTACTTTGTCAAGACTCTCATTCTTGGTGAATCAATTTGAATTTCAGGAAAGTGGAGGGTTTTCTTTTCTTTTCTTTTTTCCTGGCGACATTCTCCAGAATCAAGCTAATGAGGAGTCTCAGCAGGATGTGTACCTGTCACCTTGCCCTGCTGATATGAAAAATTGATGCTTCCACTAGGAAATGATTTAAACTAATAATCATCTCATGCATTAAATTCAATCAAGGAAAGGACAGCGTAGATAAATGTAGTTATTGGTGGGAGAGGTAGGAAGACTGTTTGTGCCATCTTGTCTTCATCAATTTCTTTGTGCTGCAATTTTTCTGAGCATGATAAAATAATAGTCGAGGAAAAACATCTAAGGATGTGCTGTTTTGCTTAGGTGTAAACTCTGAACTGCCAGGTGCATTCATGATTCCGTTTAGTTTAGTAAAATGGGGGATATTTAATTTACTACTTGAGTTCTCTCATCAGCTGGAATTTAATCTGCAGGAAAAGAAATTAAGCAGAAGTGAAGAAAACAAAGTAGAAAAATAGAAAAGTGAGATTTAACATTCATATATCAAAGCCTTGATTTCCTTCTTTGTTGATCACATGTGCTGAATCACTAATGACTGAAGTGTTGCTAAAATTACACCACACGTCAAGACTGTAAAAAAAAAAATATATCAAAAGTCACTAATTTTTAAAATGTTTTTAATTGTCAGAAGTATTTGTTTGTGTTTCTGGCTTTAGAGACCACATTTTCCCTCCATGATAAGAATGTATCTTATCTGTACAGAACACTGTACACAAAATGATACAGAAACACTATATAGTAAGTGAGTAGGCATGAGATTTGGGGACTGCTGTTGCTGTATGAACTAGCCATGGCTACTGGTTTTTCTCCAGCTCAAGCATCTTAATTGTTCTCTCACTCTGGAACCATTTGATGAGTAGATGTTTTCACCATTGTGTTATGCCCATATAGTTTGAAACTCTGAAAGGGCAAGCTTTTGAAGGAGGCAGTAACACACATTGGCACCCTCAAGTACTAGTAGAGGAACAACTAAACAACTGTATGATGCTGCATCAGATAAAAGGGAGTGGCATTCCTTAACCCATCCTTAATCACTGCCACCACTCAGGAGTAAGTGCTGATAGCAGCAAGTTTCAGGGGCCATTTACTTTTCTTGTACAAAAGTCTAGAGCAGTTTGTGCTAGTTCACATTAATGCAGTTTTTCCTCAAACTGTGGGTTGGGACCCACTAGGTGGGTCACAAGCCAATTTCAGGTGGGTCCTCATTCATTTTAAAATTTTATTTTTAATAAAATGAATAATATAAAAATAAAATATTATATAATAAAATAAAAATAATATAAAATGAATTTATATAAAATTTATATAATGACACAAATGGCCACGCAGTTCATCATCGCATTAGCTTGCTAGTGTGTGAACAGGTGGCTTCTGGATAGCCCCAGCAAGGCACGCCAGGAGTAACCAGGCCACCCCAATCTGCTCAAACACTCACAAGTAAGAAGATAATGCAGCTGACCCCTACCCGGCAGGCCACTCCCACAGTGCCCAGAGCCACCCTAACTGAGGAGGAAGAAAAGGATCTGCGGGCACCACTGGACCCCCACACAACTGACATGCCTTCACATCTGTACATACAACTGCCAAACACTGGCTTCAGAAGCTGACCTCAGGACGCTTCTCCACCAGGCTAGAAGAATAAAATATGATGTCGTTTGCCTGCAAGAAACAAAGACAAAAACCGTGTTTACCCGCAAGACGGACTATGGAGAGTTGCTGATCATGTGCGAAAAGGTCAGCGCAAAAAACATCGGAGGAGTCGGTTTCCTCATGCATCCTGGAACACAATCAATCGTCCAGTCCCATGAAGTCCTCAACCCACGCTTCACTGTACTACGACTACGAACCCAGCAGAAGACTCTGATATCCATCGTCAACTGCTATGCTCCCACCTCTGCCGCTGAAGAAGAGGAGAAAGACACCTTCTATTCTGAACTTGAGGCCACCATCAAGAAGGAGAAGTCCTATTACAAGTACATCTGTGGAGACTTCAACGCCATCATAGGCAATGGAACTGATGGCAACTGGAGACTGGGCCAACTTGGAAATGGAACAAGGAATGACAACAGCTTCCATTTGTTAGACCTGATGTCCTCATGTGACCTGTTCCATGGCAATTCCCTTTTTGAAAAGCCAGAACTTTGAAGATGGACCTGGGAAAGCCCTAATGGATCTACCCATTTGGAGATAGACCATATCCTGACCAACCGTAGATGGAGTCTCCTGGATACTACCATTCTGCCTTCCTTTGACTATGGATCTGATCACTGGCTCCTTCGTGCCAAGATCCGCCTTAATATCTGATTCTTCAAACGTGACACTCACCATCAAGCTCCAATCCACCACCCTCAATACAATGAGACAGTTTTAGAACTGGCCATCAACAACTATCCACAGAAGATGATCAAGGACCCCACAAGAGACTACGAAGAGCTGGCCAAGGGACTCACCCACTGTGCAGAGAGAGCCATGAAGAACTCAGAACTAGAAGAAGGATGGCTGAATGCGAAAGCCAAGGAGCTTCTGAAGCGTCAAGGAGAAACCAGAAGAGATCCAGCAGCCACACACTTGCAGAAGACCATCATCAACAAGGCCTGCCGCGTTGCTGTTAAAGAATCCATTGCTGAGTACCGGAAGAAGAAACTCCTTTCAACTGCTGCTCAGCAAGGTAGTCTGAAACACTGTTGAAGAGACCTTACTGACCAACGACCTGTCACCACCTGCCTGAAGGATAGCACCAGAAGGCCGAGAACCGCAAGAGCAGACTTAGAACGCATTGCCACAAACTCCTACACAAAGCTATACTGATCCACTACGCCTGTCCCAAGGTGTCCAACAGACGAGAAGCCACTGCCCATCCTTACCTGTGAAGTTGAGAAAGCCATTCAGTCACTGAAGAAGGGAACAGCACCGGGACCCGATGGAATCTCTGTGGACCTCGTCAGAGCAGGAGGCGAAAGCATCGACAAACTGCTGGCCTTTCACTTTAACTCCTACCTTGAGATCGGGAATATCCCCGACCAATGGAAAAACTCAAAGACTTCTACCCTGATCCACAAGAAGGGTAACAAAGAAGGGATTGATTTGCTATCAATCCCCTACAAAGTCTTTACCAAAGTCATCCTGAACTGACTGGAGTCAACACTGGACACATTCCAGCCAGTGGAACAAGCTGGCTTCTGAAAGGGCTTCTGCTGTATGGATCATATCCACACCATTACCCAGCTGATCGAGCAGTGCCGAGAGTACAAGATGCCGCTCATACTGACATTCTTAGCTACAAAAAGGCCTTCGACTCAGTAGAAGTCAACGCCGTCCTCAACTCTCTCCTGCATGCCAGAGTAGACCCGTCGTACATCAACATCCTAGAACAATGCAACACCGGGACATCAACAACCATCCAATTGTTTGATCGCAAGCTGCGCATCCCCATTGAAAAATGAGTCCAACAGGGTGACACCATCTCCTCGAAGCTCTTCACCTCAGCCCTTCAGTATGCCATGAGCCAACTTGATTGGGACCATAAGGGTCTGTTGATCAATGGAAAGAAGCTCTCAAACCTGCGGTTCGCAGACGACATCGTGCTTATCAGCAACAATACAATGGAGATGAACGAGATGCTGAATGAGCTGAATAAAGTAGGCAAAGCTATTGGCTTGGAGATGAATATGAAGAAAACTCAGATGATGACCAACCAATGGTGTGACGACGGCAACGTGCAACTCTGTGGTGCCACCCTGAATAAAGTTGACAGCTACATCTACTTGGGACGTAAAGTGAACATGGCCAACAATCTAATGATTAAGATTGGGAGACGAAGGAAAGCTGCGTGGGCTGCCATGGGATCAATCCAAGAAGTCACCAGTCAGATCCAGAATCCGCAACTGAAAGCCCACCTGTTTGACTCCATAGTACTTCTGGCTTTTTGCTACGCCACAGAAACATGGGCCGATAACAAGACCATAGTTACTGCCATGTGAACCACCCACCGGGCACTTGAAAGATGCCTCCTTGGAACAAACTGCCGAAAGCAATGACATCATGGTCTCAGAAGTTAAGACCTCCAGCAAGAATCCAAGGTGCGCAACCCACTCAAGTACATGGCTTCTGCAAAGCACAGATGGGCAGGAGACGTCATCCACCGAACAGATTACCGATGGAGCACCAGAATCATGCACTGGATCCCATACCATGTCAAAAGAACCCGCGGCCAACCAGCTACTCGCTGGTCAGATACCTTTTCCAGGTCATTTAAACAACAGGGACTGCCGCACTGGACAAGTCGCACTAGACCAAAAAACATGGAGCGAGTGTGGGCCACATTGAAAAGATTTCCAATGAGGATGGACCATCGGTGTATCAATGTAATGTATTTTTAATATAGTAAGTCTTGATGCTACCATAGTATGTGACTGCATTTGGGGAAATGTTACACATCTGTGCCTTTAACAGGCTACTATGTATATGCTTTTAGCAGTGAAAGTAAATGGAGTAACTTATTCCTGGGTAAGTGTGAGAAGGATTACAGCCTAGGATTGTTAAAAAAATTTCTGCTTGATAATGTCATTTCCGAGCGGTCATGATATCACTTCCAGTGAGTCCTGACAGATTCTCATTCTAAGAAGTGGTTCCTGGTGCTAAAAATTTGAGAACCACTGCATGATCACTGGCCTACATGGACATTATTTGCCTCTGTGAAGACATAGCAATGCCTACATCATGTGAACCGGGTGTTTTCCTCCTTAGTCAACACCACTTGATGGTGGAAGTGAGTATGTGCATAAACTCTCTCCTGCATGCCCTTGGCAGCTATTCAGTGGTGGTCATTGGGAATTACAGGTATTAGGCACCACGTTGGTGGTGAAGCTAGTTTCAACTAAGAGACTGTGACACACCCAAACCCATAAGGCTGTGGTCCCCAGGATCGTGCTGCTCAGGGGGACTGCAGGGACTGGGATGCACTCACCAGTCCCTGCAGCAGCAGTCCCTGGGTGCGGGGAGCCCTGTGCGAGCCTCTGCAGGGCTCCCCAGGTCAGCAGCAGTGAAAGTGAGCGATCGCACTCTGCCTCTGCAAAACCGGAAGTGGAGTGCGATCACCCCACTTTCACTTTGGAAGCCTCGGGAAGACCTGCGGACAGTTGCGCAGGGCACCCCACACCCCCAGGAGGCTGCAGGAGGCTGTGGTAAGTGCAACCAAGCCCCTGCAGCTCCCTGAGTGGTGCGATCCTGGGGATCGTGCCACTGCCTGCTCCCTGCCTCCTGGCCGCCCCCGCCCCTTAAGGGCAAAGAGGCCAGGGACATCAAGCTGGGGCGTCACGATGCCCCAGTCTGCAAACCTCTACCATAAGGAGAGACTATGAAGGAGATGGGACTTTCTCATGGCTTCAGGACCAATTCTCTCTAGTACAAGCTGAGAAGAAGGGAAAAAGCAATCAATGCTCCAAATCAACTCTCCAGCTCACCAATGTAATACACATTCTCTTTCCAAGGATCTCCAATTGCTTGCCATTTCTGAGAAGGTAAGAAATGGCAGGAGATCCTTCTAAGCAGGAGAGACTCCTACTTTTACTTGACTGTCTCTATATACAGGAGCAAATGAGAGAAGAGTCCTCATGATTGATGTCAGGCCAGCATCCATGCGCTGATGGTGCAGCATCTGAATCAGATCGGGCCATTAGAAAACTAAAGAAGAACATGAGAACTAAGGGCTCAAGCCAATCCTATCCAATTTTCCAGCATCAGTGCAGCCACAATGCAGCCCCAAAGTAAAGGAACAAATGTCCCCATATCTTGAGGAGGTCTCTGTGACTGCCCCCCAACTGCAAGATGCAGCACTTGCCCCATTGGCATGGCTGCGCTGGCCCTGAAAAAATTGGAAAAGATTGGATCCTAAGAGCACTAAATCTGTCTTTTTTATATAACTCCTTTCTAGATCAAAAGAGTCGAGGTTACAAGAATTTTGTCCACCTTAATACAGGTATCTCACAGGCCTTTATATGCCCCCTGCTGGTTCTACAGATACTACAACCAGGAAACATTTGAAATACTGTGTACAGTTCTGGTCACCACATCTCAAAAAGGATATTGTAGAACTGGAAACTGTCCAGAGGAGGGCAATCAAAATAGTCAGAGGGCTGGAACACATTCCTTTAAGGTAAAGCTACTGTGTTTGGGGCATTTTAGCTTGGATATAAGGTAGGAGTGGACCTCAACAGGTGGGAAACCCTGGCCTCTGAGCGTCCCGCTTGGAGGCAGGCTGTGCAGCATGGCCTTTCCCAGTTTGAAGAGACACTTGGCCAACAGACTGAGGCAAAGAGGTAAAGAAGGAAGACCCATAGCCAGGGAGACAGACCAAGGACAGACTGCACTTACTCCCGGTGTGGAAGGGATTGTCACTCCCGAATTGGCCTTTTCAGCCACACTAGATGCTGTTCCAGAACCACCATTCAGAGCGCGATACCATAGTCTTTCGGGACTGAAGGCTGCCAACTGTGCAACTGTGTGTGTAAGGGCAATAGTGTAGCCAGAGGGGGCATCACAGTGAGTATAGCAGGCGCCTCAACACACTGTGTAAGTAGTCCCTCCCACTCACCATTGGAACCATTCAGGGCAGCAATGGCAATGCGTTGTATAGTGCCACCTGCTGTAATTACTACACTTCCCCCCACTAGCTACACTATTGGTTAAGAGAGGACATGATTGAGATTTATAAAATTACACATGGTGTGAAGAGAGTAGATAAAGATATGTTTTCTCCTAGTGCAATCCTAAATTGCACTTAAGCTGGCACAAATACCTTGCGCCAGCTTCCAAGTGCCACAAGTGTACAACCACCATTTGTAGCTTTACACCACAAATGTAAAACCACCATTTGTGCCACCGCGGGAGTCAGGAAGGCCAGTGCAAGGATCCTCAAAGGCCTCCCCACACCGGATACAGCCCTGACAGAGGTAAGTTCGTGCCACATGCAAGGAGCCAGCATGGGGTTTGGGAGGGCAGGTGGAGCGTGTTTTGGGGGCATTCTGGGGTGGAGGTAGGGCAGGCAGCAGGCAGGCCTGTGGGCAGGCTGGGGAGAGGGATGGGACCTGCCTCCGGCACTTAGGCACTTGGTGCAGATTCAAGTAGCCCCATTGAGGGGGCTGCGGCATTACTCAAGGTAAAGGGACATAAGTCCCCTTACTCCAAGTTGTGACAGGTCTATCTCTAACCTTACGCTGGAGAAGACACTAGCCAGCCAGCCTGACTCTTCCAGTGTAGGTTAGGCCCCTCTCTTACAGTACTAGAGCTTGGGCTCATCCCATGAAACTGAGATTTAGGACTGAGATAATTACCAGTCTTACCCCAACTTGAAGTGCAAGTCATTTCCTTTAAAGCTGGGCCCATCCATGACACTTTTTGCAGAGCACGAAACATCTGCCCCCTTCCCTCCCCTCACCTTTCTCTTTTTTCCTCTTCAAATTAACATCTCAACTCCTTCCTTCTATCTCTCTCCTTTCCTTCCTTTTCTCTTAGGAAGGGAAATTGAAAAGCATTTTGCTTCCTGTGTTTTGCCATTTTGCTTCCTGCGTCTGTAGGCTATCTATGGGGAAGTGCTGAGTGAGGTGCTTTGCTACCCCTAAGAACTGGCCACAATTCACTACCTGACGAGAAAAGACCCACTTCACTCTGCCGTAGTAGAGAGTCCTGCATGATTTAAACCAATGTAACCAATGGACCACCTCCTCCCCTCATCAGCCTGTGCAGACACTGCTATCATCATCAAAGGCCCTTCATCAGTTGCCTCCACCTTTTGTGCTGAGGTGGATGACAACTGGGGAGTCAGCTCTTCAGCTATGATAAAAACAGTGCCCCTACCCAGTGCTAAAATCATGGGGGGGGGGTCTGTCCCCTTACATTTTGTTCTAGCCCCATTGGCTATTGCTTTTAGAAGGTATCATGTGAGTCATGATGTGGCAAAATTTGGAGAAGCTGGTCTATAGGGCTCTGCCCTCACTACCGGTTCAAGGAAATGCTATCATCCTACTCAAGTGTCATTCAAGTGCCAGTTAAAAGCCTTTTCATGTTCAAATTGTTGCCAGTTTGTCAACAATGACCCCCATTTCTCCACCTTTTTGCATTTTTCTCAGCAGTCAGGCATTTTTCTCTGCAGCAAAAGTTAATTGCAGGTCATTTTTAGGCCATTGTTAGGCTCCACCCCTTACAGTTGGGCACCTGCCCCTTCTGCAGTGGTCCAAGGCACCTGCCATGCCTAGGTACTGTATTTTTTCCATTTAAATGGTGGGAGTTTTGTGACAATGTCAGGCCCCACCTTAGAAATCTCAGGTTTTGGAATCTATGTCCTATGAGCTAAAATATATATTTATTATATGTAAAACTAATAAATGCAATAAATATTGTCTTGATTAATAGAGAGAAACAATTTTATGTACTTTGGGAAACCTTTACACTCTCTCCCAGGTGTACACCGAAACATATTACATTAGTTTGTTACAGTCTTATTTGCTCAATTAAACAAAGGCTCCAAACGCTACATCAGCACTTAGGCAAGCTCACATAAATCCCATTGTAATGCATTGTAATGCAGTATCATTATCAACATTAGGATGTCAAGTTGCTCAGTCAGAAAAATTGAATAATAATGCTTTTGCTCACACCAATATTGTAAGGCTTAATTAACTAATGTTTGCATAGCCCTTTGATACAGAAAGTGTTATGCGTACAACTAATTGTATTATTCATCTAATAGCGGGTGAATGAACGGGTAGAACACATTGAGCAACACAGACAGTAGAATGGAAATCATGAAAGAGAGTAATGGGAGTTTAATAGACAAAAGTGAAATTGGAATATAAAGGGGAGAATTGAATTCCAGAAATTGCAGGATAAGCTACGTTAAAGTCAGTATCAGCCGGGTATAATGCTAGAAGGTTGGGTAATCACTTCCTTTTGGAAAAATATTTTATTTGGATTTTTAAAAATTTCTTCAAAATTCAATTTTTTTTAATTTTGCAAGTGGGAGAGCAAGTGCATTAATTTTGTGGTGATCTAGGACCAGGGTGTCCAAAGTTTTTGGCAGGAGGGCCACATCATCTCTCTGACACTGAGTCGGGGGGGGGGGCGGGGGAAAAGAATTAATTTACATTAAAAATTTGAAATTTACATAAGTTTACATAAATGAATATATTAAAGGTGAACTTACATGAATAAATGAAGGTCTTGCAATAGCTCAAGGCCTATAAAAGGCCTTGCACAAAGCAAGGTTGGCCTTTCCTTTGCTGCCACTACTGCATCACAGACGTGAAACAGCAAGCAGTGGAGGGAGCCCTCATCCCACAGCTCACGCGAGAGGTCAAACAGTCGCCCTCATGCTCAGAGCAGTTGCATCAGGCCAGTGCGGGCTCCAACAAATCTCCTGAGGGCCAGAGGCTCATTGGAGACTGGGGGCTACCTGAGGGCCGCACTGAGAGGCCTTGAGGGCCGCAAGTGGCCCCAGGGCCAGGGTTTGGAAACCCCTGATCTAGGACATAATAACAATAATTATGATTATCTCTACTACTACTTCTCCTATGTAAAGAGCACTCCAGAGTTCTCAAAATGCTTTACATACATTATCTCAGGAATCTGGGTCTGGGTCAGGTCAATATAATTCCCAGTCTGTGGGTGAAAAGGGAGAGGTGCAGTATCCAGATTTGAACTGCCGACAGGGCCTTTAGGCCAATTTGACCAATTTGTCAAAATTGGGCCTCACTTGTAAGGGCCCCCCATGCTGAGAGATAATTTCCAGGCAGTACCAATGGAAAAGGTGCTACCTGTATGAAAGAACTTGCAAAGCTCACAAAGCACATGTGTCCTGCCTGGTCCCAGAGCCAGGGCCAGTCTTAGGGCAATTTGACCAATTTGCATCAATTAGACGCTGCACCTGGAGGAGCTCCATGCAGGGGCAGGAAATGGAGTACACGCAGCCACAGTCGGCATTTCACTCTGTAGCTGACACTCCAGAATGGAATCTTCCATGTCAAGGCATCATGAGGAGAGTACAGTGAGCGGATGGCCCTCTTGCCAGCCCCTGGGACTCATTGACTTGAAATTGGCCACCCTGGAAGCAGTTGGTAGTTACATCATCATGTCATGCCACTGCCACCTGTTTCAGAGTGCCATGCTTCATACCGGGTGCTACCGCTTCTACTCGTTCTGGTGAAAGCACCCCCACACAACAGGTTGAGGGCCCTGCAAAAATGTTTTGAATTGAGCCAGCTGCTCCTAATGTCGACCCTGACTGCAGATATCTTAGTTCATTGTTCAGTCTCTTTGCCCTTGAATGACAGTCACTCACAAATATGCATAAAAAAGCATTTAGAAAATAATGCACAAAAACAGGGAAACAAAGGTATCAAACCATAAAGTGAAAAGTTAGCACACCGGGAGGATCCAAGTATTTGAAAAAGGTGAAAAATGCAATTAGGCAGGAGTAACTGTGCTTAAAGTGAACTAGCACATGTTGACCTGTGTTCTAATTGCCAACTGAAACAGTGGTTCAGCATTTTAGGTAGACACCTATAGAGGAAATCTACAGAAAGATGAGGACCACTGCATAAGACAAAAAGAGTAAGGTGGTAACGTGTTTCATTTGTAATGGTTATCATATGTCTGCAGGCTGTGCACTTACTTTTGGATTGCTTCCCATTTCTGATTATCTATGTATTTTTGTTTATAAGATGAATAGGCACACAGCCATTCTCTGTTCCTGCTAACGAAGAATTTGAACCACATGTAGGGTTGCCAGGTAGCCAGAAGAGAAGCAGTCTTTTTGTTCCTGTCTGTTAGATCTGATAAACAGAAATCAGCAGATGAAGCCAAGGATGTAGTCAAGGGGGGGGGGGGGAAGAAGCCAAAATTGGGGATTTCTCCCACAATTGGAGTGTGACGTAAACAAAAGGAGTGCTCAAGTGCTGCCTTTTTCAAAGATCTGAGCCAGGAAGGAGTGGCAGTCTCAGCAGGAGACAAATGGAGCCAGAAGGTACAACTGTATATGCCCCCTGGGTGGCAGTGGGATATCTTACCATAGGAGGGGTGTGCCTTCTCTGTTTCCTCTGCTTTCCCCCCTCTCAAAATGTTTGACCAAAAGTAACCTGGTTATATCATTCTGCTGTTAACTTTTATTGCAATTCAACAAAAGGGGAGAGGGAGGAATTATTTTACAGACAATCAGCTAGACTGGTGTTTATCTTTTTATCTTCTTTTTTTAATCTCAGAGAAGCAAACAATGCAGTATATAAATGAGGCACCCAGTATATAAATGAGGCACCCAGTGGAGCAATGTGCCGTAGTCATGATCTTGATTGGGGCTGAGTAAGATATTTCACTGCAATTTATCACTCTGAAATGGTGCATTCTTATAATCTCCCTCCATACAAGTGAATTCTCCTTAACTACATAAATAATTCTTATTATATGAGCATGCTGTGGAACTGTAATTCCCTTAAGGATAATTCACAAGTGTTTGAATGACTTTTGTGAAAATATCTTGTTGCAATAGATATGCAGGCATTTCACACTCATTTAATCTAAGGATTATATGATGGAAGCTTGATGGAATCTTAACATTCACTATTCATGTATGTTGTTCATTCTACGAGTATGTTGCAGGGTTGGCTGATACATTCAGAATCTATCCTATGTCTTTCAGTTAAAAAGTAGACTTTACTTGTAGCATAGTGGTTTGTTAGTTCATCCCTTAGAGATGGCTTAATCAAAAACCCCTTTCGTTTCTTCAACACCTATGTGTGATTTTGTGGTTGGAGAGTTCTTCTTCTTCTTCTTCTCCTCCTCCTCCTCCTCCTTCTCCTCCTCTCCCCCCCCTCTCTCTCTCATATAATGCAGATGTTGAGGCCTGAATCCTTGATCCGACACCCCTGCTAGTATGCATCTCCCTAAAATTGAAAAAAACACCTTGTGTGTATATGTGTATGTGCCCTGCCACCACCACTGCTGCTGCCACTGCTTCCATCATGCTCTATTCATCCTGTTTCTTTCCAACAGACTACATGCTGAATGTAAGGGGGCAGGAGATAGGGGTGAGCTCCAGATTGTTGCACTCTGCCTCTTCTTGCCTGCCCATCTGCTTTGCTAAGCCTGCAGATGGGTGAGAAGGAGGGCAAGAAGGAGGGCAAGAAGTCAGTGGTAGCAGCAGCTGCAGATTGTTTTTTCTCTCCTCTCGAAGCACTGGAGGAAGAGGTGAGCAGCCACTATCACTGAGAGCAGGCAGCAAGAAGATCAGAGAGCTGATTGAAGTGATTCAGTGCATAGCAGGTCAGAAAAGGTCAAAGGCAGGCAGAGAGTGTAAGGCACCCTTTGTCAGTTCACTGCTCCTTTTCAATTTGAAATGAATGTTTCAATCAGCCTCATGTGTAGGTCAGCCCTGCCTGCACCTTTCAGCCACTACAAGGAATGAAGAGGAGCAATGAACAGCTGCCCTCTGTGCTTGATTCCCCTAGAGCAGTGTTTCCCAAACTGTGGGTTGGGACCCACCAACGTGTCATGAGCTTATTTCTGGTGGGTCACGAAAAGCTTTTGAAATATTTTTTTTAGAAAGCACTCTTTGCAAGCACCCTTGCCTGCTTTGGAGAAGAAAATTGCAGTATAAAGTAATCTTCATACCCCCAAATTAAATGTCATGTTTTTTTATTTTCGCTAGTAATGTGCACCCAATTTCAGCCTTTTTCTTGCCTGGAAGTCCCTAACTGCACATCTTGCTCACCAGTTTAGCTTTTTGGGTACCCTGGAATGACCATGAAGGTTTGGGGAACTGTCCTTAGGGAATTTCTGGAGGCTCCATTTCTTAGGAAATGTCTACACACACATAAGGTCTCTAGCAGCCTCAGCAGCTCAGGAACCCAATTATTATTAATAATTGTTTATTATTAATTTTGGGGAAATGTTTGGGAAAGTTTGCTAAAAATTTTGGGAAACACTGCCCTAGATTCAAGGTAAGAAGCTGCTAATACTGGGTCATATATTGTTAATCTTCTACAGTCACTTCATTTGTTATCTCTGTAAGTAACCCACCTTGTGGAAAAATTCTATGTATAACCTAAAGGAGACTTTTAATTTGGCTAGCATGTTAGATTTCCACTGCCCCAACTTTATTTTGTTTGACTGTATAACGCTGGGCCCTCCTCCTCTTTATATAACCTTCTCTTTTCATCCCTGTTCCATCCACTAAGGTAAGGACCTCTCCTATCTGGGTTCCCCCCTAAGATTCATAATGGAGCTTATCATATTTACATAGGTAGACCGTCTCTGTCAGGGAACTATGCACGCATTTTCTGGGCACAGGCACTTGTTCATGCTAAACAAAATGCTCCATTCTCACTGCTACCTTGAACAGCACAACCCCAACACTCAGATGCATGGCTTTTCAGAATGGTGGCCAGGATCCAAATAGACATGACAGGAGATCTGGGAGCGGAGAGCCGTTACAGAAGCACTTTATGCTATGGTATGGGGGTGGGGTGTAAGCTGCTCAAAAGAAACAAAAAGAGGGAACACTCTACTGGGCAACCAGCCTCTGATATGAGTGGATCCTAGCCATATTGTGCTGCACCCCCCCCCCAAAAAAAAAAGGCTAAGGGAAGCATATGTTTCTTATAGGGAATAACTAGAAGATGTTACTTGATCACAATACTGCAGCATAGATCAGTGCAGCCAGATGCTCTGCCTCACCCACACCAGTGGTTCTCTGTGGTATGCTGACTTAGAGCCTGATCCAGAGCCCTGTGCGCCGGCTTCCTGCCAGCTCGCACTGTCACAAACATGCCATAAGGCCCACGTTCCACCACCCGGAAGCTCGCCTGAACCATCAGGCAGCGGAGAGGTGTGTGGGGGCATGGGAGGAGGCGTTTCAGGGCAAATAGGAGGCATGGTGGAGGGAGGGGGTGGGAGTGGTGGAGCTCAGCTCCATCAGACCCTGAGCTTTGTGTCAGGCCTTGTGGCCCGACACAGGAGTCCTTGATTCTGCGCCAGCCCAAGAGCCTCTGCAGAATTGAGTAGCCCATTTGTGGGGCTACTTCCCTTTCCCCAAAGAGCCATTGCAGGCTGCCCAGTGCACATTGGATGCCACAGTAGCCATTTTGGCACCATGGCAACCTTGCGCACCAGGTAGTTTAAGATTGGGCTATCCCACAGTAACTCAGGATTACAATGGCAAATAGAAGCTCTGGTGTGTCACCTACAACAGATCTGCTATGACAATGGGTTGCTATAGCAATGTGTGGGGTTAACAAATCTTAGGTTTTAAGTCATCTCAGGCAATAATATAAAAAAACAGCCATAAAGTGCCTTGCATCTGTGCAAACAGCCAGCACAGTGGCGGGAAGGCCAGAAACTTCTCACATGTGCCGGTGAATGTCAGGAAGCCACCCAGAACAGTTAAGAGTTGGAATGGGAAGTCTCAGAAATCTGCTTCTGGTTTTCAGAAGCAAACCAGAAGTGGCTTTCCGAAAACCAAAAGTGGCCTTCTAAGGCCTTCAGAGGCCAGTAGAGTGGATTGCTGGCCTGGTGTGACCCAGAAGAGGCCTCCCCAGGAATTCAGCTTCTGGAATGGCTCCAATTTGGAGCCAAACCGGAGCAAGGGTAGGTGGAAGGGCTCAGGCTCTGACCCACCATATGTGTGCTCATGACCCACCAGGGGGCCACAAACCACAGTTTGGGAAACCCTGTTCTAACATTTTAAAAAAAATACTATATACTTCTTTCAAAATACATAAGTTCCTCCCCCACCCCCCACGTTAAGGTTTTATGCAGTGAACTTTTCTAGTGAACCGTAAGCAATAAATAATTGAGGTATTTGCAGGTTTGGTGCATGCATCGTCTTCACATGTTCACTGCTTAGGGATGGTTTCAAAGGACAGTGCTAAGCTGTAAATCATCAAGTGTATTGACATGCCAAATGGAGCCCACACGTCTAATTAGTTCATTGGCATGTATGATTTCAAGGTGGTTTTGTCTACTTCAGTGATAACAAGAAAGGACAGGGTTCAGTCAAACACCCGCTCATTGATCACAGTGAGAGAGATTAGTACATACTTAACCTTCCCACTGAAATCAATGGGACCTAAATGTGATTGATTCTGCAATCCTCTATGCACAATTACTTGGGTGTAAGTTTCTAGAAATCAGTGAGAAAATTCTATACATGGGGCAAGCACTGGGTTTTGTGAAATGGTAGGGGTTCAGTCATACGAAGAGCACACCAAAGAAGAAATAAATATAACATTTTATTGCCAGACAGGTAGGAGCTTCTCAGCAGCTTCCAGTTTGCAATGCCACTCAGTTTCACCTCCATTAAACCCTTCCAGGGATCATCCACAAATTCCATGCTTCCTGTAAGGACGTGTCTCTAATGACAAAAAACACCAGGCTTCCCAACTGAGTGGGTCAATCAGGCCCAAAGTGTTAATTTGAACTGTAAAACTACAGAGTAGCTGAAGCCACCAGTTCCTCCTTTGCTGTCTTTGTCCAGATGAAGGCTTTGGTAAATAATGTAGACTGAAAGAGCAAATCTTTGTGACAGTCCTTGTTTTTAACCAGTGCTTGAATATCAGAAGGAAGAAATGAAGTTTTAAAGAAGCAGCATCAGGCCAGCATGCACATTGGTATACATTTTATGTACAGTATTTGTCTTACTGCCTTTAGAAATAGCGCACTTCAAAGACAGAGAGGATGTCAAAGTAAAACGAGACCCAGATTGATATTAGTATAAGGACACACTGCTTTCCACAATCTGTACTGTGTTATTTAAAGTATTACACAAGGCACAGTTGATTTGTAGGCTTTTCAAAACACTAGGAAAAGGTTAAATATTTCCATCTCACAGGCTTTTGTTCTTGGCAAATTCATAGTATATAAAATTCATTATCTTTCGAGATATGATTTGATATGATGTGAAAGCTGGAACTTTTACTAAGTTCTGTTGCTATGCAGCTAATGAAAACAAAAGGACACATTGTGAAAATGAGTTTCACATTTTCCCTGTTAGCTCTAAATGATTCTTCTGTTGATAGGCACAAATTTATATGAAAACCAGGGCTGGCCTATCAATGAAGCCAACTAACAGCCCCAGCCCTATCCCTTGTTAATGCCAGCATACCACATATGTCAGCACAAGGGCCTGTCAGCATGAATGACAGCCCCTTCAGCACATTGGTGCCAATGCAGACCAGCCACGGGCAGGGTTCTGCCAGCAGGGGGGCAGATCAGGGTGGGTCACAGCGAAGCCAGTGGCCACCATATTCCCAACTGCTGTCCAAGTCTGAACAGACCGCCAGCAGGCTCTTCAGAGCTACACCAGCAACAGAGCTAGCATTGCTTTGAGGAGTCCTATTGAGGACCATGCAACAGCCAATAAGGTAAGTATTTAATCTCTTGTCTCTCTTGACTGGCCTTGTCCCTAGGCAGCATATAAGATACAGCGGCCAACACACAGGATGTCCTGCATCCCTCCAGCCAGCCCAGGATAGGATTGGACTGCAAGTCAGTTGCTTCGGGTTAGGAGATCAGCACGGAGTGCCCACCTCTTATCTGTTCACGTGTCTCCACCACACCTTGTCCACGCACTCCGTGGCACAAAATTGAAGAGGGGAAAAGAGGAAATATGGGGGACAAGACAGGGGGAGTCACATGATGCCACAACAGGAGCCATATGACGCACTTGGGGAGCCCAGTATGTTGAAATATTCTCTTGGTGTTAAATGATTTTATGTTGATCTGTTTGTGTTCTTGTTTGATCTGGAACCTGAGAAGAGCTCCTAAGGGTCCATGGCAAAAAAAAGAAAAAGGTTGAGAATGGCTGTTCTTCAGCAGTGTTCCTTAACCTGTGGGCCAGGACACCAATGGAGCTGCGAAGTGGCAAAGTCTGTGCAAGAGAGGACTTGGGTCCAATCCAATAATGGTACTTCCTTATCAAAACTGAGTTCTTGCTAGAATCTTGCGCAGCCTCTTCTCACCGTTTGCCCCACAGCTCCTGTGGCCGGCTCTGCTTAGGGTGCTACCTCACAGGGTTGTTGTGACGACACAAGAGTTAGGGGGAAATGGGGTGTGCAGATCAGGTCTCAGGAGAGGGGATGGGATCAGCTGTGGGTCCCTAGTCTCATACTATATTTATTTATTTGGGTCATGGCACAACAAATGTTGAAGGCGGCTGGTTCACAGCATAGTTCATCCCTCTCCTCCCATCCACATTTCCTCTTCTGCTGCTTTTCCATCACCATTCTTTGATCTAGCAAACAGGAATTTAGGAAACGGAAAGGTTGCTTGTGCACAGTTAAAGTAGGGCAGTTGTTGGCAGGCTGCTTCATGTGCCAGGGTTCTTTGGCTGGCCCTAATGAAAATGTGCATCTTAATTGCGCTGAAAACTACTGCTGTGAGAAAGCAAAGCCTCTCTTTTTGCTTTAGCACATGTACATCAGTATCAATCCCAGGATCTCCATTATCCTGTAACAATAATATTACAGGATCTGTCTCTGTAACATTATACACCAAATGCTAGAAAGCCTTTCAATATAACATAATTATATACAAGACTGTACAAACTACCTTGATGCTGCAATCCAGTGCTCTTCAACAGCCCCAGTGTGCACCAAGATTTGCACGCAAAGGCAATGCCCATCCAAATCCGTGCTTAAGGAATTCTCCAAGTGGGCATTCCCATTGCGTTCATGCATAGGACGTTCCCAGGGCCATCACCAGAAATGCTGTGGTGGGAACAAGTTCACTTAGAGCCCAATCCCGATTGTGATGCGGCTGCCAAGACTGTGCTGACTGCCATAAAGTAGTCAGTGCCTGTCAGAAAAGGCACTCTGACAGTGCATGAGTTAGTGTGCTTCTGAGAGCACTGGCAGGAAGGCCTGTGCTTTTCTGCCCTTGCCACAGCCAGCATCCCCGCTTACTGGAGCAGGAAAGATGATGGGAGAGGGTGGCAGGAGGGCAGAATGGAGGTGGGGAGGAGGTGAAACCAAGCAGGAAGGGGGTGTAACAGGGAGTGGGGAAGCAGCAGGAGGGGAAGGATCTGTCGCAGAAGACACATGCCAGATCTCATCCATCCGGTAGTAGCCCCCTGCCCCCTTTCTCTCCTTGGTCTTGCACTGGCAAAATTGCCCACGCAGGTCTGAAGAGACCCATTGCAGGTCGGGAGGCTTATGCAGGGGTAAGGGGATTTACAATCCCCCTTACAATCCCCTGCTGAAGCCTCCCGGCCAACCCCACAGAATGCAGTGTTTGCCGGTACTGCAATGGTGGTGGTAGGGAGGAGAATAAGATGGGGCTGTTGTGTTTGGGTAGAATCCTGCTTGCATGCTTTTTCCTTGCATCTCCACAATTGAAAGTGCTAGGTTTTTATTTTTAGCAAAATTAAAGTGGAAAATGAAACAGGGCAAGAACCTCTCAAGTAGGAATGTCTTCAACACCGCTGTGCAGCCTTGAACATATTTATATCTATAAATAATCCAAATGTACATAGCCATTTGGTTTAGCTTAATCTGTAAATTTCCAGTAATACTCTGTAGACAATCTGTTGCTTCTGACATGTAGGACTTTTGCAACACTAAAACAGCTGACCAGACCAGCATGACCCAATTCTGTACAGGAAGAGTCTTTATAGCAAAGGGTTTTGTAAAAAGCCAGAGGTTTTTTCTATGATGTTTTATATATTTCCAGTTAAATAATATTGTTTTAAATAAACACAAGTAATAAATCTTAGTGCAGAAATGTCTCGATGCTGACTAGAAATGGACTAACACAAACACACACAACGGAAATTTCAAGCAAAGATAGGTCCAGCATTCTTTAAATTGAAATTAAATAGAACTGCTCTGTTTTTGTTTTTGACCATCAGCAGTTGAACAGCAGATATATGAAAAAAAAAACATTTTAAAGTTCTTTGTGGAGAAAAAAAAAGAGATTCATTTAAAAAAAAAAAAGATTGTGCTTGTCCTTAGAACTACATCACTGGTGACAGGAGTTTGGTTATATTCTCTCATCATCACTGTCACTGATTTTTTTAAAAGCAATGGGGCTTGCTTGCTTCAGAGAAGTCTTTGAAATATCGGTGTGCATGGTGGACATGGTTATGGTTTCATAATCATCGTCCCTTGTGTGGAAATCACAGACACGAAAGAAAACCTGCAAATCCCTTTGAAAGTTCTTGTTGAGGAACCCATAAAAGATGGGGTTGATGCAGGTTGAGATCATCGCCGTGAGGTGGCAGATCAAAAACAACAGATTATGGCTGCAGGTGGTGTTGGGCAGAATTTCGTGATTCCAGTCAAAGACCGTATTGAAGATGGTCAGAGGCAGCCAACAGACGGCAAAGGCAATGACAATGGAGCTAAGCATAATGTTGATCCTTTTCGTTTCGCTAGAGCGGTATTTATTGTCTCTCATCTTGTCCATGGTGTTGCTCCTCCTTTTTAAGCGCATGTATATCTGTGGAGGAAAGAAAAATGCAACAATTGTATAACCCAAAACTGTGTACTCTGGGGCAGTATGCTTCCACCTGAGGATTGGGACCCCAATGGAGTTATGAAGGCTCATTTGGGGGTTGTGGCAACCTTTGAAAGCCTGTGCAAGAGAGGGCTTGGATCCAATCCAGTAATGGTACTTGTCTTATCAAAACCAAGTTCTTGATATAATCCTGCACAGCTTCTTGCTTTCTTGCCTTGCAGCTCCTAAGGCTGGCCTTGCTAAGACTGCTACCTCACAGGGTTGTAAGGTAAGGGGAATTTGGATGGGCAGTGATGACGGTGATGGGAGTGGACGGATCAGGTCCCAGAAGGGGGAAGAATTGGCAATTTCTAATCTCATACATTATTTTCATTCATTCATTCATTGGGTTAATGGACGGATCTGAAGGCCTTAGGAGTGGACCTCAACAAGTGGGAAACCCTGGCCTCTGAGTGGCCCGCTTGGAGGCAGGCTGTGCAGCATGGCCTTTCCCTGTTTGAAGTGACACTTGGCCAACAGTCTGAGGCTAAGAGGCAAAGAAGGAAGGCCCATAGCCAGGGAGACAGACCAGGGACAGACTGCACTTGCTCCCAGTGTGGAAGGGATTGTCACTCCCGAATTGGCCTTTTCAGCCACACTAGATGCTGTTCCAGAAACACCTTTCAGAGCGCGATACCATAGTCTTTCGAGACTGAAGGTTGCCAAGGGTTAAAATTCATTGGGGTTGTGGCATCAAAAAAATGGAAGACCATTGCCCTAGAGATGGCTCTTGGGAAAGAAACAAAGAGAAACTGGACAGGTAAGATACAACACAAAATAAATTCTTGCTTACCTTTAAGTAGCAAACAAATATAAAGCAGAGAGGCCCCAGGTACTGTATCACCAAGAGAGCTGTGGTGTATGAAAGCCTGATAGTTTCCAATGGAAAGAAGTCCATGCACACGTATTTTCCCTTGTATTCCGCTATGGTGACATTTGAGAAAGGTTCATCAGTTAGTACATGATAAACGAGGAAAGGCAAAGAGGAAGCCACTGCTAGAATCCAGATAGCGGCAATCCCCACGTAGGCGTGTCTGTTGTTTGGCCTCCAGCCCCGAGGGTTGATAATCAGTTGATGGCGTTCAACGGCAATGAGGACCAATGAAAAAACAGAGACAGTGACCGAGAGACACTGCACAAAAGGATTCAGCTTGCACATGGCCTCCCCAAAAACCCAGTGGTCCATCAAAGTGTATACAAAGGTGAAGGGAAGACACATAATGGTAATTAGGAGGTCTGAGAAAGAGAGGTTGACAATGAGGATGTTGGTAACGTTGTGCATTTCTTTTTGCTTTAAGATGATGATGATCAAGGCCAGGTTTCCAGAAATGCCAAGGAGGATAACAGCTCCATAAGCCAAGGCCAAGGTGAATACCATGGCCAAAGGAACATGGCAGTCATCCTCATCAAAATGCACAAGCCCAGAAGTTTCCCTAGAAACATTCTGGAAAGAATAGTTTCCAGTTGAGGTGAGAAGTGATGCATTCATGTTTTTTTTTTTTCCTCCCAATCTGGGACCACACTGAGCGATAGTCTGAAATGCTGAAGGGTTCCTCAGAAGCGCATTCAGGAGGTCAAATTTCTTCTCATTACCAAACCACAGGCTCCCAGGAAAGCTGCCACCAAAATGTTCATGCCACTGCTAATCTCACACCATCTGCAAAGGAACATGCATAGATTTATTTTTGTGTTTTCACAAATGGCACAAAACATTGTTATCATTAGCCCAGAGGACTCCTTGGAGTGCTCTTTTCTGCTTTATTACTAGGAATGTACAGTTGTTCTCAGTCAGGGAAAGAATTTGTGTGTGGGGGACAATGACAACAACCATTTCTGCATATAGAATCAGAAATATCAAAAATTGCCTCCAGGATCATCAGTTTCTATCCACAGGTGAAATTCATTAGACATAAACAATTCCCAGTACCCATCCCTTCTTTTCTAAATTTCCTGAGAAAGAGCCCATATTTCCGTTTTGTGTGGTTTATTATAGTCGTCATACAAAAAGGTAGTGCATCGATCACAAGGATCAAACTAGCAAGGTCAGACTGTTTATGAGGTTGACCAAGGTAGTCACCTCAATTGGCAGTTTGATGGGGGGCACCCACTTCAGTCCACCCACTTAGCAACACCACTCCTCCTTCTCCTGCTCCTTGGATTGGAAAAAGGAAGATGGGAAAAGGGCAGAAGAGGAACTGTGTTGCAGAGGAGAGCGGAAGCCTAGAGCAGGAGTGTCAAACATAAGGCCAGGGGGCTGGATGCGGGCCGCTGAAGCTTTTTATCTGGCCCTCAACCTCTCAGCAACAAACTTGGGGCAAATTTAGTTTGCCTAAGCTGTATCCCACTTTCCCTGCCTGAGGTCCTTCTCCCCACTTGTGATTAGGCTGGCTTTATATTTACAAAATTGAAAACACCTGTAATTTTCATACTGACTCTAATGGGGAGAAGTTGTGATGCTTTGTGACCAACCAAGCTGAAGACAGGCCAGCAGCAAAGTCTGGTGGCCCACAAGGGCCACACCTTCCATTTTGTCTGCATGCAATACATGCTTTGTCTGCAGGCAATACATACTAGGGGCAAGATATGGTTGGTGGGCTTTGTTAGGTCAACATTTGCACTGGCCTGGAACAAAATAATGTGCTTGGTGTAACTGCAATTTCACTGGTATCATACTTTTAAACACTTTGTTGTTGCATCAGGCAATTCCAGCTGAAGTTTTCTTTTTCTTTTTCTTTACCTCAGTGGCTTCTTGCCCCTTTCTCTCCTTTTGGTAAAAGATTTCCAGCTCTCCAAAGGCCAAGCACCGAGTCACTGGAGCAAAGTGGTTGCAAGGCTCTTATTTATTTATTCAATTTATATTCCGAAGGACACCCAAGATAGCTAACAATCAGGTTAAAAATACAAAAAAATACTCTTGCTAGCAAATTCCTAGTTAGCATTCCTGCCGCCCCCTGAAAGAGCGATAGAGAGCCAAACACAAATAAGCCCTCCGTATCGCATTAATCTCAGCCAGAACTGATATCTAGCAGGGAAAGGGCAACCATCAAGGAGAGAGGAAGAAAACGAAAAAGATGGAAAATGAAAGCAGTTTTTAAGAGACAAAGAGTAAATCAATATTTTTCCATGGAACACAAAAGAACATAACAGAGCAACTCTTTTCATACTAAATGTACTGGGTATAAAGAGGTGGCTGAAACCCAGAGCATCAAACTTTACTCAGCAATTTATTGACCCACATTTGCATCAAGCATGCCTGGAATGTTTGCTTGCATGTCACAGTGAGGCTCCCTGCAAAACTTAGTGCTGTGCACCCCTTCTAAAATTACTGCTTAAAATTAGGCAAACAGACAGTCATTCTGGCACAGGACATCATATTTTGACCAATGCTCCAAACTAGTTTCTAATACCCTGAAATAGAAAAATGCCCTGAATTTTCAAGCAGTGTGATTTTTCCAGTTGTGAGTCTGGGACTCAGGGAAAGGGCTTTCCAGAAAGATAGCCTGATGTCCGGGCTTCAGCACTTCTCATTTTGGAAATACGCAGCGTGAGTTTCAGCATCTTCTCTCTGTATCTTCTCTCAGCATCTTCTATTGGCTCATGAGAAACCATGTGCCTCTGAACCCCAAGTGGTGGGGGGAGCAAAAAGGGGGAAAGGATGACTTTCAACTTCACTCCCTGCCTTAGGGTCTTCTCTGGCTGGCCACGGTAGGAAGACAGATGCTGGGTGTTTTTTGGTGTGATCCATTGTGATGCCCAAACAGATGCATCTGATATAATTGGTCAGTAGTTTAAAAACAAACCTAAACTACAGAATGTAGCTAGTGCTGTCATAGAGGGTGCTTGCTGTGACACTTGCAGGCATCGCCTAAACAAAAAGGTAGTTCACAGGTTTCTTTTGAATGATTTTTTATCCTCATGACCACATGCATTACATTTTTTCTGCCCAGCCCACAGGTATACACATTTGATTCCTGTTGCAAATAGGTAACATTGGGCAGAAATGGCTTAATCAGTGCATTGATCAAGGCTGCAATCCTATACACACTTACCTGGGGGTGAATCCCATTGATAAAGGTGTTTCAAAACAGTGTTATTTGTTTTACTCAGAAGTCTTATTTGTTTTACTTTTCTTTAAAAAGAAGCCCATTTTGTTCAGTAAGACTTTGGCTGTAACCCTAACTTACTCACTGGAACAAATGCCTCTACCCTTTGAAGACAATGGGGCTTATTTTTAAACAATCATGCATAGGATTGTTCTCCCTGATCTCTTTAACTGTGAGACCTAAATCCCATTGACTTCAATGGGACATATCCACCCATATCCACATATCTTTACTCACAGTCAATGTCAATGGAACTTAGCAATCATTCTTCCGAATTTACCAAATGGACTTTACTCCCAAGTAAGTGGGAGTGGGACAGGCTTGCAGCCTTACTTCCTAACAGCACATTTGTAGGCATGTTAGAAGTAAACCCCCTTGTGTTCACAGGGACTTGTGTACAGGATTGCCACTTAAAAGGGGGGGGGGAAGATGAAAAAAGGTGGATGTTGCAGCCTTGGGTTGAACTGTTTGGGACTCCTTAGTAAACAGGCATATGATCAGATAACTCAAGTGCCCAATTTGCTAGTGTGTAATGTTAGTAAGGGCATGCTGTTCACAAATGCTTTTGTGAAGAGCATTTTATGTACTGCCTTTCAACATCAACAAAAAGTCACCCAAGCCAACTAGGTAGGAGCAAGAGTGAGCAGGTGGTTCCATCTCTAAATAAAGAACCCTAAGGGAGGCACCTGCAACAGCCACTGGGAGGGGAACTATACTGAAATGAAGAGGAATAGTTGTCCCTCCCACTCTCTCTCCACTGAGAGAACCACAACTCAGGAAGGTCCTTCTTTGTCCACTCAGCAGGCAATTTATCTCTGTTCTATCCTCCTTCTTCCTGGGTGAAATTAAGACGTTCATATTGTAACCATCTCCCACTTCCAGTGGAGCCACTCAGCTTCAGCAAAGTGGCAGTCCCAGGGCAGCTCAGGTCTTGCATGTCTGCTTCCCTGAAGCACCAATTTTCTTCCCATTCAGAACTTTGCTAGCTGGCTCTCCTGAGCAAAAGTTGGCCTCTGGAGCCCCTCTAAGGGCATCAAACAGGTGCCTGCTGCTCTTCCTCCAAGGGAGCCTGGCTAGGCACGGCCAGTGGTCTTCTCCCCGAGGTGCTGGCCGAGCACAGTTCGCCGTGGAGGAGTCTGGTCTCCAGAGTTGGGCAGGACTCACGATCCTTGGGATGGAGCCCTGCCTCCCGTCCACCTTTACTTGGGAGTCAGCTCGAAGGAATCCAACGAGACTCACTGACCAGTCTTCCTATGCATGTCTATTCGAAGTAAGTCCCGTTAGAGTCAATGGGGCTTATTCCCAGGAAAGTATGGCTAGTCTTGGGCTGCCACACAGACTTCAGGAGGCTCCCTTCCCAGCACACGTGTCCATGCTGAAGCCATCGCTGCTCGGGTGGGGCTGAGGCAGGAGATCCGGGGAAAAGCAGTGGCATTTGCAGGTCTCCTCTGGCACGAAGGGAGCTCAGGTGACGATCCAGGCTCCGACCCGTGGGAGGAAGGAAGCCCTTGGAACTGGGCGAGAGGGGGCTGGACTGAGCTTCCTTGGCAAGGTACAACACCCCTGAGAGGTGGCGATCCAGACCCTGCTCAGAAGCCAAGCGATCGAGGGCAATTCAAGTGATGCTCCTCGGGGACCGGGACCATCGCTCAGCCTCTCTCACCCCAGATGGCTCTCGTGAGGCTAAAACTGAGCTCCCTGGAGCAAAGGCAGGCGCCAAACGCTCCCCCCCCCCCCCCACTGGTAGATTAAATCCAGGGGAACCCCCGGTGGCAAGAGGAGGACATACACTGCTTTCAATCTGACCACCATCGTTTCACTGACCTCTCCCTTCCCACCCATTCAGGTGCGCTTCCATTTCCCTCTGTTCCGATCGAGCCCTCCTCTCCCAGCGCAGTCTATCCCACCGCGCTGTTGTAGCATAAACGAGGGGGAGGCTAGAGGCTGCTCCGAGCGCCTCGGAATGAAGGCAGGATGCCAATGTCATACACAGTGTGTATAGAACTGTGTGGCTGCAATCCTGTCCACGCTTACCTGGGAGTAAGCCCCACTGACTGTAAAGGGGCTTTCTTCCGAGTAGCCCTGCAGAGGCTCGGGCTACAATCCTATCCACACTTTCCTGGGAGTAAGCCCCATTGACTACAATGGGACTTACTTCTGAGTAGACATGCATAGGATTGGGCTCTCGGGCTCTGGAACGGTTAATTCTTTTTCCCTTCCACGCCCTTTACACACAGATTACACCCACACATACACACCGCCCTCCTCCTCATGAGCAAACACCGGTGGTGCTCATCTTTAAACATTAACTAGGGGGCGATTCCCGCGGCCCAAACCCCCAGGCCTGGAGTAGCAGATGCCTCCGGATCAAGGTACAGGGGGAGGGGACGGCGTCCAGCCCTTCTCCTACTATCTAGTTAGTAAATAACGGGGTGGGATGAAAATCCACTAGAATCGCATCAGGATAGGGACCGAACGGGAGGGCCATTCAGGCTCTTCCCTGCTTTCTGCGAAGAATCAGCTGCTTCTCCTAACCCTAAAGAGCCCAGATCCTTCCCTCCCACGGCCCGATGGCAAGGAGATGTGCGACCCCCCCCCCTTTTTTCCCCTCTCTGGTTCTACCAACTTCTTCCACTTGGTTACATTCCCGCAGGCGGGCGGAACCAGCCGTGCAGATGAAATTGACAAGCGACATGCGCCTGCCTGTCCATCTCAGTCCTTATTCCTTGTGTGGGACAATCCGCCCTTTTAAGAGGCTCCGGGAGACTGCCTAGTAAGGCCACCGTCCTAATCCACCCTTACTTGGGAGTAAGTCCCATGGACTATAATGGATCCTGCTGAGTAGACACGCAGAGGATTGGGCTCTCAGGCTACAATCCTATCCACACTTTCCTGGGAGTAAGCCCCATTGACTATAATGGGACGTCTGAGTAGACATGCATAGGATTGGGCTCTCAGTCTGCGAACGAGAGGGGGGAAAACGACCTGCTCGAGCGTCCCTTTATGCCTCTGATGTACTCAACAGCAGTGGCGTAGCTAGAGGGGGTGCAAAGCACTAAGTTTTTGCAGGGAGCCTCACCGCAGCATGCAAGCGGCCCCTCCCCCTCCCCTTCGGAGCCATTGGGGCCCCTAGAGCAAAACGGAGGTGCTCCCTGCAAAACTTAGTCTTTGCACCCCCTCCAGCTACGCCACTGCTCAACAGCCCCCTAAGACCTCCGTGTCTTGCAAGACCCTGTCCAGAAGTTGGAGGACTTGTGAGGTGTGCCAAGGTGGGACCGCGCAGCGACAGGTGCTGGCTTGGAAATCTTCAGGCAACTCGTCTCGGAGCTGATGATCACCTCTACACGTGTCAGATTCCGGGGCACGCACTTCGTTGGCACAGCTATTCAGTCCAGGCACTGCTGGAACGTGTGAATGTCTCATTTTGGGGGTGGAGAAGAAGAAAAACCCATTTATATATCAAACAAGGCAGGTAGACAGAAAACGTGAAAGGTTCTCACCTAGCTGGTCCACACCTGCAGTTCTTGAAGTGCTGGCAGGGGCTGACTAAGCAGGAGGCGAGGTTGCTGGTGGGCAGCCAGGCAGAAAGAGGGCAGGTCCTCCACTGGCATTTGCCCACCCCAGAGCCTGAAGATTGGCAAAGTGAACAGGAGACGTCCCCTTAAAGCTGAACTCCTCCTTATCCAGGCGTCACATGATGTGCTGGGAGGCACATGAAGATCCCAGTGCACGCAGCTCACCTTTAAACTACACATCTAGAGGTGGATTGCCTGGGGAGTCAGGAGAGAGACTGCGGGGGGAGAAGACAGGACCGCGTGCGCTGAGCAAAGCTCTCCAGATCGGGACACCCTTTCCAAAGGCTTTGTGCCATCGGGCTCTTCGGAATGGCATTCTGATTTGGGAATCGACGCCACCTTGTGGCCGAGAGCCGCCACTGCCGTGCCACTCTTGTGTGCATGCATTCGGTTATGTAAAGCCTTATGCCGGTAGCATCAGTTGCATGGTTTAAGGGTCTGGTGTTGTCAGATCTTGTTTTGAATGCAAACAGCTTGGCCTTTTTAAAAAATAATTTAAAAAAAACAAAAAACAAGGCAGATGTATCTGCCTGCTATATGACAATGAAAAAGACAGACAGAAAGTACTACTCAATACTTCTAGTCATTCTGTTGTGATTTTGGGCAGGATTACACTACTGATCCAGCTCACTTGTAATTTAATGGTCATGGAAGAATAGGGGTGATGCAACTTGGGACACTGCCCGATGTCCCTGCTGTGGGGCACTGTGGGGAGAGAGCCTTTTACATGCTTCTCAGGACCTCCAAGAAGAATTTTATCAGGGGGTACAAAGTTTCTTTTGGGCCCCTTCCCCAAGGGGGTGGGGAGGGGGCCAAACAGGACAGGGGGAGGCTGGCAAGAGTTGGAAAAGTCTTAAGAGCCCAGGTATACTGGGCTTCCCAGATCGGAGCTCAAGTCTATCAGCCTGCACAGTGAAACAGTATTGTGGAAAACCAAACACAGTCCCAAGTCTTTCTAAAATATTTTAAATACAGGTGTATGCCACTTAACAATGGGGATATGTTCTCTTATCCCTGTGGTTATGCAATTAGGTCATTAAGTGAACATTTGGTTCAATCTACTGCCTCTGTTGTGTAAACAGACACTCCCTGTCAGACACTAGCTGGCTGCACAGGCTACTGGAGATAGATTGACTCTTCTTTGCATTAAGAGCCTCTCTGTTGTGTAAACGAACACTCTGCTGCAGGCTATGGGAGATGCCTCATTAAGAGCATCTTTATTGTGCTTTGACCACTGTCATATATGCAGTCCGTCATTAGGCGAACAGTTGCTAAGCAGTGCACAACTGTATAGAAAATCATTGCAGAAAATTAGCATCATCATCCTTCATGGTAAATGGATCCTGGGCTCCCTACTTTGTCCCCTAGGCCCCCCTTTTTACCTGAGAATCTTATGTTTTCCTATCTCACCCAGACTCACTGCCTGTGTGGGATGCTGAGCATGCAGTGACTTCTGCTGCCACAAGCCGTAAGCACTGGGCTGAAGAATACATACATGACACTCCTTAACACAGTGTCAAATCTGGGAGGAAACTGGCCTGCAATAGTAGTTCTTTGGCTTGTGAGAAAAATGTGTGCTTCTTCCAGTACAGTTAAGACAGGAGACTGAGTCCTGCATTACAGGGAGTAGTTAGTCTAGCAGCAGGCAAGAATAATCATAGGCTCTTCTGAATTCTTCCAGGTCTTAGGTCAGATATCTTTTTATTTTCTGTGAATGGATACAAAGCTGCATCCAGAAAAGTCCATGTGAATTGTATACATAGTGAGCTGACAATGACGCTTACCCTGACAACTACTGGAAAAAGTGCAGCCACAATTACAGAGATAGTTCTCAACTCACCACTCAACAGCCAATTGATACTAAGTTGCCAACCAAAGTCATGTTATATAACTGTGGAGGAGCCATGGCCGGCCCATCCATGATGCCAAGTGAGACAGTGGCCTCAGGTGGAGGGTTGGTGAAAGGTGTCTGCCTCCATTCACCCACTCCTCTCCCATAGTTCTTCTCTTGCTTCCTGGACTGGAAAAGGAAGAGAGGAATGGAGCTGAAGAGGGAGTGTGGAAGAGAAGAGAGTGGTAGACTGAAGTGTCTCCAGTGCTCTAGCCCACCATCTCCTCTTCTCCATACTTCCTCTTCTGCTCCTTTCTCCTCTTCCTTTTTCCAGCACAAAAAGTGGGAAGATGAATGGCTGGCACAACACAAAAAATGGTAAAGGCAACAGTTGACATACTATCTCAGGTGTCAGGTGGTCTCAGGTGATGCTGGAAATTGGTGGGTGTGAACTAAGATTGCCACCCTCCAGGATTGTTCTGGAGTCTCCAGGAATCAGCATCCACCTCCAGGTCACTGTTGAAAGCAATCCAGAGGATTTTAACAGGAGCTCCAGGAATTTCCAAAACTGTACCAGGTTGGGAAAAAAGTCTCCAGGAATGGCTTCAATCAGAATTGGCCACTCTAATGCAAATGCAGATTTCAAAACAAGATTCTGACCCTATATGAACCCTAATAATAATAATAATAATAATAATAATATGGCAAGCAACAGAACCAAGCTTGCTTACTGCAGGTTTGTACTTCAAAGTAAGCATACAGCAACAATCTCTCTCTCTCTCTCTCTCTCTCTCTCTCTCTCTCTCTCTCTCTCTCTCTCGCTCTCTATTTTTCTCAAAAGTGAACACCTTGTTTTGTAGCTGTCAGGGGCTTGAGCCAAGAACCAGTTTGTCATATTAAATTACAGACAAATGCTGTGAATATCAGTCATACTTTCAATAGACCCAGGGTACCAACCCAACATAAATTGCATGGCTTCTGGAGAAAAATATTGATTAAACAATAACTGGGGAAAGTGAGAAAATGTCAATTTGACGACAGTGTTAATGCCTGGAATTTGCACATGGAGAATGTTCGAGTACAGAGGTTCACACACTTTTGGGTCTCTGGAGCCCTCGATACTCTTAAACAGAATCTGGCAGAGCCCCAGAGTGCTGGCGCATGGACAGAGTAGCATAGCGCCAAGCAGGTGGCAGATACTTATGGTGTGCTGAAGGGATCTTGGGGAGCCCCAGGGCTCCTTGGAGAATACTTTGAGAAGGGCCTGCATTTCAGGAGAAACATCTTTCCTCCCCACATGACAAGCTGTGCTTGTCAAAATGCTCTCTTTGACCCAACAATGGAAAGGTACAAGAATCCCTCTTTCCATTGCATCTGCAATTCAGAGGAGTTATTGTGAAATGGCTTGCCCATCAGTGTAGATGTTTTGAACCACTAAATCTCATGGGTTTCAAAAATAAAATGTGCAAAATAGAATAGAGGTATTCTATAAAACGTCCATCATTTGTGTTCTGATGTGTGTTATTCCATTTAGTTTAGCCATTTAGTTATTTGATTTTTCTCTGTAAAACGCTTTGTGAACTTTTAGTTGAAAAGCGGTATATAAATACTGTTAATAATAATAATAATAATAATAATAATAATAATATTCCATGAGAGTTACATGGGTGACTGGGAGAGAATTGCATACTGCTTTCCCAGTGGAATCCTTCTATCTATAACAAGTACATAAATCCCACTGACTTCAGCAGAACATACCTTAGTTGCATTGGTCCTTCAAGAATATTGGCTTGGAGGGCACTGTTGTAGACTCCCAGGGTTTTGGGGGCACTCAGAGTTCTTGATTCTCAAACCCTAGAGCCCTCAAGGACCCCTGTTCGGTAGTACTGCCACCACCCTGTATGTGCCAGTGTCTCAGTCCAGGGACACGGAGACCCTCTAGGCTTAATTCTATCCCTTGCAGGCACTGAGCACTTTCCTTAATTAAAGCCTCAGTCCTCAAGTTACTAGTCCTCAATGAGGATTTGGTAGTTTGCTGAACGGCTAGGCAGGATTCTGCAACTTTGTCCCCAACAGATAATGAAACAACTTAGTAAAAGGATTTTTACTTTATTAAATACATAGGGTTACATAAAGTTACAAAAGGCAGCAAATGCTAGAGGCATAAAACTCCTAGGAAACATATCAGCATTAAAATAACAAAGATAACTGGCTATCTCTATTATTCCCTAACTCTCACCTGGGTCAGCTTTCTTTTGCAGATCTTTCAGCTCCCAGTTACCTAAGAGGCCACATGGCCCTGGTGGACAGGCTCTCCCTGCAGGATGTTGAACCCACAACCTTTTCCACCAAACAAAGACACACCCCTTGGGCTTTGTTCTTATACTTCTCAGGCTAACAGGTCTGAGGTGACTCTGTACTCATTTAAACTGTCCAATCAGAGACCCTTGGGGCCAGAATCTTCCCAAAGTGGGACTGGATGCTAGTCCTCTTAGTTCTTCCCCTCCCCACTGGAGATTCATGGGCGCCTCTCTGTCTGCTTAGGTGCTACATTATCACCTTCCATTGAGTTGTAAATTCCTTGTAGCTAGGAACTGCAAGCCACTTCTCTGTTACTGGTTTAGCTTGGTTCAGGTTTTACATGCTACCAGGCCTAAACTGTACATATTCATGACAGGCACAAAAGGCGGACATGCCCTGATGCCGCTTTGATCCTGCCCATCATGTGCAAGATTGAAGCATTGCTGTACGGGTTATTTGATACTTCCATAGAACTAACAGAACATTTCAACCAGCCCTGTGTGGATTTGTGCGAGCTAGACCCCCTCCTGCCCCATAGATACACTCCTCAAAGGTTGCACCAAAAAAAGGTAATTTAATTAGTGTGCCTGTGCTGAATTGATACGCTTCATTATTCTGAGGTACATTAAAAACATATTTTACAAGGACTAGTGGTCAAGAAAGGAGAGCAGTGAGCAAAAAGGGTTAGTGATTGGATTGAAGTGACTGGTGGAGATAAGGAGTGGGGAATAGAGAAAAGTAACCATAGCAGAGCAGGACACTGAAATCTCACCCATTCTGGTTTCTGATCTTTATTATACTTTTATTTATTTCTTATCCAGGGCTGAACTTACCCGACCCAGGGAGCGGCCTGCCCCGTGGGCAAAGGATCAGGTACAGACCAGGAGAGGTGGGAAAGGCTTCAGCGGGGCAAGGCACGAAATATTGGCCTGGGCTGCCTGTTAAGCAGAGCATGCCGGCAACTGCTGCAGCAGATGAGACACAGTAAGGCATATATAATTATAAAAATGTGCCCTTGAAATGAAAACACAAAACACAGTTTTCTGCACTTTGTCAAAAAAAGAAAATCTGTGAAAAAATAAAACCAAAATAATCACACTTCTACTTACAGGGCAACCAGGCTGGGCGTGTGGAACTAAGAAAGAGGGAGGGACCAGCAAGGGGAATATAAGGAGAGAGCCAGAGATGAGACAGGGCTGGCTGAGGACTTGAGGCTGTTTGGAAGGGAGGCTCCAGGACTGGGTGAGGATAAGTGGTGTGGTGTAAACCTCTTCCTTGCCTCTGCTCCGAAGCCCAGGGGAGGAAGAGGAAGATAACCCAGAAGAGACAAGCCAAGTGGATATGGCTCTGGATACCCCACATAGGCTGCTGCCCTTTACAGGTGGGGATCACATGACAGGGAGGTGCCCAACCTCCCCCTTCTCGTTCACCATCAGTGTACCTGGTGTTTTATGCAGAATGAGAAGACGGTGGCCTGGCCTGAGTGGCTGACGTTTTCAACAGACACAAGGAAAATAACAGAGGCAGGGGAGGGACCAGGAGGCAGGGATAAGCAGGGGAAGAACATGTGATTGTCTCCTCTGCATGTACTTAAGTTTATTTTTTATTGACATAATTATATTCCACCTTTCCCCTCCTGCAAAGGAGGCACTCGGTAGTTACAGAACAGAGAGAGGATGAAGGCATTTTCCATTGTCCGGAGACATTATCTGCAGTTTCCCAGGCCTGCCGTGCAGAAAAATAACCAACAACATCTGGCAGTTTGGTGCATGCAGAGCCTCTTATTTTAATGCCTGCATCCTCCCATGTGCAGTGCTGGCCTGACAACATTTTGGCATCTCAAGCAGAGAAGCACCACTGAACTCACTGTTCCTGGGTCCAGCAATGGAACGGAAGCTCCCTTTCCCGGCAGCGGCTCTGAAGAATTGTTTCCTAAGTTTTGAGTGTATTGTGAGTTCCTGGTAAATGGCTTTAGGGTGGCAATGACTTTGCTTGGCAGCCACTATATGTACGAGGATGTACCTTTTTCAGAAGAGTTTGAAAGTCCGTGGGATGAAGCATGTATAAATAATAATGAACATATGGTGTGCTGAGGGGCATCAGCATGTCGGAATAATACTTTTGAGCAATTTGTTTCTGAGTTCTTTAAAGCAGTGTTTCTCAAACTGTGAGTCGGGACCCACTAGGTGGGTTGCGAGACAATTTCAGGTGGGCCCCGTTCATTTCAATATTCTATTTTTAATAGATTAGATTGGTACGTGACTGCATTTGGGGAAATGCTACAGACCTGTACTTTTAACAAACTACTATGTTTAACTACTATGTACTATGTACATTGTAGTACTATGTACTATGTACTAACAAAGTACTATGTACTATGTACATTGTTTTATGGGTATGGCCATGGCAAACTGGATTACATCCAATGTTTAGCTATATTTTTGCTTTAAAATACCATATAAAGTGTCAAGGGAGGTAGCCAGAGAAGGCAGGCTGATCAGGAGGAGTGGTCCCTAGCAGTCCAGTAAGCATTCAAATAACGTTAGGCAGGCTGTCCCAGGGAGTGGTGCCTAGTAGTCTGGCAAGCATTTAAATAACGTTAATGGGCGTATGGGCAGAGCAAAGACAAGGTTCCCCATATCTGCAGATTCTGTATTTGCAGGGGGTTCATGGAATGAATCCCTCATGGATATGGGGTCACACCTGTACATCCATCAGGCTGATGGAAGATTCCAGAACTTGGATGAATGGCTACAAAGAAAACCTTGACCAAATTGGATACCCAGTAATGCCCAGCAATGGGAGCTGGGAAGTACTTGAGAGGTAAGCACACAAAACCCCCAAGGGGGAGGGCTAAACCATTAAAAGGTACAGGTTGGTTAGGAGTTATAAGAACACAAGAACAGCCCTGCTGGATCAGGCCAAAGGCCCATCTAGTCCACCTTCCTGTATCTCACAGTGGCCCACCAAATGAATCAGGGAACACACAAGACAACAAGAGACCTGCATCCTGGTACCCTCTGGCTTTCTGAATTAACCCACATCTAAAATCAGAAGGTTGCACATACACAGCAAGGCTTTTAATCCGTGATGCACTTTTCCTCCAGAAATTTGTTCAATCCTCTTTTAATGGCATCTAGGCCAGATGCCATCATGAGAAAAGGCAAAATTAACTCCTTAAGCCCAAATCCTAACCAACTTTCCAGCACTGGCATAGCTGTGCCAATAGGACATGTGCTGCATCCTGCAGTTGGGTGGCAGTCTCAGGGGCCTCCTCAAAGTAAGGAGATGTTTGCTCCCTTACCTCAGAGCTGCATTGCCCTTATGTTGGTGCTGGAAAGTGGGTTGTGCCCATAGGGCACAATCCTATGCAGGTCTACTCAGAAGTAAGTCCTACTGAATTCTATGGGACTAACTCCCAGGAAAGTGTGGTTAGGAATGCGTCTAGCTAGGAATACAGTTCCTACTGCTAACTACATATGTTGTCCCATGTAAACAGCCTAGGTTTGATGATGCCATAGAGTTACCTGACTGGAGGAGTGGAACCCAACAACCCACTCCTTTACTTATAGACAAATTTGGCTGTTCAATTGGTAGATGCATGACAATCTGAGCAGGCAGTTGGTTACTCCAGACATGAAGAACAACTCAATTCACTTCGAGCATATGGCTGGCTGGGAATTGAGTTTTCAAACAAAGAGCAAGGACTGCTGCAGGAATATGTCCCAGCAGCTTTTAGGCTGCTGAACCAGGACAGAAGCTTCTGGGGGGTTAGAAATGCAGTGGGCAGAAGATGTGGTCTGGAGACTGAGCTGTCACCTTGCTTGAAAAAGCTAAGCAGGATTAGCTGATTTGGGTGGGAGACTGAATCTGCTGGTGGATCTCTGCCGAAGGGTATGAAGGAAAGTAGTCTGCTGGGAAGAAACTGATACCTTGAGAACCAATCTGAAGCTTGATTTGCAGCTGCCTGCACAAGAGCGGGCAAGTCAAGATGAGGTCTGCACTATGAAAGGAAACATCTGGATAAATAGAGCACTCTATGAGTTTCTCTCATGGAACAATGCTTTAAAAACCCTGCTGAAAAATGGGGTTTATGGTCAGCCTGCCTATGTAAACTATGTAAACTATGAGAAAGGCAGTATATAATTGCTGTAATTAAAAATAGTGTCCAAAAATAGGGGAAAAATAGGTATGAGGATCAGGGCATTCTTCACTTAAACCAAATTCTAAGGCTCATGTTGAAAATAACTGACCTACTTTAGAAATGGCTCCGAGATGCTCTTATGCCTTGGCAGCTCTCCACTCAGAAACAGTCAGTGATCCATGTCTCATGCACTGCTCAGTCAAGTGGAACCTCTGCAGATCACCACCGCTGCCAGGGTTTTGGCAACAGGCATCAAGTCACACATGCATCACATAGCTAGACTGACACAAGCTCATGGCTGGTCTATGATGCAGGTGTTCCAGCACCTGAATTGGCTTCCTTTTAGCTACTGGGCACAATTCAAGATACTGGTTTTGTACCTTCCCTCCCCTCCCCCCATCGTGATCTTTAAGCCTACTTGGTTGTTCCCTTCTGTTCGCTATCTTCAAACAGAAAAGTACAAAATAAGTATTCTTGATGGCTGTGCCACTGCTATCCTTTTCCATTGCGGTTTGCCAAAGTCAGAACCTGAACACTTTTAGGGCACAATCCTAACCTCTTATGTCAGTGCTTTCCAGAACTGGCATAGCAGTGCCAATGGGACGTGTGCTGCATCCTGCAGTTGGGTGTCACTCACCGAGGCATCCTCAAAGTAAGGGAATGTTTGTTCTCTTACCTCAGAGCTGCATTGCCCTTATGTCAGTGGTAGAAAGCACTGACATAAGGGGTTAGAATTGCGCCCTTAGTAGCATTATGAGGTCTTGTTTGGGATGATGAGGTGAGATCAAACAGTCACTACGGATTAGGACAGAGTGCTAAAATTTGTCCACAAACACTGTTCTTGCTAAGCTGCGAGGCTCTAAACCAAGTTCCATGGAGTTTGGAGCTCAACTTCCCTGACCCCAGTGATGATGGTGATGTGACAGCACAATCTTATACAACTGACAGCACAATCTTATGCACTTCAGAAGTAAGTCCCATTTAGTTCAATGGGGCTGGCTCCCACATGGGCTTGTGGGATTTCAACTTTAATGACCTCAGGCCAATTGCTCTCTGTTGTATGCCAACTTAATATTCTCTGGGAAAGGATGAGATAAAAATATGATGCCAAAAGTATGGCTGATACAGACCAGTTTTAGTCTGGTTTAATACAGAATGTGCTACATGTGAATGTCTTTTTCAAATTTTATTTATTTTACTAAGGATCTTAGCATTGTCTCCTTTCCCAAATTCTTCAGATAGACTAGGTTAGAAACGTAGCAAATAAAATATTAAAAATTAATTTTTTGAAGTATTTCCTAAAGTTGGGGAAAACACACACAGTCTGTTCCGGTTTTTGCTCATGCAGTGAGCAGTTTATTTTATTTAAATCTATTTTATATCACTTTTTAAATTAAGATGTTCATTAAATGGTAAATAAAAGGCAGGAACATAGTAAAATAAGACCTACAAAATTTACAAGAAAAAGAGATATATTCAACTTCAGCAACAAAGTAAAACAAAAACATTCTGAAATGGACAGAAAAAGGAGCTTAACAGTGCAATCCTAAATGCGACTACTCAGAAGTAAGTCTCATTGTGTCCAATGAGGCATAATCCCAGGTAAATGTGCATACAATTACGATGTTCATTTCCTTTTCCCCTTCCATTAGAATAAATAAATACAGCTTATATTTTCTTGGCTGTGGCAAACCATCTGCTACCATCTGCAGAGATTACACAGCTGTCACAGAACATACTCCCTAAAGTTCAGACTAAGTCCATTATGAAATATTCAGAAGTTCCAAGAAATGGCCACTTGAAAAGCATTTTTGCACTTCTAACCATTTTTCCAAGAGATGCCCTTTGAAGAAGGTTTTTTCACACTCCCGCTTTGATGCAGCCTGGAATAATGTCATGAACTTTTGTTTCAGCAGAAAGTGCTGGTCTTTGTAGTTTGGGCAGATGGGGATGGGTGAAAACAAACCCAGTCTTAATTGTATAGTCCCACAATCCCATTCAGCGAAAAAAACTCTAGAACAGTAATTTAAGGGCAGGGTCTAAAACATCTCTTTTCATAAATGTAGAGCTTCTGTAATCTTACAGCTTATGCTACTTTGAACAAATTATTTCCTTCCCTCCTGTGCAAGCACTTCATTAAAAAAATATAAATAAAAATCCAAGATTGAAGAAGCAGAGTTCCTCAGTGATGTCAGTCCTTTTCTTCTATGAACAAGTTGCCTTTTTGAGATAATTAGACAATTAATTTAGCAGAAAGAGAGTGTTCCATGATTACAGAAACCTTCAGCTACTTGTGAGCACTGAAGGTTATCAAGTAAAGAGATGGTTGTGTTAAGAACTACTTTAAAATGTGACAAAGATCCAACATGGAATACCCTTTTGTGTAGCAACTAGCTTAATTCACCAATAAGGAGTCAGACCATTTGGGCATTTAGGTCAGTATCATCTACAGTAGTGTTCTCAAAGTCATACTAGGACTTTGGGACTGCATGAGAGTATTTGGGGGGGGGAAGGCTGGGGCAGGGGAGGTGTCTTGAGAGCGCTGCAGCAATTGTGGCGCTAGGAGTTTTTTGTACAAAAACCAGAAGTATGCTCCAATCCCCAAACGAAGCAATTTCTATCATCAGGGAGTCCTGCAAATGCAGACCCTTCCCAAAGCCAGCAAGACCCCCCAGGTAAGGGGGAAAACCCCTGGGTCCCTGCGGCACCACAATTGCTGCAGCACCATGGGATACCCATTACTGGGCCACTCCCTTCCAAGGGGGAATGGGCCCAGTTTGGTTCCCAATGGAGGGTCATGACCAACCACTTTGGGAACCACTGATCTACAGTGACTAGCAATCACTGGCAATCCTGGAGGGGGGGGCAAAATGTTAAGATTGTTCAGGCACAGAGACACCCTGCATAAAGCGCTCCGTCCCCCTTGCCTTCAGAGCAACTGGCTCTGAAGGCAAGGGAAAGGTAGGAGGCAGTGTTGTTACCAAAAGGGCTGTTTTGTTTAGGGGGAATTATTACACTACCCTTTTTGGAACCTCAGGATCGCAGGCTGGATAACAAGATGGCGTAATGCAGAGAAATTCCCTTTTAGCTTGAGGAGGAGACTGAAAGAAAGATAACTTTTAATAAAAGATTATATTTTTATTACAAAAACACACAGGTAAACATAATGCATATGAAAAATGATGAGTCTTGGTCCTAGTACTTGCATCTAGTGTACCTAGCTTTCATGGTGGTTGCATGTGAAAAGTATTTGGTGCATCCGAGGAAATTAGAAAGGGAACGGTTATAGGGAAGGATTTTAGGGGTCCCTGGTCTGCCAAACCCAGTTGCTAACTAAAGATGGGGAGAGAAGGGAAGAAAAAAAGGGGGGGAAGAAAGGAAAAAGTCCCAGATGCGAGATAGTTACCTGACTTGTAGAGCAGCTGGATAGGGGGGGGAGAGTCCTGTGGAGGACCCTCTGACACGGAGGGAGAGCCAGATAGAGAGCATGTGGGCAGAAACCCTCTCTTAAAAGGGTGTGTGTTTTTTTTCAGACCTAGAGCTGACCTGGATAACCTGGATGTGCTTGCTTACTACACACAGTGGGGTACTTGGAATATGTAAAACATTGAAAGGATTATGAGCAAAATTCAATAGGGTCAAATAGGGCCTTCCTAGCTGGGGGAACTTACACAATACAGTAATCCAGGAAGGCAGTTCAAATTTGCATAGAGTACTTAAACGGTGATTGAGTTAAAACAATACAATGAATAGGAGACACTCAAACAATGATTTACTATGCCAGACTTCTTCCTAGAGAGGTGGAGGTTGTATCAGCTTGTGCCTTGACCAGAGTTTTTGGAAACGTGTGCTGGGAGAAGTGTGGCCTGCATGATGTTTTAGTAACATAACCAGATATAGAGAGAAAACTACAACTAAAAGGAAAAAGGGGATTTTCACGTAACAGATTGACACACCATCGAGGAGGTCATGGACCAGCTCTGAGAGCACTTCTGTGACAGAAATTCTGTGCAACTTTCCCAATAGATAAAAATACACTAAAAAATCAAAGCAGCCTAGCTCAGGTTTCATGTTGGCATGTGCGCTGAAGATTTTTATTCAACAGAAAGTATAATGTATGTTGAGTCCATGGGCCTCTTTGGCATTATGGCCAATGTATCTTTAGTACATCTACTGCATATGGGCCCTACTTATCACTGATGTAGCATTTTACAATTTTTGAAGTTCACAGACATTCTACCTCCAAGAATCATCACAGAAAACCTGTAAGCCTTGTTATTTGCAGATTGGTGGCTGCAATGTAGGCACAGGTCATGCCTCATTATCCACTAAGGTTCTTTTCCAGAACCCCCAGTGGATAAAAAAAATCAGCAGATACCAAATCAGTGGAAAAATAGCTTTGAAGACCCACTTACAGGTTTTTTTGCTTCTCCTTTGTCGCCCCAGAATGTATCAGTATAGATGTTATACTGCATTCAGCCACTAGATGGGGTGAATAATGGGATCTAATGAAATGAAATTACAATTATTTAACTGCAGGAAATTAGATTTTGGTGTTGTTGTTTTTGCCTTGTTATAAGGCATTTAAAGGTGGCTTTAAATGGTATTTTAAATGGACTCACCACTGGTATCAGTGGTGAGTCAAATCAGTGGATACTGAAGCCTCACCTGTAGTGGCTCTGCCTCAGGCTGCCTTGAGACTGAGGTAACATTTGAACAGTCTCCCAGCTCACATTGTTAGGACTAGTCTACACACACAGCAGGATGAGGTGGTACATCTTGAAATGGTCAAATTCAGTGGCATAGTAAGAAATTTTTCCAAAAAATTAAAAAATGGATTTCCTCCTCTCCCAACAAGCAGAGAAGAAGAAAGAACCAGCCATGTCCCCTGATGCCCCTCATCCAACCAAGTGAAATAGACAAGTCCCCATTCCCTCCCTTTGGGGATCATAACCCAATCTTAATATTTTCATTTCTCCCATCTAAATATTCCTCCTCTCTTGGCATCTGGGGATAGGGTAGACTAGTCCTTATGGTGCATGGCAAATTTCTCAGTTTGCCTCTTGCTGAACCTGATGCTTCTTCTCAGCTCAGGTCCTTTGAATAAAGCTTCAAAGGCAACATATGAGAGAGAGAGTGATGTCCTTGCTCCTGGTAATGGAAATGTGCAAGATCCCTCCAGGAGATAGGGTGTGGTGTCAACAGTAGCACCTTGCTTTGGCAGGCAAGCATAACCCCAGGGGTCTAACTAGCAGCCACTAGATGCAACCAGGTCATCAAGGGCTAAAAGCAGCACCTGAAGAAGGGAGAGTTTGTAGAACAGGAATGGGCAGACTTTCAGCTTTAGGGATCCTGGACCAATTGTGTAGAGGAGGGAATTTTAGCAGGTGCAGTTTGTCACCCGTGAAATGACCAGCAGCACCTGCTGAAATTCCCTCTTCTATACAATTGTTAAAGGTCCAAGAGCCCTAAATCTGAAAGTTTGCCCACCCCTGGTGTAGAAGGAAGGAGTTTGGAGAGACTGAGAGAGCAGAAGGAAGGAGCTTGGAGGAGAGAGAACTAAACTGGTGGATTAATGGACCAAGGAACTAATGAACTGACTGATGGACTAACTGAGTAATGGTCAGATGGGCAAATGGACTTCTGATGATTGCTGGACTGGAGACTGCTGGAGTCACTGGAGATTGGTGTGTGGCTGCCATTCTCAAGACCTGCTGAGGACCAAATTGTTGCTATGATGGCTGGAGAAGCTGCTGGCAGGAGAGGGGAGGAAGGAGGACCTCTGCAGGTTGAACAGGTGAGCTACCCTGGTGGTAGGGTCTAGCAGTTCTGAAGTGCAAAATCAGAGTCATTGTTGTGGAAAACCGAGAAGCTAATTAGCTCAAAGAGGATATAGGTTCCCTAGACAAAGCTTGGACTGGGAATTTGGCAAAACGCTCCTGCTGTAGAAGTTCACCCTGTTGCCCCCTCCCCAATGGTAGGGTCCAATGGCATTGCTAGGGAGGTACCTGTTGTACCAGGTGACACGCATGGGGGGAGGCCGATACCACTACTGGCCAAAATGCTTAAAATCTTGGTAGTTTTGAATAATCCCATCATGTTATTTATCAATCTATGCATAACTTCATGCAGAATGCAATGAAACAAACCGTGTTTGGAATATCATGTAGAATATCTCTATTCTATCAAGTGTTACAGCCCAAACACAAGCAGGGGTGAGGCAATGGTACATCAACAGGCCCAATGCCCAGGGCGTTGCCCAGCCTATTGCATGGATGGAGGTCCATCCTGGGGGTGATGTGCTGTCCTCCCACACTAGGTGACACAAACCCTAATGCTACCCCTGGTAGGTCTCTCACCTTAATAACAGAAGCTGCCTTCTAGGCCACTGTGGGTGGGGAGCCACTAGGTGGGTCGCAAACCAATTGCAGGTGGGTCCCCATTCATTTCAGTACAGTATTTTGTTTTTAACATAGTTGACTTGATGCTAGCCTGGTATGTGACTGCATTCAGGGAAATGTTACAGATCTGTACTTCTAACAGGCCACTATGTTTGTGCTTTTAACAATGATGTAAATGGGACTTACTCCTGGGTAAATGTGGGCGGGATTGAAGCCTAGGATTGTTAAAAATTGTCCTGCTTGATGATGTCACTTCCGGTGGGTCCTGACAGATTCTCATTCTAAAAAGTGGGTCCCCAGTGCCTCTGGTCTAGGGAGTCAGGCCATTGGTCCATCTAGCAGGGTAGTGTCCACTCTGCTTGCTTAAGACAGGCCATTTTCCTGGCCCTGTCTGGAGATGGAACTGCGGTCCTCCTTGCAGTCAGAGCACGGCCTCGATCACAGCACCTTCCTTTGCTACTGCACCACCCCAGCAATAGTGAACGGTAACGTCTGAAGGGGAGACCACATGCTAACACGTGAAGGATCCGCGACGGGGAGCCGGTTGCTGACGTGCAACTGGTGGCCCAAGGTGCAGTCAGGCGCCCGGGCAGCTGCAGGCTCCCCACGCCCGGCGCTGAGCAAGACCCCGCCAGCCCCCGGCTGCCTTAAGAGGAGAGGAGGGAGCGAGCGAGCGAGCTCGCCAGGAAAGTTCGTCGCAGCTGCAGAGCGAGCGAGCGGGCGGGCGAAGGAGGAGCGCTCGGAAGCCGCTCCAGCCGCAGCGGGCGCCAGCACTCAGCCCCGGCCGGCCTGATCCCGGGTGAGCTCCCAGGGCAGGGGGGGTCCGGTGCTACTCGCTCCACCAGACTCCGCGGCGCTGCGTTCCCACGAGCCTCTTCCCCGGCGGGCGGGTGCAGAGCCCGCATCCCTCCCTGGAGGCGCCAGCTCCACAGGCTCCTGGGGGCTCTACTCAGAAGTAAGTCCCGTTATAGTCAGTGGGGCTTACTCCCGGGTAAATGTGGCTAGGATTGCAGCCTTGGGCTTCAACCCTAGCCACACTTTCCTGGGAGGAAGCCCCATGGACTACGGTGGGATTTACTTCTGAGTAGATGTTCAGAGGATTAGGGAGCAGTCCTAGTCACACTTTCCTGGGAGTAAGCCCCATTTACTGCAATGGGATTTACTTCTGAGTAGACGTGCATAGGATTGGGGCTCTGAGGGAGCAATCCTTTGCAAACTTTCCTGGGAGTAAGCCCCATTTACTGCCGGGGATTTACTCCTGAGTAGACATGACTAGGCGGGAGCTCCTAGTTTCTGGAGCGGAGCGAGGCTGCTATGGGTGACCCTGAGAGCGGCAGCAGCTCCTCCGGGTTGCAGCGCTGAGATCGGGGTCGGGCGAGGGGTTCCGCAGCCCAGCCGTCCTCGGAGCGGCACGAAGGGAAACCGGCGGAACAGGCAAACGTGCGGCCCCGATCCTGGGAGGGAAGTTGGTTCTCTTCCCCGGGAGGAAAGGCGTCGCGGAGCGGTTTCCACGGCCGGGCTGTGAAGGCAGTGGCGTAGCTAGAAGGGGTGGCAAAGCACTAAGTTTTGCAGGGAGCCTCACTGCAGCGTTCAAGGGGCCCCTCCCCCTTCGGAGCAAACTCAGGCAGCTTCCCCGCCCCGGAATGGGTCCGAAGGAGAGGGGGGGGCGGCTTGCTCGCTGCGGTGGGCCGCCCTGCGAAACTTGGTGCTTTGCCCCCCTTTAGCTACACCACTGTATGAAGGGCGCAGTTTTCTCTGAGCGGGGGGGGGGGTGTGTGTGTGTGAAGTGGGCAACCCTGCTGCTGTGGCCATGTGGAGGGCTGCACTTTCTCCAGCCACAAAAACCTGCCTTGAAAGGTTGGACACTGGATCTCCTACAGGTAATGCTTGTAGTCCAGGTATTGTGCTGATAAGGTCCCCCCCACCCCAATAATGAATTTTCTGTGCATTATTCTGCTTCCTTTTCAACAGAAGTTCAAAAAAAGTCTTTCCACCCCCCACCCCCCCCTTTGAAGGCTTAAGGTAGCAAACTCGACTGATTGCCTGGATTGTGGCTCTGCCTGGGGTTCTTTTCTGTGTGTTTAAGGTTGCCATCAGCTCATTTAGAGCCCAGTCCTATGCATGTCAACTCAGAAGCAAGACCCATTATAGTCGGTGGCTCTTACTCCCAGGTAACTGTGTATAGGGTTGCGGCCTCAATCCATTGCCCTTTTGCAAAATATCAAGGAGGTGATCTGCCTCTGAAACTGCAGTTAGGGGAAAGCTTGCCTTGAATAATGGTGGCAGGGAAACCAATGATCAGGCATTAGTCTGATAGCTGATGCAGCCTCAAATGATCTCCTACAGACACATTTAAGTATCAAGAGGTTTCATGCTGCAAGTCAGATCTTTCCCCTTGAATCTATGCATCGGTTAGAACAGCCATTTTCAACCACTGTGCCGTACTGGTTGCGCCAGCGAATGGTCCCCAGGTGTGCCATGGGAAATTTGGGAGATGGTTATTTATCAGTAGAACCATTGGGGGATGTGAGCCCCCATTGACAGCACCGGTGTGCCTTGTCAGTTGTCAAAAAACTGATGGTGTGCCTTGATTTTAGTGCCTTGCCCGTGTGCAGTGAGATGAAAAAGGTAGAAAAATCACTGGATTAGAATGAGGTATTCTGCCATGTTAAACTGTGGATCCTTTTCATTCAGAAGGCTGACCTCTTCCTTAATATAAAATGTTTTCTCAAGATGCTTAATGCCACCCTGCCACTGTAACGTGTGTGTGTGTGTGTGTGTGTGTGTGTGTGTGTGTGTGTGTCAGATCATGATATTTTCCTTCTGTTGTGAAAAGTGCCTGTGCCAGGGCTGCCTTGTTTCTGCAAGTGCTAGTAGAAATACATACCAGGTGATGTACACAAAGACGGTGCAATTAGTGGTGTTGTATTTTACTCCCCGGATATGGAGCTGTGGCGGTGCCCACGTGGAGGATGCAATCTGTAGATTGGCCCCTTATCTCAGTGAAACAGAAAATTAAAATGCAGTCTGCTTAGACAGTTAGATGAGGTGAGCAAAGCTGGTGAGACAACAAGGAAATCCTGCCAGGGGACTGGAAAAGTAAATCCAGTGTCAGTTCAATGGATGATAAGGGAATTGAAGGAAATTGTTTAAAATTATTCTCTATTGTTTGAAAGTGGTAGATGCTAAAAAAGCCGTTTTCAACTACGGTGCCATGGCACACTGGTGTGCCACGAGTCCTCCACAGGTGTGCCACAGGAATTTGGGGGAAGGTCATTTATTAGTAGGGCCTCTGCCATTTTTCAGCAATGTCTGTACAGATATACACCACAGAGCAGAGAATTGAACTTAACAGCTTGTATGTGGGAACGAGCACAAGACCTTCTAGTGTTCATACTGCAGAAAGTTTTTTTTTAAAAAAAAGCCTTGGACAAAAATGTTTAGATTTCAGAATAGTTTGGATTTTGGATGTCTGAATAAAAGGTGATCTACCTGTGGTAACTTTCAAAACTCAATGAACTTGCATTTAGTAGTTTAGCTTGGATTCTAATACCGTAACTGCTCATTGTGCTAGGGATCATACATCTATCCCCGAGACAGAGGTAAAGGTATTGTTGGTTTGCTAGAATTAGGGGGGAAAAACTTGAGGAAGTAACATGATCTGTACAGAAAGGTGTGTCCTTGTCCAGCATGTAGGTATTTTACTTCACAGGATTCCTGAATAAAGACAATGGATCTTCCCCATTGTAGCAAACAGTTACAAGGCATAGCATACAAGCTAACCTGACAGCCCAATTCAATCTAACTTTCGGCAACAATGCAGCCATGCCAATGGGGTGTGTGCTGCATCCTGCAGTGGTAGGGGGCTATCATGGATGCTTCTTATAAGGTCGGGGCTGCATTGCAGTTGCATTAGCACTGGAAAGTTGGATAGGATTGGGCTGAAAGGCAACAAAATTACCATGGAAGAAAATGCAATGTAGTTACGCCTGTATAGAAACACCTAGTATAAATGAAGCATAGGTAGAGTTAACATATTTTTAATGAGCATGATATTTACTTTTCATCTCCTCATCATTAGGTTCTTGTATACTTTCTCACTTGTATTTTTACAGGAGTTGTAACACTGGTGTTATAAGTTCAGTTGACAGTGTTCATATGTATCAGAGTAAAAGATAAAAGCCCTACTCAAGTACTGTGTAACTGTGGATAGCATCTATGGCATAGCCCAGCTGGGAACACACCAACAAACTCTACCCTCCAAGCCAATGCACTCTTGTGCTGCACCTTCCCTAGACACAGAGGAAATACTACAGGCAAGAAGAACAGGGGGTGAGAGCTACAGCTGTGCAGAGCAAGGGCTTCTCAGCATGTTCCTGGTAATGATGTCACCATGGAACAGGGCTGTTACCTGTCCAGTTTCCAGTCTGCCCCAAAGCTACCTATACCTTTGTTGCCTTCATGAGTAGCTTAACATGAGTGAGCAAAAGATTAGGTTCTCACACAAGAAGCAAGAAAGTTCAGGCAACCACAAGAGGTACCAATGTAGGCTTCACTGAAAGCCTCAACCTGATTGCAGCACACCATGACCTCTCTGGACCACAAGAGGAAAGCAGATACTAGCAAATGATGTCTGCTTTAGCCAACCAAAGCTCATGATCATCACAGATGACTTTATGGTGCTCCAGAGTTTTCTTATCTTTTTTGTAGCAGCTGTGTAATGTGTCAGTAGAGAGTCACTGGGGAGAGGCAACAGTAAGTATAAAGGATAAAGGCTGCCTATTCAGCCAGAATTGTTCATAGTACTCATTGTGCAAGTGTCACAATTCTGGAGAGAAGCCTGCAGGATCTGGCAATACACTTTGTCAGTTCATCATCTCCATAACAAACACCCCTGATTCATTCATGTACAGTTGATGGCAGAAGCCAGTAGCATAATGGGGTGGCATTTTCACCCTTGCATTTATCTTGTCCGTGAAAGAATAAAATAGCAGTGGAAATGCATGCTTGAATCCTCCCAGGATCAACTCTAATCCAAATAAAGGACATCTTCTAGAGAGCCAGGGTTGGTGTGATTCTAGCAGTGGAAGGTTCCACTTCTGGCTTCATCACCTCCCGTAAAGAAAAGCAAAGACATCTAAGAGGCACTGGGGTAAACAACAAAGGCTGTTCCTTCCGTACTTGTGAGTTACCTGAATGCATCTGATTAGTTGCTGTTGGAAATAGGATGCTAGGTTAGATGATTCCTTGGTCAGATTGAACAGGGCCATTCCTTACTTTGCTACGTGCCAGTAAAATCTTCTCTCTAAGCCAGGGATTTTTAAACTTTTTCATCTCAAGGCACACTGATAAGCTGCTAAAATTGTTAATTGTCAAATTGTCAAATCAGTTTTTGGACAATTGACAAGGCACACCACACTGCCAGTGGAGGGCTCACATTCCCAATAGCCCTACTAATAAATGACCCCCAAAATTCCCATGGCACACCTGTGGACCATTCGCGGCACACAAGTGTGCTACGGCACAGTGGTTGAAGATTGCTGCTCTAATCAGTAGTTTTCATTTAAGCTTTGCAGAGGGTGGCACTACCCTCCACAGGTTGAAAGGAGTCTGTGTCAGTGGGCTGTGATAGTCTTGTTTCTTCCTTGTCCCATAAGTACCATGTCTAAAGTAGCCTATTTTCATGACTACCTGAGTGCATGACCACTGTCAGAAGAGTGTTGGCTTCCAGCCACTCTCAGTTTCATACAACCAAGGCCACACACAGGAGTATCTTGTGTTGGGGTTAGCTGGGGGGGGGGGGGGAAGAGAACACCTATCAATACAAGTTGAAAGCTGAATCCTGTACAAGAAGGCAGGTGTAAATAAATGGCAAACCAAAGATTCAGAGCCAACTTGGGCAGTTTTTAAAGGAGCCACCACAAGATTCTGTAACCAAAAGAATCTGAATATTAATAATGATAGTCTTTTAGATAATAGATAAATGATAATGGGCATTTCAGAACCCAGTGTTCGTTCTTGCTAAAGTTTTTGTTTTGGTACATCAACCTCTAGAATAATATTAATCCACAATCATTTCCCCTTCCCATAATGCTTTAATCGTTATCCACCTCACCAGCTCCCCCACCTACCCACCATTCTAAGGAGGACAACAACAAACAAAGGAAAGGAAGAATGTGTCTTAATCATTTGGCAAGAACTATAAAAAATAGAATACTGGCCCAGCATCGGAACCAGAATGAGCACATTTTCTGCATTCTGGCAGCCTTCAGATGTCAAATGAGCAAAACAGTGGAAGATTGCCTACTTCGTGTCTCTGAGTTTAATAGAGAGGCACATGGACCATAGGGGTGAAGTTTGAGCATCCTTCAGTTAACAACAGGCCTGTTTCTGTCAGTAGGATTAGAGTACTTTGTGATCCAGTTTGTTTGCTGTTCATGTTTGAAGAAAAAGAACGTTAGGAAAAATAGTTATTGGTTGTTGATTTCACAGTGGGCAGAGAACCAGTGAAGTCTAAGACTGAGATAGGGTATTTGATAGCTATCTTCATGCCACTGAAATACCAGCTTCGTCCTAGGAATTCACAGCAGAATACTCTGCATGTCTACTCAGAAATAAGCCCCAATGACTTCAAGTGAATTCAATGAATTCAGTGAGACTTACTCCTAGGTAAGTGGACATAGGATTGCAGCCTATGGGTGCAATCCTATACTCCAGAAATGCCAATCTGATTGGTGTACACCATGATGTATGTCTGCGGATACCAGCATAATGACAGCCCTGATGGCACAGCCGACAGCCTACCAGCGGATAAGGCCCAGGTGCTGGTGAAATGACATGCCAGTATATCTTGGATATTGATGCAGCTTCCGCTGGTGGGCAAACCAAAGTGGGGCAGCGATGTAGACTGGGTAAGGAAGAGTTGATGTACACTATATCCCAATTACCACCAACACAACAGACACACACCCCAACACTGAAAAAACACTACGCCAACAACAGAGCTGGTGTAGGAAGGAGAAAACTCATAGCGAACAATAGTAAAAGGAAAAGCACCAGAGAATCTCCACTTCTGCCACATTCTCCACCCCACCCATTTTCCTATGATGGAGCATAGGCAGGCAATCATGGGTCAACAACCCCAGTACTTAAGCCTCTGTCAGAAGGGCTACAGAACAGAGGGCACAGCACAGGCTACACCTCCATGGCCTCTCATTGTCCATGCTTAGAGCATACGCATGGGAACTTTGGTGATGGGAACTATGGAGAAAGGGCATTTGGCACACAACAGAAGCACTTTTCAGAAACAACCTTTTATCCATCTTAGGCTGCAATCCTATGCACACTTTCCTGGGAGTAAACTCCATAGAACAGAATAGGAGTTATACTGAGTAGACATGCAGAGGGTTGTGCTGTTAATAGTATGGCAAGATACTTTGTTAAGCAGATCTATATGGCTCATGTCTCTACTGGGCTGGAGTGGGGCAGTGGTGGTGGCGGCAGACTTGGACTGAAGGGCACTCCAAATCTGCCACTCATCACCCCGCAATCAGCTGTTGATGCAGCCTGCAGCCCTTCACGTCATGGATGCCCTCCTGGTAGGAGGATGGAGAAATGTCAGAATTCACACACACAAAAATGGATCAAAAGAATTTTTCAGAAATGGTTGAGAAATCTCCACACGGAAGAACAGTTTGGTTGAAATAGCCTTAGGTAAAATATCTTTTAATTTCCTTTTTCAGTTGTCACATGAGCCAAATTGCAGCACCACATTAATTTTTCCATAGTGATAAAGATGCATGTTAAGATGTTCATGTGCCTTAAGCCCATCATTGCCGCTGTTGATGTTGATTCTCTTTCTGGTTCTAAACAGGATTTTAAGATGTCTGCAGATCTCAGAGATGGCAGTAACCAGACAGTTGTCCTGGAAAACGGTTCTGCTCTTTCCAAGAGTTCTGATTTTCCTACCTGGGAAGACTATAAGGACAGTGTAGATGACATACAGTACTTTCTGATTGGACTTTACACTTTGGTAAGTCTTGCTGGCTTCTTGGGAAACCTGCTTATTCTCATGGCCTTGCTGAAGTGCAAACAAAAAACAATAATAAACTTCCTCATTGGAAATTTGGCCTTTTCAGACATCCTAGTGGTGGTTTTCTGCTCTCCCTTCACCTTGACATCCGTTCTGCTTGATCAGTGGATGTTCGGCAAAGTCATGTGTCACGTGATGCCCTTCCTCCAGTGTGTGTCCGTCCTGGTTTCCACCTGGATGTTAATTTCAATTGCTGTGGTCAGATACCATTTAATACGTCACCCTCTTTCCAGCCAGTTGACACTGAAACATGGTTGCTACCTCATCTTGGCCATCTGGACTTTGGGCTTAGCTGTTTGCTCCCCTTTGCTCGTTTTCTGCAAGGTTGTCCATCTCCATGAGGCGCTGGATCTAGATGCTCTGAAAAGCAAACACTTGTGTGTGGAATCCTGGCCATCGGTTTGGTACCGAATTGCTTTTACTATTTCATTATTGCTCATGCAGTACATCCTGCCTTTGGTTTGTTTAACCATAAGTCACACCAGAGTCTGCAGATCAGTGAGTTCCAGACTGTCAGGCAAAGAAAACAAACTGGAAGATAATGAAATGATCAATTTAACACTTCATGCGCCCAAGAGCCGTGGACCTCAGGCCCCACCCTCTAGCTCTAAGAGATGGACTTACAGTTTTGTCCGGAAACACCGAAGGAGGTACAGTAAGAAGACTGCTAGTGTGATGCCGGCACTTTCAAGGCCCCATTCGGATCATCATTCTGGAGATCTCCCAGAAATGTCCAGTGCAGGAAAGAGTCAGCTTTCTTCATTCAGCAAATTCATACCAGGAATACCCATCTGTTTTGAAGTGAAACCAGAGGAGAATTCAGAAGCCCAGGATGGGATTACAGTAGCCCGAACCCCTACTCGAATGAAGAAAAGATCTCGGAAAGTTTTCTGCCGACTGACGGTGCTCATCTTAGTGTTTGCAGTCAGTTGGATGCCTCTTCACGTGTTTCACGTGGTAACAGATTTTAATGGCAATCTCATCTCAAATAAGCATTTTAAATTGGTGTATTGTGTCTGTCATTTGCTGGGTATGATGTCCTGCTGCTTAAACCCCATTTTATATGGTTTCCTTAATAATGGCATAAAAGCTGATTTGATGGCCTTTATTCCTTGTTTACAAATATCATGATGCCACCTTAAAAGAAACAACAAAGTGCCAAACCAGTGATGCTCACTGTGAAGGAAATCAGATCTCACCCCTTTATGGCCGGGTAATCTTTTTATTACCCTCAGGGTGAACAAGTGGCCATAAACCCTTATGGTCACTGGGCACCCTTAGATCTCTCCAAGACCGATTGCCAAATAGCTCCTAAACCACAGAGCTTCCACTCCTGATAGCCAGGATAAATTTGGGGAACCCTCCCCTTGAGTCGTACTCCAGCTGACACCCTCTTGGACTCAGCTTAATAAAAAGGAGTAGACTCCCATACAGGGTCTCCAGGGTCCACCCCAGCCACACTGGATTGCCTCCCACAACCAGTCCCTGTACTCCCTTCTAATCCCAATAATCCAGTCAGTTGTAATAAGTAGGATTTATTGCATAAAGGCTTAAAGCAGGGTTATACAGACAGCACTGCATAGTCTAAAATTTAGGAATTTAGGCAAAGAGTATAGCATTACAATACAACACTCAGTCTAATAAAACAATAACAACTACCTCCTAACTCTAACTATCACTCACCAAAGTCTTAGCATTCCGAAATCTGATCTAGCCCATCTTGCTGCTTTCAAGTTGGGTTCACTCCTGCCAGAGCGGTCCAGGATCTCAGGCCCCCTCAGCCAGAGACAAAGTCAGCCCAGCATAAGCGTCCCTTCCCTCACCTTTATAGGCCTCCTGACCCATCCACCAATCAGAACTCGGTGCCAGCCGAACATTCTAGGGGTGAACGTGCCACCAGCCTCCTTACTCATGGTGGAATCCCCCCTCCCATCCCGAGACACTCACAGCTGAACCCTGTTGTAAATCAAGCTGGCCTTGGAGCCCACTTGGTAGCTTGGCACGATATCAGAGGCCCTGTGAAGCAACCTCCTCCACAGTTCTCCCAGGTATGGTATGCACTAATTAATGTTGGATACAGCTGGGGTCTGACACTGGGGCCTACCAACATGGCTACAAGCAGATCTTTCCTTATTCAGATATTACCTGGTCCTTGATTTCCTTTTTTTGTCATACTCACTGGTTCACTAACTAGGTATATAATCTGACCATACAACCTAAACCAATTTGTGAAACTGCATTGTGGTTACACAGCCATTTGGAGCGCAATCCTGAGTCTTCACTGAACTGGAGCAAGTCACTTGTGTTGGCCCAGTACTGTTGCAAATGTGTCATAAGGCACATCTGTGATGACTTGTGAGTCGGATGGGCTGGCACAAGGATGTGTGCCAGCCTGCGGAAGCCACATTCAGCCTTCGCGCCAACAGAAAAAGGTGAGTTCATGCTAGCTTCCCTAGGCTGGCATGGGGGTTTAGGGAAGGTGGGGGGAGAGTGGAACGGGGTTAGGACAGGGGGAGGGCAGTCTAGTGGGTGGACCAGTCCTAGGATGGGGGTGGTACTAGGATCCAGCACTTAGGCCAGATCTGAATGCCTCTCCTAAGCAGCCCGGCCTTACACTGGGCTGCTTGGATCTGCACCACTGCAGATCCAAGAAGCCCCATTGGGGCAGCTGCCACACAACACGGGGTAAGGGGAATTAATTCCCTTATCCTGAGTTGTGCGGCGGCCAGCCCCAGCTCTGCAATGCATATGGTCCCAGCCAGCTGGCCTGCTTGTTCCAGCATGGGTTAGAATCAGGCTGCCCAAGTAAGAATGGTCACATTAAATCCTGAATGATCTGATGTATTTTAAAATGCAGACTTGCCAGAAAGGCAATGTTTGACTGGTCAGTCCAGGTTAATTTCATCTTTTCCGTTATGAAAATCTACAGGGCAGATATTAATGTCAGCTGTTGAGTCAAGAGACGTGTCTTCTGTATACCAGCTTGTATATCAGATTGTAACAGAATTCTGCAAAATACCATCCCAAGTTGCTTCAACAATATTTGAAATTAAGGTATCTCATTGCAGATGTTGCTCATGAAAGCTAAAAACAAACCAGTGGCAAGAGGCATTCAGCAATTTTTTTTTGCTCATAGATATTAAGATGAATTACTGTCTAGACAATTTAAAAAAAAAATAAAGTATTGATTTATGTGTGTGAATTTCTTTGCTACCTAGTACAAATGATTTCCATCTTAAGACACTGACAACTGTGAGCCAACTTGGTTGACAAGAAACCGATGCAAAAATGGCAACTCCAAGGATAGCAGCTGCTGTCCTAATAACCATAAATGGACTCTATAGCGTGGCATAATTAAAGAAACAGGTCTGTGCCTTGACCAGAGGCATTACTAGGGTTTGCATCACCTGGTGCGAGACGCAACTGAGGTGCAGTGGCATCACTAGGGTTGGTGCAACCCCCATTCACTTTATTTTAATATATAGCAGCACGAGTCATGCACCAAATCAGTAACCAACAAGAAACCAGTGGCCAGCTTGATGACACTAACACAACTGAGTAAGAGTTCTAGTATTAGCTCTGATACATGGAGATGAGAGCTGACTCATACTAACAGCTTACTGGTTCCCTGTTGTGTCATAATCACATGCATGCTGCCCTTTCAATGCCACTGGTCCTGACAGTCTGATTGTGCCAGGTTAATACATATGCCCTGAGCTGCCCCAGGACCTCCCAGCTCCTTTGCAGCATGCCCCCCTTACCTTGTGATGCTCCAGCCTCTGCTGTTCCCACTCCTTGGAGTCCTTGGGAGTAGAACAGAAAAAGAAATGAAGGAGTTGAGCACAGTGGGCAATGGATCTTCAGTGGCTTGGTCCACCACTATTCTCCGCACTTTGCTGCTCTGTTGCCCTCTTACTTTGCAAATCCAGAGAGTGAGAGGAGAACTAGGAAAAGTGGAGGCAAGTGGCCAGACAGAGGTGATTGCCTTCCCTGCCAGTCTGCTGCCTCAGTCAACTTCATGGATAAGCCAACATAACTGTTCCCAGAGGACTCAATACTCTTCTTTCCTGCATTATTCAATGTTCTTTTGTACATATCTTTTTGGGTACCTTCAAGTCTGACACGATGGTCTAAAGCAGGGGTATCAAACATGAGGCCCAGGCCACGGGTCAGGCACAGCCCACAGAAGCCCTTTATCCAGCTGGTGATAATTGAGCTCTCCCAGTGCCATCCTTTCAGCGGTGCTGCTTCTGCCACAGCTTGGTAGGGGGAGACAGAAGGAGACCTCAGAAGGTGAGGAACACTGTGGAGAAAGAGGGAGATGCTGCCAAGGTGCTAGGGAAGCCAATTACCATACATGCTGCCCTTTCCCTAGTGCTGCATCTGCCAAAGCGCTGGAGACAAAGGCAGAAGACAAGGAACAGTGCAAGGGAAGGGGCAGACCAAGAGGGATGAGAGAGAGATGCTGCTGAGGCAGTGGGAGAGCACCTCTCAGTTGCTTTGCAGAGCATCTTTCAGCTGCTGAGGCGCAAAGTGAAGCCATAGCAGAAATGGTGCTGCTGAAAGGGTGGCCTGTGCACTAATTGGGGAAGGGGAGAGCAGAACAAAATGGTGATGGGAGCAGAGGGAGGGCAGGACAAGGCGGTGCAGGAGATGGGTGGATCAGGTCTGGAAAGGGGGTGGGTTTGGTGGCAGCTGAATCCTAGCCCCCTTCCTGGACCTAACCCACACAGACCTGTGCCCATGAATTTGCTAGCACAGGTCTGAGTAGACACCCCTGTGCTGTGAGTCTTACCCCCGGGTATGAGAACAAATGTTTCCTTGCCCAGAGGAGACCTCCACAGCCCCCTACCCCCTGCCCAAGAGGATACAGCGGTAGTCATTATGGTAGTGGTGGGAGAATAGGACTGGGTTGTTAAGAAAGCATAATGGAGCGTTCTGGTGGATAGGTGAGGGCAACAGTTGGCACAGAGGTTAAAAGTCAAATTGAAAATAAAAACACTAAAATGGCTTACTGAATACTTTCCCCACCCTCGGTAGTCATGCTAGTCTAGGATCTTGGTCTTTGCATCTACTCCTAGCTGGGAGGGTATTTGATCCTTACCTTATACATCCATTGCCTGGATGAGAGATTCCCAAGGAAGATGCAATGGGTAGGACTTCTTTTCTCTGGTCCGTATAAGACCTCAGAACACCCATTTTTCTACAACAGTGTTAATAATAATAATAACAACAACAACAACAATAACAACAACAATAACAATAACAATAACAATAACAGTGTCCCTTGCATCCATGCTGGAAGTCTCCAGTGACTGCTTCTATTCTCCCAGCTCCCAGCTCAATTCTCACAGGCAAGAATTATTCAAGTACATATTCAATAACTACCCTGGCTAGCTTGTACATGGGAACTGATCAATGCTGCAGACTGCCTAAAATGCACAATGGGGGCTTTATTTAATGCACAAATATAATTCAATATGACGTTAATCTTGGCAAATAAGAAATATCAACAGGGAAACCAGCAGTTGGTCTAAGGTCTTACTAAAAAATTAAACAGACCTTTGAGAGCAGAACAGCCAGATCCAATAGCACTGACCTAAATTAGACATGTTTGTTAACTCCTAGGCTTTATAAAGAAAATATTGTAGTGAAAAACCAACATCCAAATTAGTTTTGCTCTGCAACATACTTATGGGACTATGTCTAGATTAAAGTTAATTTAAACTTCATGTGAATTTTCATATTTTTATAGTGATTCTACATAGTACAATGGAAACTCAGTGTAGGTCTGTAGTAGCACTCGGAGGAATGGGGACAGATGGACAGGGATACCATGGGAGGGGATGTATCCAGCAGTGATGGTACATGTCAGGTCTTATCCATTTTTCTGAAACATCCCTTCTCCCTTTCTCTCCTCAGACTGGCACTAGTGAAATCGCTAGCAAAGGTCCAAGGAGACCCTTTGCAGCTTGGGATGCTCATGCAGGGGCAAGGGTATTTAAATCATAAGAACATAAGAACAGTCCTGCTGGATCAGGCCATAGGCCCATCTCGTCCAGCTTCCTGTATCTCACAGCGGCCCACCAAATGCCCCAGGGAGCACACAAGATAACAAGAGACCTGCATCCTGGTGACCTCCCTTGCATCTGGCATTCTGACGTAGCCCATTTCTAAAATCAGGAGGTTGCACGTACACACCATGGTTTGTATCCCGTGATGGATTTTTCCTCCAGAAATTGGCCCAATCCCCTTTTAAAGGCATCTAGGCCAGATGCCATCACCACATCCTGGGGCAAGGAGTTCCACAGACCAACCACACCCTGAGTAAATAAATATTTTCTTTTGCCTGTCTTATCTTTCCCGACACTCAATTTTAGTGGCTGTCCCCTGGTTCTGGTGTTATGGGAGAGTCTAAAGAGCATCTCTCTATCCTTCCCTTGCATAATTTTGTATGTCTCAATCATGTCTCCCCTCAGGCGCCTTTTTTCTAGGCTGAAGAGGCCTAAACACCCATAACCTTTCCTCATAAGGAAGGTGTCCCAGCCCAGTAATCATTTTAGGGCACAATTCTAACCCGGTCTACTCAGAAGTAAGTCCTATTTTGTTCAATGGGGCTTACTCTCAGGAAAGTGTGGTTAGATTGCAGCCTTAGTCGCTCTCTTTTGCACCTTTTCCATCTCCACTATGTCCTTTTTGAGATGTGGCGACCAGAACTGGACACAATACTCCAGCTCTGGCCTTACCATCAATTTGTACAACGGCATTATAATATTAGCTGTTTTGTTCTCAATACCTTTTCTAATGATCCCAAGCATAGAATGGGCCTTCTTCACTGCCGCCGCACATTGGGTTGACACTTTCATTGACCTGTCCACCACCACCCCAAGATCTCTCTTCTGATCTGCCACACACAGCTCAGAACCCATTAGCCTATATGTAAAGTTTTGATTTTTTGCCGCAATGTGCATGACTTTACACTTACTGACATTGAAACGCATCTGCCATTTTGCTGCCCATTCTGCCAGTTGGAGAAATCCCTTTCTCTGCTGAAGTCTCTTGATCCTCCCCCCTTTTGCTGGATGCAGTGTGCCTGTTTTTGGCACAGTTGCACCGGTGGGGGGAGGAGAAAGATAAGGTTGAGCTGTAATTCTATCACTGTTCTTTTATTTGCAAACTTGATCATAACTGAATGTTTAACTCCTCTGGCTTGAATAATGTTTATTAAAGATTATTATGCTAAACAGTTTGGATGATTTACTTAATGCAAATCATTCAAATGTTGAATGCAGATTTTTCTTTCTTTCTTTTTATTAACTTCCAAGCCTTTCTTTTCCCCTTTTATCATATTCCAGGAGTTTTAGTCACACTGAATTTGGTGTGGGGTCTCTTGCTTATTCTCCAATGACAGATCAGCTCTCAGTTATATTAACATTTGATCACTGAGACTGTTGAAATTAATACAGGTGTACATTGCTTAACAACCTTCCAGACCCCATATATGATGGTGGTGAAAGCACAACACAGAGGCTCTTAATGAGGCAATCAGGTCTCCCATAGCCTGCAGCAGAGTGTCTGTTTACACAACAAAGAGGCTCAATGCAAAGAAGAGGCAATCTATGGCAGCCTGTGCAGCCAGCTAGTGTCTGGCAGGAAGTGTCTGTTTACATGACAAAGGCACTAGATTGGGCTGAATGTTCACTTAATGTCCTAATCGCATAACAACGGGGAACGGCAAATGTATCCCTGTTGTTATGTGACTGTACACTTGTATAGAGATACTCACTGATGTACTGGAAGTCAAAGCTGTGACGCCTGATTTTTAAGTCAAATTTGGTTGAGAACACAAAGTGTGAGATCCCATATGAGAATATAGAATAATAAAGGCAAGATAACCGGATATTTACTTAAGTGGGAGCCCATAAGTAGATACATAACTGTGCCCTTAAGTTATATGCAATAGACGTTTGTTTGTTTGTTTGTTTGTTTGTTTGTTTGTTTGTTTGTTTGTTTGTTTGTTTGTTTGTTTGTTTGTTTGTTTGTTTGTTTGTAATCGGTAAGGACAGTAAATCAGCCGAATAATTTTCAAGGTTACTTACAATGAATTGCAGTAATACGTACACACATGCAAATCCATCCATGCACAAACAGAACACAGCTCAATAAAACACCTTTGATGACAGTCCCCATGCAGTGTGGAATTACTCATCAATGAAAGCTTTGTGATAAGACTCCTGGACCTACTGAAAGGTGCCTGGCAGGTGACAAATGAATGAGCACAGCATGAAAAATCCTGTCGCATTCTCGAGGGGAGATTTCCTGGACCGCAAGAACTGAACTGCCCTTGCTCAGTAAGGTGGACAGCTAATGAGAAACAAAATATGTTCCTCCTGGTACTCTCTTCTCCTACCTTAACCTAGACATGCCATCTGATTATAATCATGGAGCAATAAAGACCTTTAAAAGCATGGCATACTAAATACTGCTTCTCTTCAGCCATCCTCTCCCTGCTTCTGAGCACCATCAGTAATACCGATCTGTGCTATAGCCATTTGCTTTTTCTTCTTCCTAACCCAGCGGCAGGTTATTAAACCAAAATATGGAACAGCAAGATCCAGTCACTTTTCGGATTTTTCCCTCTGAGTGCACTGCTGTTCCATCTCGCTATGGTTTTCTTTAAAGCTGGACAGAACTAGATCACTCTGCAGGAAGAATGTTTTCGAATTAAACAAGCAGCCACATTCGGCATGCTTACAGAATTCAGCAGCAGAGACTAACAAGCAAACAGAAAGCAGTGAAGGTAACGGAATAATAATGTTTAATGGGATATCAATGGGCCTGATTTCTTCTGCTGAAGTTTAAGTCTGCTCAAATGAAGCAGATCTCTGCATTTCATCTTCCTTGCCCTAACTTTATTAATTGCACAGGATGTATTAATTAAACTATTTTTGTTTGCTTGTTCTGCAAACAGAAATGCCCAAAATAATAGCCTGCTGACTTCGGGTTCAATCCTATCCAACTCTCCACTGCCGATACAGCTGCAATGCAGCCTTGAGGAAAGGGGACAAATGTTCCCTTACTCGGGGGAGGCCTCCATGATTACCCCTTCACTGCAGGATGCCACGCATGCCCCACTGGCACGGCTGCACTGGTGCTGGAAAATTGGATAGAGTTCGGCCCCTAGCAGTACGCTTTGCTCTGATATTATTCTCACAATGGCATCCTGATATTTTCTATCCCAAGCACTTCCATCCTTTACCAGCTTTCTAGCTTCACAACATGAGTGCTGCTTAAGCTGATTTGACCTTTATGATGAAAGAGGTTATGGGAACCCAAGGCAGCTATTGTCAGATAACCACCTAGTGCTAGATTAATCTGATCCCCAAGGTAAAACCAGCCCCCCCCCCCGTGGTACGCAGGCACAGTAGCCATTTCTATTATTATTAATTCTTTAATTATTTAATGAATTTATACCCTGCCTTTCCTACACATTTGTAGGTGGCTAACAAAATATCAAAAATAAATACAAATATAAATTCATTAGGCAGCAGGATCTTCTTCTACTCAACCCCTTACTACTAGCTAATAACTTTCTCCCAAAGGCCCCTGTTTTATCCCAGGTGGCAAGGATGGGACAAAAAGTGGCAGCATGTCATATATAGAAGAATTAAGGGAGCAATCCTGAGTTGTCCTTGGGCCGGTGCAAGTCCCTTGACTGGCCTGGGAGTGTCACAAACTTCTGCCTCCTTGAGAGTTGGGGAGGCCAGTGCAAGGATGCATGCCAGCTTCCCTGTGCTGGAGCAAGCCCCAGGGCAGGTGAGTTCACACCAGTGGCCGCCAATGACATGGGGGTCTGGCAAGGGCAGGGGAGAGCAGAATTGGGGCATCCCAGGGCAGGGGATAGATAGATACTTTATTTACGGTCATCCGACCAGCTCGTTACAAACAACAAAACAAAATACACAGAATTAAAACCAACACCCCGTTACACATATGTAAAATCATAAAATCAGAGATTTACACTCTCAATTTTCTTCCTTACCAACTGTGCAGCATAACTGAAGCGGGCAACCCTGAGTGATATATCCGAGTAAACATCAGAAAGCAAAAAAGCAAGCTGCTCCTCCACCTGCATCCCCGTTTCAATACCGAAGATCGGGGAGATAAATTTAGATCTCAAATCGTCATAGTATGGACATTGCAAAACAATGTGGGCAGTTGTCTCCACCACATTTTGAGGGCAGGGGCACAGTCTCTCTGAATAGGGACGCCTTGCATAACGCCCCAAAAGAACTGCTGATAAAAGTGCATTACACCTAGCTTTAGTAAAAGCAATCCTAAATTTAGGTATAACAATATTATAAAAATATCTAGCAGGAGAAAATGCAAGAGCTTGATCCCCAAGAAAAACATACACTGAAAGTCTGGCTCTCGCAGATCTCAATTCAAGGTCTACCAACCTCTGACGCAAAATTTCTTTTGCGTCTCCCGGGCTCATCATCATTAAAGACTCTGGGGAGAGATTGCAGAGTTTGAAATGATCCAAGCACCTTTTTTCCCAGGTGCCTACAAAAGGATCCGAAAAGATCAAATAAGTAAAGTTATCCTGTCGCGAGAGAATCTTCAAAAAATAATGTAAGGCATTTAGCCACATCGACATCTCTATACTTGGGGTACCGGATTCCAACCTGACCACAGTGTTTGGCACACATCGGGGAACATACATCAATTGGCGCAAAAATTTAGTCTGGATCACCTCCAAAGACCTGGTATTTAAATATGGGGCGATCTCAGAGCCATAGAGCAATTGAACCCTAGTTTTAGCAGTGTGCAGCCTTAAAGCCGCAGGGAGAAATTTGGCGCCTTTGGATGAATAAAAAGGATAAATGGCACCAGATGTTTTCTGAGCTGATTGACTGACATAGTTTTTGTGGGCCAAACGGCCTCCTTGATAATGAAAGATCACCCCCAGGTATTTTATTATTTTAACCTGCTCAATGGGTTTCCCATTTAGGAGCCATCGAAAGGCCTTATAACGTCTAGCAAAAACCAGCACCTTTGTTTTATCAGAATTTATAATTAATTCCTCCTGTGAACTGACCAGGGCTAGATGGCGAAGAGCCCTCCTCATGCCGACCTGTGTTCTTGATAATATAAGCACATCATCGGCATATGCCAAAACAGGAACATGACGATCAGCAAGCTTTGGAGGATGTAAGGCCAGATCATCAAAAGAAGTGATCAATGAATTTATATAAAAGTTAAATAAGAGGGGGGCAAGAACACAACCCTGTCTAACCCCTTTATTAACCAAAATTGGATTTGTTAGATGACCATTAGATGAACACCTAATCCTTATGCCAGAATTGCTGTACAAGCTAACCATAAGCAGCAATAATCGACGGTCAATGGACGAGGCTGCAAACTTATCCCATAGCCTTGATCTAGGAATTAGGTCAAAAGCAGCCTTGAAATCAACAAAGGCTGCAAAAAGTCTAGAACCCCTAGTGGCCAGATGTTTTTCGACAAGAAATTACAGCACTAAAGTCTGATCAAGGTGTGATCTTCCAGAGCAAAAGGCTGCCTGAATATTGGCTATAATGTCTTGAGATTCCATCCAGGCCAATAGCTTCTCTCTCAGATGCAAGGCATAAAGTTTACTGATGACATTGAGCAAGCTAATAGGCCTGTAATTTGAGGGAATTTCATGACCTCCTTTTTTATAAATGGGAACTATAATCGCCCAACCCCAATCAGAAGGCATATTGGCTGTTTCATCAATATACGAAAATAGGGCAGCCAAAGTTGGAGCCCACCAATCCTGATGTTCTTTAAGCAAATCACTTCTAATAAAATCTTCCCCTGGAGCTTTTCCACTTTTAACTCTCCTAATAAGAGAAACAACCTCCTCACTGGTTACAGGTTCCCAAGATGGAAGATCTTCAGCTAGTAATTTAGATCTTAAATCTGGACAAGGGGGTTCTTCCGATGCATAAATCCCCTGAAAATGTTCCACCCATTCTGATGCTGTAATATAATTTGGGGCTCCCGAGGGAAACACCTTCAGTAGTGGATTAATTATGTGCCAGAAGAGAGATGTATTTTTCTGATTAGCTGCACTAATTAAATCTTCCCAATTTTTCTTTATAAAGATTTCCTTCTTAAATTTAATAGTTTCCTTAAATTGTTTTTTTTAATTTTTTAAATGCACATAATGAACCTCCAATTGAGATTCTCTCACCATAATCAAAGCAGCAGTAACCTGCTTCTTCAGGATCCTACATTCAGAATCATACCAGTCATAAGATCTACTTCTCAGACTAATATTGTTGCGCGTATAATTACTTAAAAAAGGTTTTAAGGCAGCAACAACATTATTATAATGTGACAAAGGATCACCTTCCTTAGCTATAATTGCATCCCTAAAGCCCATTACCCGCTCACAACTCAAAAGCCCTTGAATTTTAGCACTAACATGACTGGTCCATTTCACACAACTTGTCACAGGACCTAAATGGTCAGTAGGGTGATGGATCTCTCTTGACTTAAACTGCTCAACTGTTGACAATTTGAGCGATAAAGGGAGATGGTCGCTCTCTGATCTACTGAGTACCCTAAAATCCAACAAATCTGGTAGCAACGACCTAGAAATAGCCACATAATCTAGAAGTGAGGGTTTAGTCCCCTTCCAAAAGGAACACACTGCTGGGTGATCCTCTGGCCATGAGCCGTTAAGGATTATTAGATCTTGCTTTATGCAGCATTGGGCCAAAAATAAGTCCTGACGATTACACCTACAATCGTTAGAAACACGTTTGCGCAATGGAGGAGGGTCAGAAAAAGACGGGGGGAAAGCTCCAAATTTTGTAAAAAGTTCCAAATCATTTCTGCCCATTTTAGCATTAAAATCCCCCAAAATGACCACCTGAGCAGAAGGATATGCCTCTTGGATCTCCCCGAGATGCTTCTCAAAATTGATCCATATTTGCCTTAAGGTGGTTAAACCCACAAGTGGCGGAAAGTACACATTTACCAAAATTAAGGGAATTGGCTGTAAATTAAGTTTTACCACCAGAGTATAACGGTCAAAAGCGGGCAAGGATTCCACTACAGTAGACAAATTCGTAGAAACCAATGAAAGTAATCCCCCCTTAAGTCTGCCCCTTCCCAAACCAGGGACCGCCGGGGTTAAGAAAGCTCTAAATCCATCTACTTGGGGGGGAGAGGAAAGCCAGACTTCCTGAAAACATAAAACATCCCATTTCTTGACAAAATCAAAAAAATCAGACTGCCCAAATTTCCCGGCCCACCCCGCCACATTCCATGAAACAAGATGAAGTACATTAGCTGCACTCGGGTCAAATACCCACTGAAGGAGCCTGACTATTTGCAACAGAGGAGATGGTAAACCTAATATCGGCTGCCACACAGGGATTTAATACTGGGGTCACAGCCCCCACATTTCTACAGGGAACCCCATTGGAAACTCTTTGGATCCCAACTGGGCTTGAGCCCAACTCCACAACAGGATACAAGTTTGCAGTTTTGGGAGAACATTGAGTACCCTGAGCTGGAAAATCCAAAATTGTCTGATCATTGCCAGATGAAGGTTCATCAGCTTCCAACACAGTCAAATTACTAGATAGATGACTTTGCTGTAAAATATCAGTTTCTATTAATCCAGGGGTTTGACATCCACTTTGTGCAGATAGGAGCACCAAGCCATGGGCAACAGACACAGACTTTACTTCATCCAGGGTATTCTCTCCAACCTGAGAAGGGAGTAACAGAGAAGTTGAAGAAAGAGAAGATATCATGGACTGTTCTTTAAAGTCCATTAGACACTGTAGGTCTGGATGAAGAGTCCTAGGAGTAGGTTGCTTCGCAGCTACCTCCATATCCATCGAATCTTCTGGAGAAACATCCTGTTTCTGGAAAGGAGTAGAAGCTGATGTGTCTTGTATGTTTTCAAAGTCTTGCACCAGCTCTTTCAAGGCAGAAATCAAACGCTCCTGTTCTAGCAAAGCTAGCTCTGAAAATGACTCTTTCAATTGAAATTCAGAAGTGGGGTCCAAGAGTTGTGAATCCAGATGCTCAAAAGTTCTAGGCCTAATAGGAGAAACCTCTGCCCTAACTGTATCGGGATGTCTAACTCCCTGAGATTGGGTAAAAGCAATAATGGGAGGTTCATAATAGACTTTCTTAGGTCGTATTCCAAAATGATGTAAAAGAGAAGATGACTTAAGAAGCATTTGAGGTATAACATCCTGTCGAAAAGACAGCAGGATATTTTGCCAATTGGGAGAAGACCTTAATTTGGTCACATTCTGCAAGTCCACTTCGTGCAAATCACAGCATAGAAGACTGCTCAGAGAAGATTTTGCTCTGAATTTTGTGTGCCATCTGCCATAGTTTAGCTAGCTTTGAAAAATGGAGAGGGAGATCTTGCAAGGTTGCAATCTTCTTCCCGTCTTCACTTCCGACGTTGAGGAAACAGCAGGAATGTCACCCACACAGGGAGGCCTGTCCTTCACTGTGAGTGTTTTCAACTGACGACACAAAGCCTCTAACTTACAGGCCATAGCCTGCTGGCCTCTGAAGATAGTAAGCAGAGTTTGTGAGATAAGAGCACATTGTTTGCCAGACAGGGCTTTCAGTTCCTTGAGACCTATCCATTCCAAATTATCTGTGCTGGTAGCTGCATTACACACAGAGCTGGATTTCACCGCCCCCTTGAAAACACCGGAGGATAATGGCGTCTCACTCCTCTCTCCAGGTTGACTTAATGTTTGACTCCCTTCTTCTACCACCTCAGCACCCTCTGAGATTAATTCCACAGTCTTACTCACTTTTCCATGATTAAGTGGACATTCCGATAACAGCAGCTGTTTAGAGACCTTGACGCTGCGTTTCTTCTTCAGGGCGGTTTCCCCGGAGGCAGCTGGGCTGGTTCTCTGTCGTTTACTTCGTTTCTTCATACTTACAGATAAAAGCTGATTTCTTATCCCCAATAGGGACATTTGCAAACCAAAACACTTGGCTTGCAAAACTGCATTCAGAGGTGCCGCAGAAAAGAAAATATTGTAAGAAGGCACTCATAAACAGGAAAAAAGGAAGTTTTTAGACGGAGCTCAAGTAAACGTGTGCAGCCCCGGAGGCAGCCTCCTCCCCCCCCCCAGGGCAGGGGAGAATGGGCAGCGAGCAGGCTGGGCCCAGATGTGGTGTGGAGTCAGAATCTGGCACTTAGGCTGGATCCTAATCCCTCCTCCCTGGAGTTCCAGCCTAGCACCAGACTACTTGAATTTGCACCACCTCTTTAGGTGGCGCAGGTCCAAGAAGCTCTGGGTAAGGGGAATTGACTCCCCTTGCCCTGGGTTGCGCCACAGCCATCCCCAACCCCTGCTGGATACAGGGCAGGCCAGCTGGCCTGCCTGTTCCAATATGTGTTAGGATTGGGCTGTAAAAAAAAAATAGCCCTACCTTTGCACAGCATGACAATTATCTCTATATAGTGTTGTTGATCCATCCCCAGGGGGATCTCATGTGAGGATGAGCCCACTGGATCCAGAAATGAGAAGGCCCCAAGTGTGACTCTAAACCAGGGGTGCTCAATAGGTGGATCGCGATCTACCGGTAGATCGCGAGGCAAAATGAGTAGATCGCGGAGTGCCGACCCCCCCTTCAGGTGCCTCTGGGAGGAAACGCCGGGAGTAAGGCCCATTGTACTCAATGGGGCTTACTCCCAGGTAAGTGTGGCTAGGATTGCAGCCTCACAGCCTAATCCTAGGCATGTCTACTCAGGAGTAAGTCCTATTATACTCAGTGGGGCTCAAGGTACACCAACATACATTGTACACATAAATGTTATATGTTATGATGGTGCGAACATTGTAAAAAAAACTCTGGTAGATCTCCGGGCCTTGCTGGGTTTCAAAGTAGCTCTCGAGCCAAAAAAGTGTGAGCACCCCTGCTCTAAACTGTTTTACATTGATTTTGTAGTATAGTGTAAATACAGACATGATTTCACAGAAATTCTTTCTTCCAAATGTAAAAGCATTTGGAAGAAAAACCAAACTAAATGAGATGTATTACTGGAGACATTTAAGCAAGTGTATCCTTCCAGCATTTGGAAGGATATTTTTGCTTAAACTTCCCCTGTGATACATCTCAACAGATATATGAATAAGAAACAATTATCCATGGTAAATGGTTTAATTTTTCAAAGAGTAGGAAAAAAATAGAGCTTAGCATCACCCATGAATTATTCTGGGTTATAAAGTGACCTTCCTTATCACTGCAAAGTTGCATTTCTACATTATGACTCCCGGTTGTTAGCAATATTTTGATAGTTACTCAGTGGTTTGTGTGTCTTTTCAATTCAAAAAAAAAAAAGGCAAATCTATTCAAAGAGAGTTTGTTTTAATTTACCTCCAATTTCAACTAGGTAGTTCATTGTGTCAGGTACTCACTCACTCACTCACACGGGTGGGGGCTGCCCAATCCTACCCCTGGCAGTGCTGCTGGGTGCAGAGGTGCCAAAATGGGAACCACTGCTTCCAGAAGCACTGCCCGCAGTCTTCTTGAGGGAAGGGGACTTTTGTCTCCTTCCCCCAAGGAAAGCCCCAAGCCCTGCAATGAGGCTTCTCAAGCTCTTTGGCTGGTGCAGACATGAGAACTTCCATGTTAGGCTTTTCAGCCTGACACAAAGGATAGAATATGGTGGAGCAGGGCTCTGTCAGTTCCACTTGCTCCTGCTCCCTTCCTGCCCCGGTTCCTCCCCTACCCCACCCTCCCCCTGCCCCAACAGTCTTTACCACTGCCCGGAGCTCTTCCCTTGCTCCAGGCTGCATCTGTCTGGTGTTGGGCCCAATGCTGACTGGTGCTGGGCTGGCATTGGAGCTTCCTGCCCAGAGGACGTACTTTATAGCATGTTTATGACACCCAGTGCTGTTGCTGGAAGTCTGCTCCAGATCTGAGGGCTTTGGGGATTGGACCCAGCGTCATTTTTAAAGTAGGGTGTAGTTTATAGTGATTATGATTTAAAGGTTGATTCAGGTCTCCGTTTCTTGTCAGCCAGAACAATAAATAGTCCTGCCAGAGGTTTCAGACAAAAGTCATAAGATCAAGATCCAACAGTGGCAGGAACTTGTCCTGGATGGGCAGGGTGTCAGGAATTAAGGAGTCTAAGCTGATGGCAAAATATGAAGACAAGATCTGAGCAAGCTGAGATCAGTCACCACAGTCCCCCCTGGAGCAGGTGACATTTGGTGTCAAGGATAACGTGAACAGAAATCGTGAGCCAAGACATGCTCTGAGGGAAGGAATGTAGACACAGCTGAAGAGATCAAAGCAGATTTCTTACAATATCTGATTTTCTTCCCTGATAAGTTCGTAGGGATTGGAACTTGTTCTATGTAGGGAATGGAATCTACTGCTGAGATCTGTACCAGGTTTTGAAGGGCTCTTAGGAAAAACACCTTCAACAGGCCTCCCTTCCTCTATGTGGGGTGGGCCAGTCTCCTTACTACCATTGTCATCTGCCGATGCCATTGCTCTCCCTAACAGTGCTGTCTGCTTACCTATTACTTATTATTGTGATAGAATATTTATACTAAATAATAAGAGAAAAAAATCTCAAACATGGCAAAAAGCATGAAGGGATCGTTCCCTGCCCCAAAGATGCTCAAAATCCGAAACACAAGGAGCTATCACCGATAGCCACTGGAAGACAATATGGAATAAATAGGGACATATTTATGAGAACCACTATGTTAAAAGATTCCTCTTTGCCCAGTTAGCAGAGATTGGGCATGTGACCAGCCAAATAAGACTTTGGTGATCAGGCTGGCCAATCAATAGGCTGGCAGGCAGCTAGCCAGTCAGTCAGCAGTGTCTTGTTCGTCTTCTCACTGCCACCAGTCAACCCCTCTTGGCCAGAGGGAAAGGGCAGAAAGAAGCTGGTATCACTGAGGTGAAGCAGCAGTAGGAACCAGGGTCCTCTTGGCAGAGAGTCCTCTGCAGAGGTATGGGCTGTGGCAGGTACTAACCTCTAAGGCTAGCCACAGCTGAGCTAAAAGATGGTAGCACATTAATATCCTGCAGGTAACAGTGGGTTTGAGGGTACTCCTACCTTGCCCCAGCCTTACTAACTGACACACCAAGTCAGGGCCCGTGGGAGGAGGTGCAGGTCATACAACATACCGGGATCTGGGGTCAAACAGGAGGCTTGGGAACCAAAGGAGGGGAGCTGGAAATTTCCTGGGGTCTTAGAAAATGTTTGCATAGAATGTGTGAAGTATCCACATTATTTGTAAACCTATATACTGTAGTTTTATATATCATAACTTGTAGAAATTATGATCCAATTATTGTATGAATTCATGATCCCAAAGAGAAGAAAAGGGGATCAAAAGAAACTTTGTACCCCGTTACAATTCCTCTCAGAGGCTCTGCAACAACTATGTTTATCTGTTATCTTGCTATCTGTTTGCTATCTGTTTGCTATCTTGCTATCTGTTATCTGCTATCTTGCTATCTGTTTGCTGTGGGGGACTCATAGGAAACACCTCTTTACACCTCACAGAGGGCCAAACGGAACCCTCCGCCCCATACAGCTCCATGCAGATGCTGTTCCATGGCTTTATAATATTGTATAGCATGGGAAGCAATTCATTTAGCTCAACCACAGAAATCGTAGTAGCTGCTTCATCCACACTATGGCTGGAGCTTGGTCCTGGCTCAGATATAATGATGCTAGCCAAAATACCTTAAATCCAGGTGCTTTAGAATATAAGCTGAATTGCTGGCTGGCCTGTCTCAGGTTAGTAAATGACATTTCTTCTTTACAGCATGTAGCAGAGAAGACTATGTGCTAATCTTGAAGCTCTTAACAACAACTGATTTAGTGTATTGTTCAATCCTCAATTATTATGATTGTTTAAAAATCAGTTAAAGCCTTTTAAAGCATTGACTTATTTTATGTTCCCCCATGAGGGCAACCTCTTAGCATATCTAGTGGTATAGCAGTGGGTATTAGTTGTGAATATGTAAGCTTATTTAATGAAATAAACCCCGCAGTTGATTAATAAATAGGATAATGTGGATTACGATTTTAAAAAGCTAATTATGCCATATTTTGGGGGGTCACAGGTGAATGCTTCCTATGATATCCAGACTGCAAAACAATACCAAATGTAATTACTTTTACTAATAATAATGTTTATAGAACATTTCCCGTGCAAAAATTAGATTATCTCCCCATTAAAAAATCTTCTAATACAAATGAAAGAAAATACAAATGTGATACAAGGCACACTAGGAACTCACTTTTTGAAATAACCTCAAATAAGTGTAAGTATAAAGTGTATGTGTAAGTAAGTGTAAAGCACTGGTTCCCAACCTGCGGTCCGGAGACCACAGGTGGTCCATGAGACCCTGAGAAGTGGTCCGTGAGGTCTCAGGAAAAAAAAATTGCTTTTGATCACTTCCAGCTTCTCTCTCTCTAAGTGAGCAGTCCCCCTCCAGAGAGGGCAGACAATGGACCACCTGCAGCTGCAACTGGCAGCAAAAGCAGCAAACCACACATCTTTTCTATAAATAATAAGTCTTTAATAAATCTTTTCGAATTACAGACAACCAGCATTATCTGCGGGTTTGGTACCACTGGATTTCTTCATTTCACAGGTTTCCCCAAACCTGTGGTACAGGCCAACCTGCAGCCTCTGGGGGTGAGGGACTGTGCTTCTCTCACCTCCAAAGGCTCTTCTGAAGCCCGCAGAGGCCATACCATGTGCTCGTGGCCTCTGCAGTCTTCAGAAGAGCCTCTGAACTGACTGGAGCTCAGCTCTGGTTGGATTTGGGGGGGGGGGTGCTGAAAGTCATAGGTTTAGAATACCCACAGTTTTCCTTACATGCGAGGGTTCTGGGAATGGAACCCCTGTGGGTAATGAGGGTTGCCTATATTACAAATTTAAGGCTGCAGTCCTAACCAGCTTTCCAGCACTGACATAAGGGCAATGCAACTCCAAGGTAAGAGAACAAACATTGCCTTACCTTGAGGAGGCCTCCATGACTGTTCCCCAACTGCAAGATGCAGCACATGCCCCACTGGCACAGCTATGCCAGTGCTGGAAAGTTGGTTAGGATTGCACCCTAAATGTATTTTGTGGGGGGTGGGGGTAGGTGGTTGCATGTGGTCCACAACAATACCAATTTTTACCTCAGTGGACCAGTCTCCTAAAGGTTGGGAACCAATGGCGTAAAGTAATGCATATTGGAGCATTAAAAAAAAATCAAAACTTCATACATAGGCTAATGAGTTCTGAACAGTTTGTGACAAACCAGGGGAAAGATCTTGGGGTGCTGCTGGACAGCTCCATGAAAGTATCAACCCAAAGTGAGGCTGCGGTGAAGAAGGCTAATTCCATGCTTGGAATAATTAAAAAGGGGATTGAGAATAAAACAGCCAATATTATAATGCCATTGTACAAATAGATGGTAAAGCAACACTTGGAGTATTATGTCCAGTTCTGGTCATCATGTTTCATAAAGGATATAGTGGAACTGGAAAAGATGCAGAAGAGAGCAACCAAAATGATTACTGGGCTGGGACACTTCCCTTAGGAGGAAAGGCTACAGCGTTTGGGGCTCTTCAGTCTAGAACAGTGTTTCTCATACTGTGGGTTGGGACCCACTAGGTGCATCGTGAGCCGTTTTCAGGTGGGTCCCCATTCATTTCAATATTTTATTTTTACTGTATTAGACTTTATGCTACCATGGCATGTGACTGTATGGGGAAATGTTACAGATCTGTACTTTTAACAGGCTATTCTGTATATGCTTTTAACAATGACAGTAAATGGAACTTACTCCTGGGAAAGTGTGAGTAGGGTTGCAGCCTAGGTTTGTTAAAAATTTCCCTGCCTGATAATGTCACTTCTGGTCATAACATCATTTCCGGTGGGCTCTGACATCCTCATTGTAAAAAGTGGGTTCCGGTGCTAAATGTGTGAGAACCACTGCTCCCCCGTATCTGTCTTCAACAAGCAGTTTGGGCCTAAGCAGATTTGAAACTAAGGTTGTAATAGTCACACTTACCCGGAAATAACCTCATTGATGATAATGGGACTTACTTCTGACTATACATGCCTAAGGTTGCACTGGGGCAGCCCAATCCTGAAGCCGGCGGCTCTGCCGGATGCTACGGTGTGAAAATGGCTACCGCTGCATCCAACAGCACCTCTGAAGCTGTTGGAAGTTTCCTTGGGGAAGGGGACCTTTGTCCCCTTCCCTTGGGGGAAAGCCTAAGCCCTGTAGTGGGGTTTCTCAAGTCTGCAGCAGCTATTTTGCCAGTGCAGACTTGAGAGACTACGTGTTGGGACATGGAGGATAGGATACGGTGGAGCACAGCTCTGTTTGTCCCGCCTCTCTCCTGGGTCGGTTCATCCCCTCGTCCCACCCCGTCCTCCCCATTATGCAGACTCCCCACCTCCCCCCTGTCCTGAAACTACTTACCTCCAGCTGGTGCTGCTGGAGTAACACTTACCTCCACACAGCGCTGGCCCAGCACCGGTGCCCCTTTGCGGACGTGACTTATGGCACCATTGAAACACCCAGCACTGGTGCTGGAGCTCAGCACCAACGCTGAGGATGTTTGCCTATGCAAACAGGCTTGCATAGGCTAGTACTGTGAGTGTCCCACATCCAAAGTCAACACTCAGTGTAGTAACACTGGCTCTTGGAAACACTTATCATTTGGTAGTGTTATAAAAAGGAACTGAATCTGTTCCTGAATCAGGTAAAGCATTCTGTGAAATAAGCATTGGGATTACTGAAAAGGGTATTGTAAATGCATCTATCTAACCGAAGTAAATCTGACAGAATGTCATGACTGGCATTTGCAGTTATGGCCATCTTAACTACATTAAGAGCAATCTCCTCTTGATGCTGTGAAATTTTGTTCATTATTTTCATTATCTTGCTTATGCCATTTAGAAAATTGCTTTTCAGAAACCCTGATATGGTGGTAAGCACTGCATGAAGCACCTTGCATTGGATTATAAAACTATCAAAAATTGTTCTCTGAAATCTTCTGACCATTTGGAGTGGGGTAAGTTTAATTGACTCCCCAATCCTATTCCCTGCTGCGCTGTAGCATGCAAGTGAACAAAAAGGTGTACACAGTATGCTATGTAGGGGGAGGCCAAGTTGAGGGTGAACGGGGTGTAAGCAAAAAACTTTTTTAAAAACCTTTTTACTTACTTCTTTATAAGTATGCAGGCCACCTTCTTCTTGAACATAACCAGCCATTTGGGTAGCATAGAAGAAGGTGGCTCAAAAATGGCCACTGACGGGGCATTCTGCACATCGTCAGCAGCCATATTACAGCATGACAGTGTCCCTCTGAAGTAAAGTGTACAATAGGATGGGGCTGTTTGTTGACCAGTTTCAGATGTGTCAGTTTCATACATGCCTTAACAGAGAGCTAAAAACAGCAGCATTCCCCCAAGTTGGATCTTTAGGGACTTTTATCACAGCTATATGAACTTACCATGCAATTTTTAGCTCTTTATTCTGTTAATAAACCGCAGGATGCAGCACATGCCCTAAGATCTGGTGCGGGCAGTCTGTGACAAATCCTCCCCCTCCCATGGCCTCCCCACCCATTACACCCCCTCCCTGCATAGTTTCGCCCCTCCCCACCTCTGTTCTGCCCTCCTGTCACCCTCCCACCTCTCCCAATGTCTTACGAGCTCTGGCAAGTGGGGGATCTCAGCGATTGCCTAGGCAGGAAGGCGCAGGCCTTCTTGCTGGTGCTCCCAGCAGCGCACTAACTCGTAAGCTGTTGGAGCATCTTTTGTGACTGGCGGTGATTTATGGCAGTCAACGCTGTGGTAGGAACCTCGCTACCATCGAGCAACAAGGACAAGATTGAGCTGTAAGTTAATTTTACTTAACTCTGTGTACTGGTAGCCCACCTACTACCACTTTTAGGCCCAAATCCTAACCCACTTTCCAGCACTGGCATAGCTGTGCCAATGATATATGTGCTGCATCCTGGAGTTGGGGGGAGGTACTCACAGAGGCTTCAAGGTAAGGGAATGTTTGTTTTCTTACCTAGGAGCTGTATTGCTCTTGTTGTATTCCGACATGTGTTGGAAAGTGGATTAGGATTGCACCCACAGTGATTTTCCCCCATTTCCTTCTATTGGGTGAGGTATTATGTGAGCCATACCTACTGTATTTAATTGATTGTATTAGCTAGTACAGTGGTACTCACACATTTAGCACCAGGACCCACCGTTTAGAATGAGAATCTGTCAGGACTCACCAGAAGTGATGTCATGACTGGAAGTGACATCCTCAAGCAGGAAAAATTTTAACAATCCTAGGCTGCAATTCTATCCACATTTACCCAGGAGTAAGTCCCATTGATTATTGTTAAAAGAATATAGATAGTTGCTTGTTAACAGGTCTGTAACATTTCCCCAAATGCAGTCACATACCATGGGAGCATCTAATATATTAAAAATAAAATATTGAAATGAATGGGGACCCACCTGAAATTGACTTGCGACCCACCTAGTGGGTCCTGACCCACAGTTTGAGAAACACAGAGCTAGTAGATTAGCTATTAGCTAATAGCTATTAGATTCTACTTTTCATCGATTCTATTAATATGATTATAGAATTTTTAAAAAGTGAGTCTTTGAGCACAATGTAGAACACTCATTGGGCCACCAGCTCCAGGAGTGTCACAAATGTACTGTAAGGCATGTCTGTGACAACTCATGTGCCAGGTAGGTTGGTGCAAGGATGTGTGCTGGCCTCCCAGTGCTGAATCCAACCCAGTGCGGGGGCAGGGGGAGTTGGAAAGGATAGTAGGAATGGGGGTGTTTTTGAGTGGGGGAAGGCTGACTAGGGGGTGGACCAGGCTCAGGAGAGGAGGGTGGGACTAGACTCGGTGACTTAGGCCAGATCCTAATGCCCATCCTGAGCAGTCTGGTGTTACACTGGGCTGCTCAGATCTGCACCAGTGACTTTGCTGGCTCAGATCTGAGGAGCCCCATTTACCCATGGGATAAGGGTAAATAAATCCCCTTATTCTAAGTTGCGTGGGATCTACCTCCTACCCGGTGCTAGATACAGCGCAGGCCAGCTGGCCTGTCTGTTCCAACCCAGGATAGGATTGGGCTGCCATTGTGTTAACTTTCCATCATTAAAAGTGTGATTATTCATACTAGTTAGTGGTGTGCAAGTCTTCTGCATGCTACCAAGTGCTAGATATACAACTCAATCCTAACTGACAGATCCACTGAGGGAAAGAGCATTCTGCCTGTAGACGTGCTAGTGACAAAGGGTACACTGAAGTCACCAGCACAAATGGCTAGTGGCATCATGTGCCCCAACTGAGGAGCCACCCACCACAGCATTGGTAAGCAGGCAGTGGGAGGAATGGGGCAGAGAAGGGGGTGGAAAAGGGGAGTGTCTGGATGGGATGTCTGGTGGGTACAGGGAAGGATAGGGGAGGGATAGGGTGGATCCCGCCGACACTGGCATGCACCAGGATCCTATTCTCTCCTTTATTCTCTGTCATGCCAGCAAAATGGCTGGCACAGATTTGAGGAGACTGATTTGGGCACTGTTGTTTTTTTTTTTTCACCTGCACTGCTGCCAAACCATCCTTTACTTACACTGCCCAGATTTAATGAACTAGAACAACGTTTCACAATGTTTATCCCTGCTGTACCACTTTGTATGGTCCTCGTCTTAGAAGTACCACCAGAAGTAACTGCTGTTGACGTCATTGCTGGTTCCTTCTGGACTGAGAGACCAGCATGACACCACAAACACTGGTAAGAGGCTCAGGACAGATGGGAGGGCTTTTTCAAGTGCATAAAAAGTGCATGCTAGTGCTCTGCCCACTGAGCTGAGCCTCCTCCTGCTGCTTGTCATGTTGCATTGCTGGTCTCACTGCCAAGGGGCTGGGGTTTGGGAGCCCCATGAGTACCACCAGACACCACCTCAGGTACCACTGGTGGTACAAGTACCACTGGTTGAGAAATGCTGAACTAGAATGCAGGCTACCCCAATCTCAATATTACATCATAAGGCAGTGGTTCCCAAACTGTGGCCTGTGGCTTCTTGGGGAGCCGCGGAATCCTCATGAACCCTCCATCAAATTCTGGTGGCACATCTGCAGACCATTTGTAACAGTGTTTGCAAATCGTTGTACAGTGTTAAGTTTTAAACAAAAACAGTTCTCATGAGACATCAATCTCATATTACAGTCACCAAGTATTTCTTTCAATATAAAATCTGGAATGTGCAGTGGGTGGGGAGGCAGGAGGCAGAGCCTCCCCACCGGAGTTCTTCGAAAAGCGCCACTGCTGTGTGAGGTGCTCCAGCACCCACAAGCCACGCGCTCTGTGCTCTCCAGTCTCATGCGCTGCGCATGGGTTGTGGGTGCTGGGGCGCCTCACAAGGCAGCGGCACTTTCCTGACGGCTCCAGTGGGGAGGCTCTGCCTCACCTGCCTCCCCACCCACCGCAAGCCGCTGAACTGGGGGGAGTGCTGAGCCTGGAAGCAGCCAGGCACGTGCCTCCCTCCCAGCGCCCTTTCATTGGGAGGAGGCGGAACCGGGAGGCCGCGGCGCTTGTTTCTCGGTCGGGAGGCGTCCGGCGTCGGACTTGTTCCGCCCGGGCTTGCCCACGCCGAGGGCGCCTGCTGGGAGTGGCCTGTGCTGCGCGAGGATGGTGAGTCTGGCCGGGGGGCGGCTGGGGCTTGTGCGTGCCGCTTGTGACCCCCGGGAGAATGGCAGGGCTGGTCCGGGGGGGCCGTGGTGCGGCGGGCAGCAGAGCGGGAGCCAGGGGAACACCGCTGGCTGGGGCACTGCTGGCCGGTGGAGCCGAGTTGGTGGGAGCCCAGGGCTACCCAGCAGGCTCCTTGTCCAGCTGGGAGCCCAGGTCTCCCCGTCCAGCTGGCGGCTACAGAGGCCATGAGCTCACCCGGGAGCCCAGGTCTGCCTGGCAGGTAGATCTGCGCTCCATGTCCAGGCAGGAGCCCAGGTCTGCATGCCCAGCAAACAGCCACAGAGGCCTTGAGCTCAACCAGGAGCCCAGGGCTACCCAGCAGCAGATAGGTCTGGGCTCCATGTCCAGTCAAGAACCCAGGTCTACCCGCCTAGCAAACCACCATATTGGTCATCTGCTTAATCTGGAGCCCAGGTCTATCTGGCAGGTAGTTCTGGGTTCTATGTCCAGTCCCAGGTCTACCCACCCAGAAATAGGTCACAGAGGCCAACAGTTCAACCAGGAGTCCAGGTCTACCTAGCAGGTAGATCTGGGCTTCATGTCCAGGCAGGAGCCCAGGTCTACCCCAAAGGTACATCTGGGTTCCAAGTCCACCCAGGTCCACCTGGTTTACCTGGGGTCTGGAGTTAAGGGAGTGCTCATGGCCCCCCTCCAACACAAACGCTGGATCTGCCCCTGAAAAGCAGAATTGCCTCTGAATACCAGTTGTAGGAAATCAGTGGCAGGAGACAGGTAAGCTTTTCTCTCCTGCTTGTGGACTTCCCTGAGGGGTAAATGGTTAGTTGTGAGAAACAAGATTCTGGACTATATGCTTGGCCTGATGCAACTCATTGTTCTTACGCTCATTGGGGGAGCTCTGTGAAAATCTATGCTGCAAGGAATTGATACTTGTAGCATTTAGGTTGCACAGTACTCTGTTTATTAGTATTTGTGTAGTTCAGTGTTTCTTAAACTGTGGGTCGGTGCTCACTGGGTGGGTTGTGAGCCAATTTCTGGTGGGTCTCCATTCATTTCAATGTGTATTTTATTTTTCATATATTAGACTTGATGCTATCATAGTATGTGACTGCATTTGGAGAAATGTTACAGATCTTTACTTTTAACAAGCTACTATGTATATGCTTTTAACAATGATAGTCATTGGGGCTTATTTCCGAGTAAGTGTGATAGAATTGTAGTCTTTGGGATGTTTGGGGAATTTTTTTTATTAAACAGATCAGCAACTACTTGGGAGGGTTTGGAGGGTTGTCCTTTATTCTAAACAAATTTTTAAACTTAATTAATTGATTTGACTTGATTTTTCCATATGGGGTGTGTTAAACATTTTCCTGCTTGATGATGTCACTCCCATGATGTGACTTATGGTGGGTCCCAACACATTCTAAAAAAGTGTCCTAGTGCTAAAAAGTTTGAGAACCACTGGTGTAGTGGAACATACTAACAGCCCAATCCTGAGCTGCCGTGCTTGCGAGGCTGCAGTGGCTCTGAAAATGTCTGCCGCTGCATCCTGCATGCTTTGCAGGCACCACTGGCAGCTCCTTGGGAGAAAGGGACTTTTGTCCCCTTCCCCTGGGTAAGCCAAGGTGCTTTTGATCAATCTTGATGATTTCACAGAACATAGTAAAATTAGTGCTCAAGCCACCAAGTGCTTCATAGATCAAAATAACAGGCATGAATTGTGTAAGGAGCATGTATAGATGATGAGAGAGAGTATTGAAGTTAAAATATATTAGAACCATGCTATGTGTTTAAAAGAAAAAATACTTATTTCTGTAAAGCAGAAGGGTCAAGCACACCCTTGAAACATGGAAGGCCTCAAGCCTAGCATTCTCTTAATGTACTGGTTTCTTTGTGGGGCAGAGTTTGGGTATGTAATCTCCTGTCTCCAGTCTGACATGACATAGTAGAGCAGTGGTTCCAAAACTTTTAGCATCTATACCCACTTTAAAATGGCACTCACTCAGGGCCTAACTGGCTTTTGAAGACTTAAAACCGATTTCACCATACCAGCTGCTCTGCTTTTCTACTAAGCCTCTGTTTTTCTCTTTTTTTCTTCTCTTTTTTCTTCTCCGTTTTTCTCTATTTTTTCAGAAACTAATCCTGCCCTCCCAACATGCTGTAACCTTTCCTTGTAGGGAAAATGCTTGAACCCTTTATTATTTTCCACATTTTTTTATACCAACCTTCCTCCAAGGAGCTCAGGGTGGTGTACATAGTACCTTCCTTGCTTTTTTTCCTCACAACAACCATGTGAGGTGGGTGAGACTGAGAGATAGTGACTGACCCAAGATTATTCAGAAAGCTTCATGGCTGAATAGGCATTTGAATCTGGATTTTCCAGGTCTAAGTCTAACTCAAACCACCACAGCAGTGGTTTCCAAACTGTGAGCCGTGGCTCCCTGGGGAGCCATGGAAACTAGCCAGGGGAGCCATGTAACTCGTGAAAAACCTGCTGCCCTGTACAATGTATAGGATTGTAGCACTATTGGGGAGCCATGGCCCAATAGGTCAAGGGAGCGACCAGTAGAAAAGTTTGGGATCCATTGCAGTACACCATCCTGGCTCAGTCCTTTACAGAACAATCCCATGTGTCTCCTTAGAAGTAAATCTTATTGAATTCAGTAGGACTTACTCATAGGTAAGTCTGTGTAGGATTGCGGTCTTAATGAAAGGTCACCTCAAAATCATAGAAGAGATTGTTTTAATAGATCTTTTCCAGCTCTGTATTTTTTGAGGATTGAATCTGATTCCCCATTGGCAGAATATCTAGATCTCCTTGCCACCCCTCTGCTGACAGTTGGAGTGCAGGGGTCTGGAGACCTGGTGAACAGAGAGCAGTGCTTAAATTATTTGTTTGCAGACTGAGAGGTGGGAAAGCATCTTAGTAGCAGTACTGGGAGTTCAGTGCATTGCATGCAGGTATCTTGCCAGTATTCTCTACAGCAGCCCTGCAAGATTGATGACATGGTACTTTTAAGGATGTTGGAGGTAGCAATTAATCTCTGTAATTTTTCAAGAGTTATCTTAAGTATTATAAATGTTACAAGCCAATGCGTACTGAAAGCAAGCAACATCAACATTGTACAATGGGCCTGTAAGACCTTTTGATGCTTCTTAATGAAAAAAAATTTAGCTGTATAATTTTACAAATGTACGTATTTCAAGTTGTTGGGTATTTGAGGTTAAGCCTGTCATCAGTGTAGTTGATCGGTATTTGAGATTAAGGGCCCAATCCTATCCAACTTTCCAGCTCCAGTGCAGCCGCAATGCAGCCCCAAGGTAAGAGAACAAATGCTCCCATACCTTGAGGAGGCCTATGTGACTGTCCCCCCACTGCAGGATGCAGCACACACCCCATTGATATAGTTGCACCGGCCCTGGAAAATTGGATAGGATTGGGCTCTAAATCTGCAATCCTATGCATGCTTTTCTGGGAGTCAGCCCCATTGAACTCAGTGAGACTTACTTCTGAGTAGGCAGGCAGGGTAGTGCTTTAAAATATATAGTACTATATTTCTTTTGGTTGATTTTTTTAGCCCAAGGCACCAAAAAACCGAGGAGTGGGGCAGGAGAAGAAAGCTGTCCATCCTTACAGCAGAAAAGCTGCTCAACTTGCAAAAGAAGTACACAAACAAGACAAAAAGGAAAAGTAAGTTTCACTGTATTCTAATATTCAGTGGTACTGAAGAAGAAATACTGTCCTGCTGTGTTCTTAAGAGAACTTTCTTGGCCTAGAAATGTCAGAAAACACTGAGCCGGCAAAGCTTGCTCCTAAGTGGGTTAAAAAATAAAGTGCATTCACAGGCATATGTCTTGCTGACAGCCAATTACTGTTGAAGCTCTGACCCCCCTCGCCTGTGATCTTGCTGGGTTCCTGACACCTCATACACCCTGTTGGAAAACATCACACTGATGAAAGGTGTTTCTTCAGGCATGTAACATCTTGGCCATTTGGCTATTGTGCAAATGTCTCAGTTGTCTCATATTTACAACTACTTTGAAAGGATCTTTCACTGCCCATGTTTGGAACTTGGAATTGGGTATGTTGTGCTTGAAGAATTTTGTTTCTTATATTAGTGAAGAAATAGGGTGGTTCTTCAATTTCTTGCCACAACTTCTTTCTTAATTAATAGCATAGGAATATGCTCTTATGAGGGATGTTCAATTCTGCATCTTTGGGGTGATCATGCTGGTTTTGTGACACTTGACTTTCAGACATTATTTGAATAATATTATAAATAATAATAAATATTTGAATAATATTTTACATTCTTAGTGCATGCATGTGAGTATGTCACATGCTGTGGTGTACAAAGGGTTTCCGTGTGTGATCTTGATGTCACTTTTATAGCAACCCTGTCAGTTAAGTAGTTTCCTTATATTGCAGATGAGGACTGAAGCTGAATGGCTTGCCGAAAGCCACCTAACAAGCTCATTGCAGAAGCAAGCTTTGCTTTACGGAAGTCCTGAGTCTTAGCTCAGTGTCTTAGCCACAATGCTATACCAGCTTTTCTGACATTTCAGTGGCCTTTATACACTTGCTTGCTTAACTACTTACTTACAATCTGCTTTTCTGTAGAAACACGCAAAGCAGCTCAAACTTATAAGAACATGCAGTGAAATTGCAACACCATAGAATGCTAGAGGGCAGCAAATAACATCAAGCAATGGTCTACAAATACTGTTGCAGGTGCAACCGTTGAAATGACAGCACATATTAAGCATAAATTGCAAGTTTCCTGAAACAAGAGAGTCTTCAAAAATGTCTGAAAAATCACCCAAAGATGGATCAGAGAGAACTTCATAGGGATGCTCTGCACCACTATCAAAAATGCCTTATCTGGTGTGCCTGAATGTTATTCTCTCCAATAGCAATTGGGAAGGGAATGTGTGGATGAGTAAAGCTTTGACATTTCAAATATTCATTTAAGAGTGTTCATCTAAGTATCCTCTTAGATGAATACTTGAAATGTGAACCTTTCAAAATTCTCAGAAAAATAACTGAGGGCCCAATTCTATCCAGTTTTCCAGTGCTGGAGCAGCAGTGCCACTGGGGTGTGCACTACTTCCTGTGGTGGGGAGGCAGTCATGGAGGCCTTCTCAGGGTAAGGGAAAGTTTGTTCCATTATCTTGGGGTTGCATTGTGGTTGTACCAGTGTTGGAAAGTTGGATAGGATTGGGTCCTTAGCCACTGCTTTGCCCCAAGATGAGGAAGTCGAGAAATCAATATCATGTACATTAAAGTATGTTTACCTATGCTTCGTTTATACTTGGCATGTTCCATGTGGATGTAACCATTGCATTTTCCTCCATGGTAATTTTGTTGCCTTTCAGTCCAGTGCTAACCAACTACCCAGCGCTGATGCAGCCACAATGCAGCCTTGTAGTAAACATTCCCTTGCCTTGAGGAGGCCTCCATGACACTCCCCTGCTGGCAGGAAGTAGCGCACGTCCCTTTGGCACAGCTGCATCAGCATTGGAAAGTTGGATAGGATTAGGCCCTTGCTTGATTGGGGTACTAAACCCTCTGCAGGAGGCACAGTAGATACAGAGGATAGGGGAGTGGATCCCATCTGAGACTTTTTGCAAGTCTCTGCTTGTCTCTGCTCTTTTGAATCTTTTTGTAAAAGATGGTGACCTTGAACTGTGTACTATGTTATTTAAATACAGTAAGTCTAATCTATAGTTTGACTCTAAAAATAGTCTATTGACAGTGAATCACTGGTTTTGCACATACTTTAGTGGGGCTAGAACTGTAATTCATAAGTAACAATTTGACAACTGAGGGCCCAGTCCTATCAAATTTTCCAGCCCCAGTGCAACTACAATGCAGCCCCATGGTAAGGGGACAAATGTTCCCATACCTTAAGTAGGCCACTGTGACTGCTGCCCCACTACAAGTTGCAGTGCATGCCCCATTAGCAAAGTTGCACCAGCACTGGAAAATTGGATAGGATTGGGCCCTATATACAATATAAATTGTATTTATATCCTAGAAATAAACACCCTCATGGACCTAGAGAGACTTTTCATTCTGGCAGTTGTTTCTTGTGTTTCTTATTCGGAGTAATGTTTTGTTTCTGTTGCCTCATGCACGTAGGAAGTCAAGATAAGAAAAAGCTGAAATCTTATATAGAAGGACTTGAACTGACAGTAATTGACTGTGAGAAGATTAGAGCTTTCTACAAATATGCTTTGTTAAATCAATTTAACAATCTTGTCTTTCTCCTACCTTTTTATAGTATTTCTGATCCCTGAACCACTATGCCTTCCTGAGTTTCCATTATCAAGTTTGCTCACAAAAATTGAACTTGCAATTGTAAAATGGCAATGTTAATAAGCAGAGGGCTTCAGAAGAGTATAGAGTGATTAATGTATGTGTGAATCCTAGAAAGTGCTTTATAAATTCAGTACAGTAGCTATTTGAGCATTTTTTGAAAACCTACTAATCTCCAGGGCCTCCCTTTTGCAGACTGTTGTCTGTCTCTCGCCACAGCAGTTTAAAAATATTAATTCGTTTTGATATAATCTACCCTGCTTTTTCCTCCCACAGGAGCTCAAAAGATTAACAGTACATGAAACTGTAAAATAACAGCAAATTGTTATAATCTATAACATTGCAATAGCAGCAATAAATAACAGAAGATCTGAAAGCAGCATTAACAGTCTCCTGTTATGCCTTTTGTCTGGCCTTGAATATAGATCTCATTGGTTTTAGAGGGATAGAAGAGGAGTAGGTGCCTTAAGGAGTAGGTGCCTGCACATATGGCACAGTTTGGCTAGGGCATCTTATTCTTTAGCAAGGACACAGGTTGTGTGGCTCTAATGGTAAGTGATAATATCTTAAGTGCTTCCTGTAGGAAATTTGGTGCAGGTTGAACTTGTGACCACTACTATAGCACATCATAAATCAGGGTTGAGTAACTGTTTCTATTGTTACATTCTATAATCTCTGTCGATAGTAGTGAAACTTTTAATTTCCTGAGTCTGCCTACGCAGTTGTGGAATTAAATATCAGTTGAAAAAAATGCTTGAACAAACTATTAAATTAGTCAAATGTCTATAACAGATAAGGCCCAAATTCACAAGGTGCTCAGTAATTATTGTGGAAGGACACAACGTGTACCTGTGAGAACCATACATATGGATAAGTTTTTTTTAATCAGACAAGAAGTTATTTTTAATTGGTCCTTTTTGGATTTGCTAATCCAGAAAGTTAAATCACACAGTGTCTCTGCACGTTCAGTCTTCTGTAGACATTATTTATTCAAAAATAGTGTTAAAAGTGTCTGTTCAGATGTCTTGTGGATTTTTATTCATGTGGGAACACAAAAATATCTTCCTAGATTCACAGTCAACCACAAACAATCAGAATTCTACTCTTAGAACTGTTTTTGGATTGTACAAATAGGTACAATAGGTGCAGGTATTGTACAAATCGGATGCGTGTGTACAAAGGATCTAAAGGAGAAGAGAATCTGAAGATTTGGAGTCTGTTCTTTTTTATGTATTTTCTATGGCAGTGTTTTAAAAGACCTGGTCAGTGGCAGTAGCTGCAAGTGAATTAACAAGAACAGTTGCCTTTCCACTTAATAAATATTTTAAACGGTAATTGCACTTTAAAGATGAAGCTCTTACAGTTTCAAACTGAATAGTATCTTGCTGTGGTGTCTCTTCTCATTCTTGTCTCTTTTTTACATTTCTTATTCAAAGGTTGACATAGAGCAACTTTTTCAGTCTGTGGTTTCTTTTGCTATGCTATCCTTCAGACGTTTCTTTTTGGGGAAAGTTGGAGTTGTCCCTAGGAAAGACAAGAAATCAACAAGTCTGGTGGTGATTGAACTGTGTAGGAGGCTATATACATAACAGCACAAATGATGCACACATCTTTGCATTATGAGATGGAATAGGTCACTGTGTAGTGTAGTTCTCAGGAATTCACAAATGTATAAAAATTAGAAGCCCTGGAGCTCTGCTAGAGAGAGGCAAATTATTGTGTCAGAGCCCAATCCCGGCTTAGCACTGGCCCAGCATTGGAGCTAGCCCAGTGCGAGCCTGCGCTGGGCCAGTGCTGGTGGAAGGCTAGCGGTCCGCTGCTCAGTGGTCGTGTGGGCTGCCTGGTGGCAGAGAGGTCAGTGAGGGTGTGGGGGGGGAAGTAAAGAAGAGGCATTCCGGGCAGCGGGAGGTGGGCAGAGGGTGGGGAGGAGGCATGATGGGGTGGGAAGAGGCAGGACCCGTGGAACTCAGCTCTACCAGATCCAGAGCCCCGTGTCAAGCCTCTCAGCTCGACACGGAACTCTGTTACTTTGTGCCCACTCGATAGTGGGTGCAAAATTGAATATCCCCATTATGGGGCTACTTTCCTTATGCAGGGGAAGGAGACAAAAGTCCTCCTTTCCCAAAGAGGTGGCAGTGGCTGCGGCTGCCCAGGGCATATTGGATGCCACAGCCATTATTTTGGTGCTGCGGCAGCCCTGCGTTGACAGCTCAGGGTTTGGCTGCTTGTCACCCATGTCATCTCTGTGTTCCAGAGACTAACAGAACCAATAATCATACCAGTATAAAAATTTCCCTTTGATATTAGGAAACTATTTGGACCCACTGCTCTCCAGGGATGAATCATCTAAAGTTGTCCCCCACCCTGCAGTTAGGTTTCAGCTGTTAATGATGACTCAACCAGGCAGTGATCACTCTGTGACAAGGGAACAATACCAGTTTGCCTTGCCTCCAGGTTGCTTTTATCTTGCCCTGTACAAAGCACCAGAGGAGTATGGTACTGTCTTGTCATGTTTCTTGATATCAGCAATGCCCTTCAGAGTAATAACTACTAGCTTGTCTTCATTTGTACTATGATTACAAAACACACACACACCTTGGATTTCTCTTGATGTTCTGAAAAGTTGATGTTTGTTTGCTCTTTTGATTATGGCAATTGCATATGCAGCCTTAATGTTCTGGGGTGTGTCTTTCATTTCAAAGTCTGTTCCTTCGATTTTAGTGGCATGTAATTCCATGTTATGAGAATAATACTGGGTCTTGATCTGAAAGCTTTTTAAAATACCTCAATAGTAAGACATTTGTCAGTTGTTGAGTAAATACCAAAATAATTTATATTGTGATAACATAGCAAAACATTTCTTTCCGAGGAACTGAGAAATATATTTAGCCTTTCCCCTGCCTCCTCTCGGCAATCCCCACCCCTGATCCCTCAAGCAGGAGACAACCTGGATTAATTCTGGAAACAGAAAGTTTGGCTGCGCCACTATTCATTTTCTCCTGCAAGTAAACTCCATTCAACACCATGAGACTTGTCACAGTATGCATGCATAGGATTGTGCCATTACCGAGGTGTTTCTGTACCATCAAATTTTAAAGTTTTAATCCTGTCCTTGCCATTCATTTCCTCCCATGTGTCTATCCAATACCAGGAATATGACATTGCTATTAATATTTTGCAGGTTGAAAAATGAAAAGGCCTTTCGTCTCAGCGTTGTAGGTGAGTAGAAAGAGAGAGGGGGAAAAATTTCTTTAAAAAGCTGCAAGGTCTTTAAAGAGGTCTTTAAAGACCTTTTAAAGGTCTTTAAAAAGCTGCAAGGAGAATGAAGTTTTGTGGTGAATCTTGGGCTGCAGTCCTAACCACACTTTCCTGAGAGTAAGCCCCATTGAACAAAATAGGACTTACTTCTGAGTAGACCTGGTTAGAATTGTGCCCTTAACCTTTTAAGACTTTCTGAGAAAAACATAACCTTACTAATGCAACAGGCTGTATAACTTAAGATTGAGCCTCCTGTCAGGGTGGTGCTTGGTGCTGCCAGGGGATTCAGTGCTGCTCGGTTCCTTCTGATGTCTTTGAAACGCTTGCAGGCTTCTCTGTTGCTGCTTCCTCTTGTTGTGGCCATTTTGGCATTCTTTATAATCCTCCTCCTCCTTCTAGTTTTTAGCTCGAACTTGGTGAGCAGGTTGTCCTCTCAATGAATATGCTGCTGAAGGTGCCACTGGAATCCTTGTGTCAGTCATGACGCACCTCCCCTTTTGTGAATTTGACGATATTTCTAGCCTCATTGATGTTCAGTCACTGGTTCCTTAGATCTTCCTCAATGTGTTTGAGCCACATTTTCCTTGGAGTTGCCCGTTGAACCCTTCAGTAGGGAGGTTGCTCTTGCCAGAGGAGTTTGTGTGGCTACCAACTAGTGTTCATTCTGCAGATGTGGCCGAACCATTGCAGTCTGCATTTTCGGATTTGTTCTTCGACAGATGGTTGATGACTGCACCTTATCTGAATTGTCTCATTATAATGGTGATCACAAAGCAAGGCACCCAGGATCTGTCTCAGGCATCGTATTTGGAAGACCTTGAGCTTGTTCATGTCTGATTTGAGCAGAGTCAGTGTTTCCGATCCATATAGGAGAATTGGCAAGATCAGTGTTTGGAATTTTTTGGAAATTCCTAAGCTCTGCTTGCAGGGAGAGTCCTGTCTGTGGAGAGGTCAAGGCCGTGACTTTCAGTTTTTTCTTCTTCTCATGGCACATTGACCTCTGTGGTCTTTGCCTCTTGTTATGTTGCTTTCAGGACACTCTTCTGGGTTCTGTAATCCTGTTTCTAGGTCTATAGTGATGAATTGTCCCTCTTCCTCTGGAGCTGGTGGGTGAAGAAGGACAGACAATTGCCCTAAAAACAGAGCCCCAGAATTTGGAAGAATTTTTTTCAGCAATTTTCAAATGCTGTCCTCAATTCCTGTGGCGCACCTCTGGACCTTTTGTGGCACACCAGTGTGCTGTGGCACATTGGTTGAAAATTGCTGGCTTAAGGTGTTCACTTTTCAATGTCAGATGCCTCACACATAATTTTCATTGTGTTTTATTGGGGCTTATTTCCAGGAAAGTGTGTACAGTGGACCCTCATCTGTGGGGGATCCATTCCAGGAGCCCCTTGCAGATAACACATTCCACAGATAATTAAATCCATGGGGCTGGTGGCACCACAGTTTCTTACCTGGGAGCATGCCCATCTGTCCAGAGGTTGTGCACTGCCTCTCCGGGCCACAGAACACCACCCAGACATGACCAGAAGTAAGTTCTAGTTGTGTCCTGAGGCCTTCTAGCCATGGGGTCTGCATCCACAGATATTCAAATCCATGGATGCTGAGCCTGCCAAAAAGGAGGCCCACTGTGTAGGATTGCAGCCCTAGGCTTCACAGGTGAAGAACAGTTTTCTACTGGTAGTTTCCAGTAAACTGGAAAGGTAGGGGCCATTAACACTTGCATCCTGCTGGCAACATTTCTCTGCAAAATTGCTCATAAATGTGCTGATGCATTCAGCCAGGGGAGAGAAGTGGAGAAACACCTATTTCTGCTGTGTTTATATAGAAAGTCTGTTGAGAAATTTTAGCAGAAGCTTGCCACGAGCCTGACCGCTGCACCTAGGTTTGGAAAAGGATCTTCCAGCGGTCCTGCACTTTCTGTAGTGTGTTCCCTTAGACACCAGTGTATAGTTGTATATGTGCAGGAGCTGCTGTTCAGGTCTTCGGTCTGTGTGCAAAACCAATGGCAGAAAATGAATGCATGGAAGAGAGGTCTTTTCCAAACCTCAATGAGCAATATCTGTGGTTCACCTCTCGCATCTTATTTGTCCCTCCACATCATATTTCTGGTTCACATATCAAAAGATTTGGAAGCAATTACTTGGAGATAATGACTGACAGAATTGGTGTACGAGCCAAATAAAAAGTGGTTCAATTTGAATATATCTGTCCCAACAGCATATAATGTGTTTTGACTCTTTGGCATTTTGGGTTTTATTCAATATCTATGTACTTAAAGGCTGTTCTTGGCAGATGATGAAATAGTCAAGAAGAGGTTGCAATCCCCATACTTCAATTCTATAAAGGGATTCCTTTTCAGCTACTAGGAAACATTTTGTTCTTGATTATCTAGAGTAATTTGGAAATCTGCTATTATCCTTATTGCTGAACCGCAGCGTGCATCTCAAGTCATTCTCAAATTAAATTTTGACAAAAAGAAGAGCTATTTTACAGTACTTTAAGGCATTCATGGAAGGCTTTGAAAAAAACAGCATGCTTTTGCTGAATCTGCTTCCTATGAGTCCCATTCATCTTCTCTCCCATGTTGTTTTCTGTTCTCTTCCTAAAGTTCAGCTTCAGGGCAGCTAATCCACTTTTCAAGGTGTTATATAGTCTGCTGGTTTACTGCAGCAGTGTGTGTGTGTGTGTGTGTGTGTGTGTGTGTGTGTGTGTGTGATGGAAATAAGCGACAAAAATCTGCTACAAGTCTGCTGAAAAGAACAATTCTGAGTGATGCTACCAGCTGGATTTGCTAGACAGCAGACACACAGCTGAATTATGGCATGGTCAAGGATGGTTTCAAGTCGTAAAAGAAATGGCCTCCATTCACATTGTTCTTTGCCTTCCTATTGTGCCTTTGTCCTATTCTTACTTATCTTTTTCATGTATTTCTTGTGTTTTGAAATGCAGCTGTACAGGCCTGGCACCTTATGGCAGGGTCCTCAAACAGGTGTGATCATTTCAGTGATTCTCTCTCTCACACACACCCCCACACCTATTAATTTTTGTAATTCAGGTTAATAGTTGGTGCCCAGTTGTGATCAGGTGCATTTTATTTTAATCTGAATGTTCTGCATAATTCATTATCACAACAGTTTGGTGCTGATGGATGCCAGCATATAATTCCTAAGAAAAAATAGGTGGTTGAACAGATTATTCTTGTACCCTAAAGTCTGCTTGTGTCGCTTTCTCTTGAGATGGTATTGTGCCCTATGAAAAATATACAATGTTGTATTTTGCATTCAAGAAGAATAATTTCCATTTCCATCTTAGTCCATGGCATTTGATCCACAAGTTATTTATGTAGACAAGGGACTTAGGTGTATTGAAGAATCTGATTTTGGAACAGTGTGGTGGCACGTTGGAATGTTGCTTTGTGTGTTATTAAGTACATGGAAGACTTAACCTGAAAAATATATTTTAGCCTTGTACGGTCAAGAGTACTTAGCCCTTTAAATGGTACTAGGAATCTCATGAATGTTTCAAAACCCTGCTGTCAGCATTGGATGGCTGTTTAATGTTTCCTTCGTGCTTTAGAACTCAATCCTATCCCCTACCATTTTCCACCATGCAGCCTTACCGATGGAGCATGCACAGCATGTAACAATGGTGGGAGTGTTATCAGACAGTCTGGGAGAGGAAAGTATGCATTTTTCTTACTTATCTCCCAGTAGGTCACCTACTTCCCAGTGGGGTCTCCTTGGACCCAAGCCAGCTATTGTGTCCGACGAGAAGCAGGGGGCTGGAAAAACAGGGATAGCATCCCAGCACATGCTAGGATCCACTGCTGCCTGCCCCTAACTTCTCATGACCTGTCCCCACCGGCACAGGTACTGCTTCAGTGTGGGCAGAGTCTGTGTGTGTCCTCTGTCACATTTCCACCTGTAGCTCTGATATACGTGATGGTGGTGCAGTAGATGTGCTGCCAATGGAGGACTCATGGCAGAGATCTGCAACTGTAGGCCCTCTATAGGATTGGCTATTAGTGATGTATTTAAATACAGAGAGTTGTACCTTAAGAAAGTTAGTACAGTAGTTGCATTAAATTTTAATGGGATTTAGGAATGCTAACTTCTTTAGGGTACAACCTTTTGTATTTAGGTACTACTTCACTAAAACATGAAGGAAACATTTGTGTTCATCACGACTATCTGATCTTGTTGATTTCAGTGAAGCAGAGTTGCTATGACTCACTTTCTTTGGATGCAACCCAAAAGCCATCCTAGTAAGTCTGTAATTTGCCTGGCAAAGCAGAAAGAAAACAAATTAAGTCCTTTATGCTATTACTTTTCAACCAAATGCCTGCAACATTGATCCCATACGTTTAAGGTCCATATTGGAACCAGTCCTTCTTTTGCTTAATAATCAGCACTGCATCGGGTTCCTTAGATGAGTGTAATCAGCTGGACCAAATCCAGTCCTTTAGGGGAGGGGGATACTATTTGCTCTTAGCTGACATTCCGGAGGAAAGTGGAGCACATGGGGAGAGTAGTGGCTGTGACCATGGAACTTGTCAGTTGATGGCTTCGGGGTTGTGGTGTGGAGGCTTCTTCAGGACCTTTAGGTTCATTTTTGGATACCATACGACGTTTAACTTTTCTGACAAAATGTTTGCAGCAGGTTTGCAAGTGGATGTAGCAAGGATTTGAGATTTGGTATTTTTGCTTTTTTAGGTGAAAAACTGCTTTGGTTTCAAAGTCACCTTGATCCCAGCAAAGTGGAATACACAAAAAAAGAAGCCTGTGAACTGGCAGAAAAGTAAGTTGCAGCAGATGAGCAAACAGAAGGCTTGTTTTGATGGAAAGAAGAATGATGGGCTAGATGTGCCCTGAGCTAATTAGGGTCTGGAATGCTGTGCAGCATCCTGATAGTGAAACTGTCATGTCCTCCTTCTGGACAGCCAGAGAGAATTGGAATGATTTTCCTGTTCCATGTATATTAACTTACTAGAAACATATAAATTATTAAGTTAGTAGAAATCTAAATATTACATTCCTACAAATAACTGTGTCATAACTGATAATCCCAAATAAGTTAATGTTAATGTTCCTTCCAGGGTAACGTGATCCTGTTGTGCAAAATTGTTGACAGTGATATGACCTAAATCAGTGTCTCCTAGTTGTCTCCACTTTGATGTGTGTAAATGCATACTTACATTTACAAAAATAGTATGTTTGAAACCTCTTTTGTTAGGAAATTCACTGCCACAGGATGGCCACTGGTTTAGATGGCTTTAAAAGAGGATTAGCCCAATGCACGGTCAAGGTAGCTTCGTGAAACCTCTGTGTGCAGAAGCAGTATATTTTTTAATATGTTGCAGGGAGATACAACAGGAGATGAGCATTGCCTTCATACCTGGCTTCTCGGAGGCATCTGGTTGGCCACTGGGCTAGATGGAGCTTTGATCTTATTCAGCATAAGAATTTAGAGAGCAGGAGCAGGGAGTAAGCCAAAAACATAGAAATTGATACAAGCAGTCTTAAAACATTTAAGCACATTCGTTTCTTAATCAATACGGCTTGTGAAAACGTGGGTGTACTTCTTTCCTTTATTCATTTCTGTTTCTCATTTTGGCCCTGCCCTTCCTCCAAGGAGGTCAGGATGTCTTCCCCATGTGTTATTCTTGCAACAATGCTGTGAGGTAGCTTAGGCTGAGTGTGTGTGACTAGCCAAGATCACCTAATGCGCTTCCTGGTTGAGTGGCAATTTTTCCTGGGTCACTGCAGTCCTTGTCTGATGTGGTTAACCACTACTGTTTCCTTATATATGTGTCTGTTGGCTGACTGTATACAGACAAGCGCCCCAATCCCCCTGAAATTCCCCCGTGCCAATGCAGCGGGGCCAGTGTGACTTCTGCTTTATCCCACAGGGGAATTTTGCAGTCTGGAGGTCTCCTTAAGGTAAGGGGACAGCCGTGGCAATGGATCTACTCAGACATGCACCTTCTAAATTGCTGGTGCATGTCTGAGTGGATCTGTATCGGTGATCTGGCCTGGGAAGGGGCTAGGACAGGGGTGCCCAATATGTCGAACGCGATCGACCTGTCGATCCCGAGGGCAAAATGAGTAGATCGCCAAGCCAAAAATATGTGAGCACCCCTGCCTGAGAGTCTAGAGTCTGAGAGTCTAGAGTCAGGCTGAGAGTCTAGACTCTGAGAGTCTAGAGGCCAGGTGACTCCAGCCCTCTTCCGCCTCAGGACAATGGAGAGAACCCAGCCTGCCGTCACCTAGCAACCGCCTCTCCCGCCTCCGATTGGCCGGCTGCCCGGTGACGGTTGAGTGGTCACCCGTACCCTCAGCGTGCGCGCGCAGGACGCGCGGAGTCCAAACAAAGGCCAGTGTGGAGGCGCGCGGGGCGGGCATGTGCGGGAGGTGGGGGCGGAGCTGCAGCATGCATGCGGCGGAGCGGCTGGGATGCGTCGGAGGCGCCTCGGCGGAGAGGCTCAGCGGGCATTCCGTGACCCCCCCTCGCAACCCTGCCTCGGCCGGCCGTTGGCACCCCCACCGGAGCGCTTGAGGGGAAGGTGGCCACGCACCAAGTGAGTATGGCCACGCCCCCTCCCCTGGGGGGGTCTCTGCCCCGAGGGGCTGGCAGTGCAGGAGGGTCTGGGAGGGGGCTCTGCCCCGAGGGGCTGCTGGCTGGCGGGCCAGGGGGAGGCTGCAGGCAGGTGAGGACCAGGCAGCAGCCCAGGGCTGTGCCAGAGGGTGCTGCTCCTTCTCCAGGTCCCTGCCCCGAGGGGCTTGCAGTCCAGGGGGAAGGTGGCAGCCGGGAGAAGGAGCCAGGCTGCAGCCCAGGACCCTGCCATGGCAAGGGGGAGGGGTCTCCTTGCTGCTGCTCCTCCAGTGCAAGAGACAGGTCTCTGCCCTGAGGGGCTGCTGGCAATCCAGGAGGGAAGGGGGCAGGTAGGGAGGGAGGAGGGCAGGGCTCACAGTCCAGGGGGGAAGGTGGGAGGCAGGGTAAGAACTGGGCAGCAGCTCAAGACTGTGCCAGGGGGAGGGAAAGGGGGAGGGAAGGAGGAGCAGGTGCTGCTGCTGATCCAGTGCAAGAGGCAAGTCTCTGCCCTGAGGGGCTTGCAGTCCAGGAGGGAAAGGAGCAGAAAGGGGAGGAAGCCAAGCAGCCCAAGATTGTTCCAGGGCAAGAGGAAAGGGAAGGAGCTGCTGCCACTCCTCTAGTGCAGGAGGTAGGTGTCTGCCCCAAGGGGCTGGCAATCAAGGTTTCTCACAGCTAGGAAGGAGAGCAGGTCAGGCAGGATGCTGAGCAACCCCTGATTGTTCTAGGGTCCACAAGCCTAGTCCATGTCGTCTAGTACTGCTCACTTGATAAAAGTAACTTCTTCTATTAAATACCACTTGGAGCACAATCCTATGCTTGTCTACTCAGAAGTAAGTTCATTGTTTTCATTGGGGTTTACTGTCTGGGAAGTGTGCATAACCTCACTTTTCTGGGAGTAAGTCCCATTGAACACAATAGGACTGACTTCTGAGTAGACCTGCTTAGGATTGTGCCCTTAATCAAATACCGTTCACTATTAATTTCAAGTGGATTGTCACTCGAATATACGTCCCAACGGATAGCTCCTGAATCTGCCGTTCACCTCACCGTTCAGATGACAACTGATTTTTTCTGACCTTTAGGTCATGGCGCATGTGCAAACAACGGCGCTAAGTGCAGCAAAACTAACAAGCTAGTCAGCGAGTTACCTCCAATTTTAAGTAAACATTGTAAAAAAAACTCTGGTAGAACTCCGGACCTTGCTGGGTTTCAAAGTAGCTCTCAAGCCAAAAAAGTGTGAGCACCCCTGGGCTAGGATATGGCGTGTGCTAGCACTGCTGTTATTTCCCCACCTCCCAATCTGTACATCCCCTGCCCTTCTGATGCTCGATGTGGGGCTTACTTGCCCTGACACATGCTGGATTTTGCACAGGCACTGGTGGGATGATGTAGGCCTTTGGTGCTACTAACTGCAACTCTGTCACAACGTGCTGTGCTGTACGTTTGCAACAGTCTGTACTGGCAGAGCACTTGCTCCACTAGTGCAGAGGCACAATAGGATTGTGGCAAAGGGCTGTAAAATCACACTGCTGTTGTACAGCAACCTAACTTTATGAGAGTGTTGGCAGTTTAGCAGCTTGCCCCAAAACAATGCTTCTGTGGTGGTGGTGATGGGGGGCTTGTAAAACAAATGCAAAAAGCGTGAAGGTATAAAAAATTAACCTTTCCTGCCATGGTTGTATTTCAGTTATTTGCATCGATTCAGTGATGAGTTGGAGCAGATTGAACTTCAGAACAGCATTAAAGGCAGACAGGGAAGACAACACAGTTCCAGAGAAACAGTCATCAAGCACACCATGGAGCGTGAAAGAGAGCTGTATGATGGGCATGGACTAGGTATGACCGACTGATGGTGTTACTCTCCCTACTCTTTTTAAAAACGAAAAAGCATCTGTTTATAAGTAACTTCCTGTCGACAAGTCGGTCTTCTTCACAGGACAACAGTGCATTGGGTTTCTGCTTATGGAAATAAAATGTTTCAGCCTGTTGAGATGATGCTTGGAAGGTTACAGCTTTCCCTTCTTACTTTGTGCTCCCCCCAACCGCAGCTGCATTCGTCCTGTTCTGAATTCCAGTTTCTGCATTCTAGCTGTGTTACACACAGAAAGTTTCTTTGCAGAGCCACAAAAAAAGAGGAAGCTTTCCTTTTCATCCAGTCTGCTAATGGCTACCTTGGCACACAGGTGTTTCCTGGGAAAATAAACTGAGTAGGAATTATTGTCGTCATCCCCACCCCAACAAACAAACAAAGAAAGCAAAACAAAACAAAAACTTTTGTTAACATTGAAATGGCGTATTCAGAGATGAACTTTGCTTTATATTCATATGCTTTGTGTGTGTATTGTGTTTTGCTTTCTTGAAGATGTATTGATTCATTCAGGCTTCTCCAGATTATGTTTACTTTCTGGTTTTACTCTTACCCCCTTTTGTGTTTTGTTTAATGCTTTGTTGTATTTTAAAATACGTTGCTAGCCGCCATGAGTCTCTTGGAATGAGGCAGGATATGCATCTTTTAAAATAAAATCAATATAAGTACACTAAAAAAAATTACAGCAACAAATGGAAAATAATTTTACCATTACTGACTTTGCACAGCGTGTACACAATTAAAATAAGTCTTTAAAAAGGGTTAGCACCTTGTGCTGGTGGCCCTTTTCTTGTTGTTCAGCCTCCGATTTTTTGTCCCTTGTTCGAATTACTGCTGTGGATGTTTGCCAAGCTTTAAACGTGACTCCAATTGTAGCAGAATTGTTGCTGCTAGGTAGTGTAATTAGAGATGGCAATTTAAAACGGAGAAGTCAGCTAGACTGTGTAGTTATTAGGGTTTAAATTCTTGGTATCACCAGGAGATCTCCCCTCGCTTCTCGCTCCTTGATTTTAATGGGAGAGCTTGTCTGCAGGCTTGATTTAATTAGGTTTTTTGTGCGTTGAATGGTGCATAGCTCTATTCTGTTGTGGAGAGAGAAAAATAAGACTATAAATCTATCTGTAATTCTAGAAAGGAGAAGTTAGCTGAATTTGACTGTTCTTTTGGGGTCTATTGTTGCTGTGGAATGGGCACTGCTTCAGTGTACGATCATCCGACAAGCTGCTTAAGTTCTTAGAAGTTCAGTGAGAAATGGGGTATGTAGACAAATTGGCATACGTTATTCACAATTTCTTAAGGATCAAAACATTCAGGAAATGGAAGACAGTGACTGCACCCAATATGAGGAGCCTTAATGCTCAGGTTTGTGCACTCCATCCTTGTCCCCCCCCCCTTACACCTGAGGTTTGGAAGTGGTTGTTACTGGTTTGCGATAACTGTAATTTTCTTTTTTATCTAATCCTGGTAAACAGTGGTTTGGCCTGAAACCAAGGTTCTATGCTTCCAATCCTGGTTTGCAGAGACCATAGCTCATTAAATTTGCATGCAATGATAAGCTATGTTTTGCAGAAACCAGCATCTCATTCAATTTTAAATGGAAAGGGAAAGAGCAAGCCTGAGGTTTAAAAACAACCTTGCTGACCTTTGTGATGTAAGGCAGAGTCATTAGGCAGACAATCCATCCATCAGTCTCTCTCCAGACACTGAGAAAGGCTTCACTTCGAGCCAGCAACCCAGAGCGTCCCTTCATCCAGAGCGCAGCGCTGGGAAAGAATGCAAAGTGATTATCTTTCTTTCATGTGCTCAGGGGGAAGGGAGGGGTTGCTTACCTTGGAGTGAAGCTGTTCTAAGTGCCTGGAGAGAGAATGATTGATGGATTGTCAGCCTGCTGCCCTCTCTCACATTAATGAGGCTATTGTTAAATGACTTTTTCCCCTTAAAGGACCCTTCTCATTGTGTTGAGATAAAACCTCAGGTGAAAAATCTGTGGACAATTAGGTTTTACCTGTAATTCCTTTTAGCTGCTGTTCGTGCTTTCCTGTCTATGTTGGCCCAACTGTAGCTTAAAAAGGCCTGACGTATTTGACTTGGTGGAAGCATGGTGCTTTTTCTAGAGTATTATTTGTTTTGGTTTCTTTGGCTCCAGGGTGTTGAGGGCTTAAAGCAGTGGTTCCCAAACTTTTTTGACTGGCGGTTCCCTTAACCTACTGGGCCATTGGGCAAGGCTCTCCATTAGGGCTATAATCCTACACATGGTGTAGGGTTGCGGGTTTTCTGCAATAATTTTACGGCTCCCTTGGCTGGTTTCTGCGGCCCCCTAGGGCGCAACAGCTCACAGTTTGGGAACCAGAGGCTTAAAGTAAAACTCGGTTAAAAGGTTCACTACATACTGACACAAGCTCTTCAAGACCTTATATTAACAAGCCATTTTTCAGCAAAATGTGTTTAAATTGGTTTACACAATAAACTTGGGCAACAATTAAAATGAATGTCTTGATACTCAGCTTTTATGTTCTGCCTTGAACAAGGGCATTCCTTGAGTCTGGAAGACTTGTTGAGCAGATAGTATTGGTGGCTTCTCGCCTAGAGACATTCAGTAGAAGAGGCTAGTTCTGGGAGGGAAAGGAAGCCCTCTCCCCAAGCCACTTGTTTGTGGATATTGCTTCACTGGGTTCACAGTCAGCACTGTGGAATAGAAGTGTGCCATAAAAGAACAGGCCCAGATAGCTCAAATGTTCGTGCCCAAAATGGGCAAGGGCTTCTCTCTGTCTCATTAATAGCACAGTGGGAGAGGGAGGGGAGCGACCAGCCAGCAGTGAGCAGACGTGCCTTTCTCGAGCTCTTGAAGGGCACTCTGTTTTTCCCCAAAAACCGCGGATCTGAGGAGACCCGGGGATTGTTTGTCAGGAGAGACAAACTCCTCCATGTGATGGCACGATTCCTGAGGAGATAAAGCCTTTTCCTGGGCTTTTCCAGGAGATTCCGCCGTCTTGGCAGTAATGGTGAAGAATTCATGTTGAATCAAGCTGAAGGCCTCAGCAGGGAAAGACTTTGAAAGACTTAAGTGTTATTCCATTTGTGTATGCCTGGCGTGGATTGAGTAATTGACTGCCTGATTTGGTTTTTTTTTGCTGTGAGAAGAACGGAGGGGGTGGGAGGTTTTCCCCCCTCAGCTGTTTATCAGTGTGAGGAGAAATCATAGAAGAGATTTACCAGGCTTGTTAGGGTTATCTGAAAATATAATTACAACTTTACAACTTTGCATTTCGGTGGACTACAAATTAATTGTCCTTGGATAAAGTTTGTGTATTGGAGCGTTTTTTGCGTTGATTTGATACTTTCATTCGGGATTGCCTGAAAACGGCTGGATGTTTTGACATTCTTGCGAACTGAGGAATGTCGGTTGCCAAGGCTACAAGTATAGATAAGAGAACAGAAACAAAACAAGAACAGTGCACCAGTGACGTCTAGTGGATTTTAAAAGACATTGCAAGAATTGGATTTGTGTTTATAAGTGGAGCAAGGAAGATAATACGCTGAGGACATCTAGTGGTCTTAAAGAGCATTGCGAGCAAAAGATATTTGAATTCCACAGGAAGGAAGAATGAAGATGGCGGGTAAGAAAGTCCGAAGTTTGCCAGCATCGGAGACAGGATTTGGAAAATTAGTACTAGAGGCAGCGAAAGGGAAAGACTGGAAAGAGACTATGCAAGACAACATGGAAAAACTGTTGGCAATGGTACAGCAACAAATAAATCAAACTGCACAGATTCAAGCCAGCTTGGATGTTTTAACTAAACAATTAGATGAACTTAGTGGACACCTGATGGATGTGAAAATTACACCAGAAGAAAATAAGAGATTGAGAAATCAGGACAAAAGATAAGAAAGACCAAGCTAAAATATCAGAGTTAGAAGAAAATCAGCACGACATAGAGACGTTAATGGAAATTCAGATGGATAGTGCAGCTCGAGTGGTGAGGATACAAAATATACCAGAAGAGAGAGAAGATACATCATGACGGATTGTTAGATTAATACCAGAATGGATTGATACACCTAAGGAGATACCTAAAGAATTGGATTCAGTGAGAAGAGTGAACACTTTTTATTTGAGAAACACGAATTACTAAGAGAAATTCATGTGAAATTCATCAGAACCTTTTACAGAGATAAATTACTGAAGGCTTCACAGGAAAAGAAATGGACAGTGGATGACAATAAAGCTAGAATTCAGAGACATGTTCCACGGAGAGTGAAGAAGAAGAGAAAAAAGAATTGTCAAGGCAAGGTGTGGAGACCGGCTGGTGGATGCACCTATAATTAGATTCAAGATTTGGGAGAGACAAATAAAAAGGTTTCTATATGGAATAGACACTATTTGATAGACTATTGCTAGAAACAAAAGAAATATATATTTTAAAAGTGTGTTTTTATTGGATTTTGAGACGTAAGAAAAAATAATGTATGATAAAATGAGCATAAAATATAACCATAATATCACAATAGATCAATGGGAACAGATCTAGAAGTATGATATAAAACTTATTAGAGCAACAAATTTTAAAGAAAAGATATATAAAATGTTTTATAGATGGTATATGACACCAAAAAACTGGTAAAAATGAAACAGAATATATCAAGTAGTAGTTGGAAGTGTAATTGTGTGGAAGGAACATGTGGTGGATATGTAAAAAAATGCAAATCCATCGGAGAATGGTAAGAAATGTAATACAAGAGATTGTTGAATTTATGATATCGCTGAAACCTGAATTATTTTTGCTTAATATTATTTTAGATGTTATAAAGAAAACGAGGTGTATTTACGTACACCTCGTAGTTATTATGATTTTAATTGTAGTGAGGATTTTATATGTTAGATATTGGAAGAATTTTAAAATATTAATGAAAGATGAATTAATAGAGAAAATAATGAGGCAATGGAGAGGCATTCCAAAATTTTGGATTAATAATGAAAACTGACACAAATTGGAAATCTTTTTATGCTTGGTTGAAAATGAAGTTTTAGAAATATGATAGGGCATTTAGATGATTGTATTACATATATATTATATTTGATATGATATAATAGACAAAGGATGAATGAAAAATGATATTAAGAGGTAAATTTAGAAGAGGAAATTGATTAAGATATGTAATGATTTATTAGTTGTAGTGATATATGATAATGATATATGATTTCCTGCACCCCTTTTTTGTGTGTAGTGGTGTTATGTTTTTTGTGTTATGTGTTTTGTGTGTTTATATTTGTTTTTGGAAAATAAAAAAAAATTAATAGCACAGTGGGAGAAGACTTCAGTAGGGTTTGAAAAGTGTCTCTTTTTGTTTCCTCCGTACACAAAATTTCCCCATGTCTCCAAGCCCTGAACAAAAACATTCCTGTTACAGGCTGGGGATATTCCAGAACATCTAGTTGCAGGTTTCCACTTTTCATTTATTGTTGATGTTCTGAAAAAAGGTCATTTTTTTCTGTCAGTGGGGAACGAGAGAATTTAGTTTCCAGCATTGTGTCATTTTCAATTTCATAAGTCTACATAGTTTAGTCAAGAAGAATGCATGAGGTACCTGAAATGCAATACTGGTTGCAAGATAGTAAACTACATAGGAGCAAATATCTGGATTCAAAGATACCAGATATCTGGATTCAAAAACTCTTGAAACTGCTTTTTTTCCCCTATGGCCACTTTGACACTAGAAATATCACAGTTTTACAAGGGACATTTGTGCTTTCCTTAATAGCCCAGTTGCCTTTAAAGTAAGACTGGAATTTCTTGAGAATTGCTTCTTCCAGAGGTGGGAGTAGTAGAATGCTAAGATTCTCTCAGTTTATGGAAAACTTGAGGGCCTGTGCTTTCTTCTAATGTCCAGTTTGCATCAGAAGCAAATTATCAGAAGCAGCTAATCTTTTTATGTGTCTGATATTGAAATGTGTATTATTGTTAACTCCTGCCTGACTAATCTGGGATTTGACTGTGTTTCCAATAGATATTCCTGACTTTGTGAATTGTAAGCATCTTCAGACTTTCAGGTGAGTTACTCTTTTTGTTCCCCAGTTTTAAATTCTTTGTGTCTGGTGTTCAAGGCTGGCCCTAGGAGCAGTGAGGCCCAATGTTGAGTGCTTTCGCGACCCCCACCCTTCCTGCAGGCCTCCCCACTCACCAGGCTCCCACAGTAACTGTAGCCGTGGTGAGCCAGACATTTGTGCTGCCGTACATGAAGCGTGGCACCCAGAAATAGTTGGTGGTGACCTGATGACATCACCACTAACTGCTTCCAGGAAGGTCCATTTCAAGCCAAACAGACTCGGGGGGGGGGGGATGGACGACGACAGATGGGTCCATAAGAGCCGATGCTCTGCTCACTGTGCTGCCCTCATGGGCATTGAGATGCTGGCCGTGGCAGTTGGTTATGGTTATGTTGGATACCTAAAGAAACTATAGCAGTGATTCTTCAACCATTTTTTATCTCATGGCACACTGACAAAGGGCTGAAATTGTCAAGGCACACCATTAGTTTTTTGTTTTTTTTAACAGTTGACAAGACCTACTGTGCTATTGGTGGAAGGCTTACATCTTCCAATGGCCCTAATAATAAATGACTCTCCCCCCAAACTCTCACAGCACACCTGCAGACCATTTGTGGCTCATCAGTGTTCTGCAGCACACTGGTTAAAAATCGCTGAGCTATAGGTTGGTATCTTGTTACAGAAAAGGCTATTAAGTTTTCTAGATACATAATTTATTATCAGAATGCAGGTTACTTAGGACTTGTTTCGCGGTAAAACTTTGTCCCTGGAATTTCTGAGATCTTTCAATTTGACAGTTCTAAAATGCAGAGAGAACACTTTCCATGTTCTAAAGTTTTATTTCCTTTTCTTTTTTTCAAAGAGCCTGGGATGGTGATCTCAAGAAGCTACCAAACATTAAAATGAGAAAACTGTCCAGTAAAGATGCCCTTGGAAATAAGAGGGAGAAAGCAACTGTTGAAGCTGAAAAAGACTTTTGTGCAGCAAATGACACAGTCTGATGAACACCTGCTGATATGAGAGCTTACAGCTGAAGCAAATGACCCTCCTATGCTTAATTAACAGGAGCGAGGCCAAACTTTCCTTTCAACTAAATGAGAGAAGGCGGAAGTCTGTGGCTATGTGACTGGAATTGTATTTTGAAAACTGGTGTGAAACACTGGCACATGTTATGTTTTAGTAAAAGTTTATATATTTAAAACTCAATAGAAAAACTATGAGATTCTAGGCCTCATTATCATTATTATCATGTCAAATTCGTTTGGAGGAGGGGGGCCAATTGTTACCCCGCACAGTAGCTGTTCTTCCATGGGAGTTACTTTAGGTCTTGGAGCCACACCAGGAGATAAGTAACTAGAGAGAAAAACAGTTTTATTAAGGAAATGTGAGTATGGAGGTGGTCTAGTTCCCCCCACCTTGCGTGTTCTCTCTGTGTCTAACTTTCTGTGTTCTTTCTGTGCCTAACGTGCCTAACTGCTTATCTGGATGTAGTGACAATTCTTACAGACAAGTCTGCTGCTGTAACGTCTGCTTTGTCCCCAAGTGCTCCATTTTAATTTTTGCTCTTGTCTTTTAGGACACACCTCAGTAGATTTAGGAAGATAAAGTTAGCAATTGGGGCTATAGAATAGTGTGGTATATAGCACATTCTTGAGTGCCAACGCTACTGCGTTTTTTTTCTGAGAAAAAATACAGGGTTGTATTCTTTTTAGATGCTTACCTAGTTTCAGGTGTACTGCAGTGTAATGTGCGAGTGTTTACAAGGAAGCTTCATGTTTTGCAAAGTAGTAACAAACAGATATTATATTCCTTAGAGCAGGGGTTCCCAAACTTTGCAGCGCCGAGGACCCACCTCATCCTCTGCAGTGGGTTGTGTTGCTCCTGGTAGTGCTGGAAGTGGCTTCCAAAAACCAGGAGTGACTTGCAGAGGCTTCTGAGGCACAGAAAGGCCTGGAGGGTGGGCCACTGGGCTGGGAAAGGCCTCTGGAGATGTAAGTAATGGAGCTTCCAGAATGGCTCCTATTTGTAGCCAAACCAGAGCAAGCATGAGGACCCAGATTGCAACCCATTGTGTTTGGGCTTGCAGCCCACCAGAGGGTTCTCACAAACCACACATTGGGAGGCGCTGCCTTAGAGCAGGTTGATTAACAAAAACATTGTGGAATGTGCATGTTTATGTTGAATCCTGATAGGTTCAGCTGTTCTTGGAATAAGAATGCCTTAACCATTTTGCTTTATTAACTTCCACTCGGTAGTATTTACAAATGCAAATAGCATCTTTTATACTATAGATTGGTGTTCTCCTTTAGTATCTGGAGAGGCAGTGCTATATATGGGGTGTCTAAATGCCATTTGAGTTCAAGGACGTATGTGGTCAAACTGCATGCAGGATTGCAGTCTTACTCTTTAATTGTATTCTTGCGCATGGAAGTAGTTATTTTCCACTGTCATTTTAGTTTAGCTCCTTTCCTAGGTCATTGTGTGGTTATACAGCAAGCATGCAATTCTTTTACTTATGAGGGAATCTTGATTATAGCTAGAAAAGTGACACTGAAGGGACCGGATCTCAGCCAGCATGTCTGTTCTCTCTATGAGCCATGACGATAACACAAATTAGTGTTAACTTTCTGGGATTAAAACTAGATTCCCTTTAAAAGCATTGCTTTTCAGGCAAAGTTTGATTAAATCATTCTGCCCAGGCTGAAAGGCACAAGTCACCACATTTTTATACTGTACAGGTCCAACCTTGTTATACATGGATTTTTTATACATGGATTTGACTCAACACAAATGGCCACTGCAGATGAGAAGGAATGTGCTGATCCCTGGAGAAGGGCAAAAATGCACCCCTTTAAAATGCTTTTCTTACTGTTGTAGAGATTTTTATCTCAACATGAAGAGAAGGGCCCTTCAAATTAAAACGATCCTTTTACAATAGTTAGAGGGCAACCAGCTGACAACCCATCAATCATTCTCTCTCCAAGATTCCCTCCCTTCCCCCTGAACACCTGAAAGAAAGAATCCTTTCTAAGAACCTGGAGAGAGACTGATGGTTGGATTGTTAATGACTCTATCATAACATCACAAAGGTCCATAAGCTGTTTTTAAATCACCTGAGCAACGGGACTTTGTTTTTTAAATTGATTTGCTATAGTGTGATTTTTGCCATTCACCTGAGTTCTGGGAACAGAATCCTTGCAAATAATGAGACTCAACCTGTATTTTCGTATTGTAAATCATAGTTAAGCTTTGACAATAAAATTTGAGAGAGAGGAACATTTTAGATCTGTGTGTGTGTATATATATATATACACAAAGGACAGAGACTCTTAATACGAAGCAGCAATTAAGGCCATCCTCTCCCATGAATGAGCATGAATGAGAGGAATAATTGTTAGTATTTAGTATTAGTATTTATTGTTAGTATCTTTATTTGTTAAAGAAAATCCTGGAGGAAGGCTAGTACATGGCTGTGTTAAACTTGAAAAACAACACTGTGAGGGAAGATCACGCTTATCACCTATTGAGACTGCAACTTTCTGTGCCAAGTTTGAAAACACGAACAGCACCTTTTAAAACACACAAAGCAAACAACTTGCAGCAACCTTCAAGGCATCTGTTTAATACAAATACAAATTTCTTCCACAACAATTAGTAGTTATATTAAATTTCTTTCCGGTCCCAAATACCTTTTTAATACATAAGTCACTCACAAAAGCATCTAAGCTCTTTTGCAGAGAGAACTGGGGAAAAACAAGTAACAAACTCGTAAGTCCAACAATCGTACACCGTAAAATATTTGCATCCTAGATTTCATTGCAGTGCAGGTCCCAAATTTGACAGCTAATTTTGATGGTGGATGTGTGTATTGGTTAGGAACCACACAATCAACTGCTTTCCAGCTGTAGCAATAGCACCAGTAGACTGCTTAGATATGCTCATAAAGCTAACAGAAGAATTCCAGAGAGGGATGCCTCAGAGGAAATGGGTGAAAATAGTCATTTTGGCATTTAACACTTTTAGTGTTAAATTATCATTTTTGCTTTCTGAGAGGAATCTTATTCCACCATGTAAACTTTCACAACTTCTAGTATCTCTAACTGTACATCATCCATATCTGGCCCTAGAAAAGCCTGCTACTTTTTGTTGAAAAGCGGTATATAAATATTCTTAATACTGCAATCTGTGTAACAACTGGCATTTTATTTAAGTAAGTAGCTCTTCACAGCTGCTTCAGCTACTTGCACTGAATTTCAGAAGTAGCATGTTAAACACTGTCCCTTCGATTTATCCAAACAAGGCCAAAAAGAACTAGTTGTGGGGTTGACACACTTCTGCCCCACCACCTCGAATTATTAAGTTTGTATGATACAGACCATTCTTTCTAATGATTTACAGTCTTGCCAAACCCTCTCTCTGGATTCAGTTCATAAATAGCATTGAGATACTTGGTTGTTGTTGTTTTTTTTGCCAAGTGCAGAGGCTGGATGCCGAAAACATGCTGGACTTTTTTTTACTGTCCTGCTCTATATGAACTTCATTATATAGTGACTGCGACAACTATAAACCATTCAGAGAATTGGTTACCTGAATCCAGAGTTGTGTTTGTGTCAATAGACTAGACCAGGCAATTTACATAGTACTTTTGTCCTGTACAGGCATTCCCCCCCCCCCATCCAATGGTGAGGGGAGCTCTGCTCTCCTCACCTCTGGAGGGTCCTCTGAGGCCACATAGAGATGTCCATGGCCTCTACCAGGCTCAGACTGAGCTTTACAATGAAAAAAAATCACTTCAGTTTTTTTGGGTTTTTTTGTAAAAGGAAGTAACTTTTTCATTGTAAAACTGAGTCTGAGCCTAGCAGAGGCCATGGACATCTGTCTGCAGCTTCTGCTGCATTCAGAGGACCCTCTGGAGGCAGGCACCAGGGTCGCAAGTGAATCTGTGGATATGGACGCTTCCCTGTATTGTGCAACTTGTTGCATCTATCTTGAATTGTAAATGCAATACTATTGAAACAAATATCTCTGATGGGCAGAAATACCACCTACAGTAGTAGGTTACCACTTATTCCAGATTACATTTGGGCTGTGTACTGATTTGAGTCCCTTTCTGAGATAAACTACCTGATTTTTATTTTGATTGATACCTGACTTGTTTGATCTGTCTGACTCAAGCTGGAATACTTGAGGTTTCCAATGATAGTGCAACTGATCATTTTAATGGTAAAAAGGCATTCTCTTTTTCGAGTGAAAAATTGGTGACAGGTCAGTTAGGCAGCTCACAATCTGTTAGGATCCAGAAATTTTAAATGGTTACTAAATCTATCCTTGCATAATTTTAATCTTGTTAATAGAGATTTTCAATGTGAGCCATGATTCCAGTACAGACAATGGACACCATTACTCACTGAAATAAAACACTCATTGATTTTAATGAAGTGATCTTTCTGTAAATCTCACATACAAATAGAATCTTGTCAGGATTTAGAACTTACTGTGTTTAGAATTTGCATCATGAAATGGTGTCCTTCTAAATCACCTTTTTAAAGTTCTACTGCAGTTTGAACTGTCCTTTCCTTACTAGTAACACTGTCATTGTATTACATTAATTGAGCACAACTCACAATACATTCAACAAGCATTGGCATACAGGAGAGACTGCTTCCCTTTTAGAATATCTGATTACTTGTCATCTTAGGAACATACTTCTGAAATGGGATGCCAAAGTTCCCCCTCCCCCGCATACATCATCCCTTCTAGGATTGTATTGATGTGTATTTTCTGCATTTTGTCACATTTCCATTTTATATTAAAATTGTCACAATGCAACAGGAACAAACTGAACTATCGATTCATTAATAACTCAATCTTATCCCAACACTGAAGATACTATAGTATATTAGTGTGTATACACTAATACATAGAGAGGATTAGTAAAATTGACTGTGAGATACTTGCAGAACCTAGGTAATTCCCTAGGCAGACTTTGAAGCATATACGCACAATTGCGGAGTCTGTTCTATCCCAATCTCTTAAAACAAAAGAATAAATTTTAATCTCCCACCTGTTGCGTATTTCACACACTAATAAATAAGTATTCAAAATGTTTCAAGGTTTTTCTTTTGCCATTAACTTTTGCCATTAAAACCAGAACTCCTCTGGTTTTAAATACCTCTGTTTATAGAGCATCTTGCCCATTAAGAAGAATTTTCAGAGGTGACTGAAATATTTGTCAATTTAGTTCTTCAACTATATTCTACTTTTAAATAAGCAGCAACTTTGGTTGCTGTTCCTGATGAGTATGACATTGTGCAGGGAAGCCTTGAAGGTAAATCATAACCATATGTGCTTCCTGGGAACAAAAAAAAAGGGTTTCAACTACCTAATTTACAAATACTCAAAATTGTATCCACACGCTAAAAATGATCATTTTGGAAAGGTTTTATTTTACACAGCTTCCAAACCATAGATGCTATGGGGCAAGTCACCTCAGTATTAAATTATTAATAGAGGCTTAGGTAACTTTGTGCTATGATACATGTCTTACATGATTGAAGGGTTAATATGAACTTTAAAAAAATTGTTTTGAAGTGTGTTTAAGATTACGATAAATAGCAAAAAGACCATAGTAGCAAATACAGAAGGGGTTTCTTCCTTGTAAACAGAACACCTGTAGTATATCTGTTTGTGCAGTTTCTTTCAGCCGTTGAAAGTGGAGCTGCTGGTTTGCCTGGCAGAAGTGGTCTCTATTGTTCGTCCTTCAGGCTCGCTGTCTCTATGGCTAGCTAGAAAGGTGAAAAATTGTTTCACAATTGCTTTCCAGAGATAACGTGTACATCTCTCTTGAACAATTTTCCTCATTGTTATTTTTCTCCTTGTTCTTCCTTTAAAAATACTTAAGAGGTTTTGCCCTGTACTGTGTCCAAACAGTAGAAAGCACATTGTTCTTCAATGAAGAAAACATGCCTCTTCTATCAAACTGGCATGACATCAGAAACAGTCTCTTCTCCTGATTGTTGAGAGTTCGTACCTGTATGTGATACTGGCACCACTACAGCGTCTTTGATTTCAGTATTCTGAAGGGAGGAGGAATTTTTCTCCTCTAGTTTTTTAGTATCTGGACAATTCTGAACAAATATAACTCTGTTGTAAGCCTTCAGCCTTCGCCATAACTGAATGTAGACTTTACATTGCACGTACATGAAGACAAGACCTCCAGTGAATCCAATGGCCACCACAACCAGTTTTGTCCAAAATGGCCATTCCAGGACACCTTTTAAGGTAGAAAAAAGATACAGTTAACACCGTCCACATTTCCCTGGTTAGCTGCTTTCAGTTTCTATACCCTATTCATGCACTCTCCAATGCATTCCTGAATGGCAGAGGCAATGTAAGTGCACTGACAAGCCCATCTCCCTGTTTGATATAATGGCTGTCAATGAACCCAGGATGAAGAATGCTGTAGCTCAGGGGTCTCAAACATAAGCCTACGGACCATATGTGGCCTGCAGAAGCTCTTTATCTGACCCATATGATAGTTGGGCGCTCCCAGCACTGCTCTTGTTAAGGCTCTAGGAGGGTGATAAGGAAGGAGGCCTCAGAAGGCAAGCAACACTGGGGAAAGGGGAAGACCAAGGAGTGAGAGATGCTGCTGAAGTTCTGGGAGAGCCCAATTACCACATTGGTAATTTCAGCAGCATCACTTCTGCCAAGCCATCAGTTCACCTCTCAACTGCTGAACTGCAAAGTGACACCCTAGCAGAAGTGGCGCTGCTGAAATGGCAGCATGTGTGATAATTAGGTAGCCTATCCTATAGCTTGAAAATATTGATCTTTTGCACATTTTCTCTCTGTCACTGAGTTCCTACGTGATAGGTTCCTAATGAGTTCCTAAGTGAGAACAAAGTGATCTTTCTGGTCATCATCTGCTTAATGACATCACTTCCAGCCCCCAGCAGGTTCCACGAATGCTATTCGGCCTGCTATACGAGTCTGATGTAGCTTATTCCTTTAGCACTAAGTTGTGTTTTATGGCACAATCCTATGGAAGGTTTATGCTGGCTGAGCATATGTTCCACTAGCACAGATTGCTTCAAATGTGCCATAAAGCACAACAGCATACCATCCAGGCCTGCAGGTGGGAAGGCTGAAGCCTTCCTGCATGCACTGGCAGAAGAAGTGGTGCCCATTGGAGAAGGTAAGAGTTGCATTGAGCTGTGCAGAGTTGTGGAACAGGGCAGGTAGAAGGTGAAATGAGGCAGGGTAGGATTGGTGCTGCCAGTGCATGCTGCATTATATCCCCCTTCCTGGGCTTGATTCATTGGCATGGATGAATTCCTAGTATGTGTCTGAGTAGACCTATAGCAGCAGCTGGAGCTTTCCCCATGGTAAGGGGATGAATTTCCTGTGGAGGCTTTCTGCTTGCTAAATTCTCCGGTAGGATGCAGCGCAAGCAATGCTGGCACCACTACATTGGTGTGGGGGAACTTAGATAGGATTAGTCTGTTATATAAAAATATTTATATACTTCCTATGCCCCTCTCCCCCCCCTCCGAAAAACAGAATGGCCAAAGTGGCTAACAATAAAAATTAAAATACAGCAAAACAAGAAAATCACTAAGTAAAACAATATGAAAGGCTTAGTTCCAAAGGTGTCACTTCATGAGCAGCCAAGGCACTGCAACATGCAAAATGGAGGCCCTGGTTTTTGCAGGGTCCTACCTGTACCACTCCATTATAGTCTCTGATTTTTCTCTGAGTCCCATCTGTACTCCCACATCCCAACCTGTTCCAAAGGGTTCCCTCTAAGCAATTATCTCCTTTCAATTGGGTGACAAGGAAGAAAATGATAAATGCACTCACCATTGTCGTTCCCTTGTTTAATTTCCTCAGCAGTCCGATCTATTAGAACATACAGTGACCAAACTACACAGGTAATAGCAATAATGTGGAATGTGACTGAGCAGACTATCTTCCTCCTCTCACTTGTTGTCATCTGTAGTTTTTCCCACTGTAATTGGTAAACAGAAATAGTTGGGTTTGTGGAACCTCAAGAAAATGCCTGATGTAATTACAGGTTGAGTCTTGTTATTGGCGAGGGTTCCATTCCTAGAACTCAAATGGATGGCAAAAATCTCATTAACTCAAATCCATTTAAAAAACAATGTCCCCTTGCTAGGTGATTTAAAAACAGCCTTGTTGGCCTTTGTGATGTAAGACAGATTCATTAGGAAGACAATCCATCAATCTGTCTCTCTCCAGTCGCTTAGAAAGGCTTCACTCAGAGCCAGTAACCCCCTCCCTTCACCCAGCAGGCAGTGCTGGGAAAGAATGCAAAGTGATTATCTTTCTTTCACATGTTCAGGGGGAAGGGAGGGGTCGCTTGCCTTGGAGTGAAGCTGTCCTAAGTGCCTGGAGAGAGAATAATTCATGGATTGTCAGCTGGCTGCCCACTCTCACATTAAGAAGACTATTGTTAAATGATTTTTCCCCTTTAATTTAAAGGGCCCTTCTCATTTCACTGAGATAAAACCACGCATAATTAGGTTATACCTGTAACTTTTTTCCTGAAATTAGTAGCAGACATGGTTCTGAAGATTCATATTTCTGGTCCATGATGGCAAGGATGCCAAAAGGTATCCAGCTATTCTTTAAATGAATCATAATCCAAGAGAATTAAACTATTTTTCCCCTATAGATCAGATAATTGTTGCTGCCATTATATAATCACATTTTCCTCTTATTACTGCAAATAATGGACACAAAATTAAGCTGTGGGAAAAGCCTGAACTTTTGAAGACTCGTTTTGGCATTCCATAGAAATACCTTTGGAGCTTAAGCAATGCAGTTCTACAGTGCCATCTTCCTCCTACTTGTAACATTGCATGGCTGAACCCCAGATATGAAGCAATATTTTATTCTTACAAAGCTGTTTCTTGAAAGATACAAGAAATACATGACAAGAGCACAATAGAAACAGACAGCACCCCTGTAGGCAGAAAAAAAAACACAACAGACAGTGAATTCCTTTTCTACTCATGATGAAATTTGTACACCATCTTCATCAGACTGCTCCTCTCAGAACAGCTTCGCATCTCAGAAAAACAAAAGCTATTCTGTTTTTAAACAGCTGTGGTAATCCGGAAGATTGCGTACAAATTCCTTAAACCCTTTCCCAAGGCAAATTATAACTTCAAGGGCCCAGTTTTGGTTGCAGTTGAAGCACTGGGGGGGGGGGGGGGGACACAGCTAGGTTACTATACCACATGGATTTTCTGAATATGGAGAAGATCTACTTTTATGTTCAAGTTGGGGGTGGCATCAGGGGTTGGGCAGGTAGGCTAGAGGCCATGCCAACCCTTGAACATGCAGTACTTATTATTCTCGTAGTATCTAATGCACCACTGGGGGTTGGCAGGAGTATGAGGGGGGAGGTCTCTTGCATTTTGGTGCCAACATTGCTTAGAGTACATCTTCAACAAAATCTGTATCCAATAACTCAGAACAGGTGGTAATCATATTTAGCATTTTGAATATATCCGTCCTGTTGGGCATTGTGTTCAAGAGGGAGAAAAGGAAAGATTGTTCTGCTTCCATTTGATATACTTTTCTGGTGATAGATTTGGGTTGTTAGCCTTGGCCATCCTACAACCCTCCTTCTCCCTTATTCTTTGTTTCTCAAGATTTTGTTTCTAGCAATAGGATCTTGTTTTTTCCTCATCTAAATTCAGGAGATCAGGGGTCTCCAAACCCCGGCCCGGGGGCCAGATGCAGCCCACAACCAGCCTCTTTCCAGCTCACGGCCAACCTCTTGTCTCCTGATAGCCTCTGGCCCACTCAGCTGAACATGACCAGAACTGTGCTCTGATTGTGTCTGGAGGGTGTTCTGAGGGCCAGAGAGGTTGAATAAATGAGCCCATTCATTCATTTATTCACTCATCTAAGTTCCATCTCTAATTTATGTATTTAAATTTTATATTTAAATTTTTTTCCCAGCCCTCCATACCATGCCAGATATTTGCTGTGGCCCTCTGGCCAAAGAGTTTGGAGACCCCTGCAGTAGATCATTTAATAATTATACCCTAAAAATGCAAAGGTATTTATAGTCAAATTACTTTAGCTCTTAGAAAAGCAAATATGGTTGTCTTGTTCAATGTTATTTCCGTGAACAATCAATTCTGATCTATATTCCCATACATTTTGTTTATAATTCTTTCAAACTTTTTTGTAAGCTTGGAGATTGCCTTCCTTGAGCTATTCTGCCTTGAGAAAGAAATCTTTAATGATATGCTTAACAGTTTGTGAATAATTAAAGCCAACAAGATATTTTTAATGTTCAGTTTCCCATGACACTTAAGGACAATTTAGATAATAGTATGATAACTGCTTTGGTGATCAGACCATCACATTAGGATCACAGTGTGCTGCATTTGACCTGTAGCTTTTTCATACTCTTGAGTGGAAAATTCAAGCCAAGTGAAAATTCAAATCATTAAAGCTTTGTAAGGAAAACATTGTTTTGGCCAAATGCATTACTGCAAAGGAAAATGAGATTGCAGGGGTTTTAAAGAAAAGGATAGGAAGGCTACTTGCTAGAGATGGGAATAAAGCTAAACAGAAACAAGAGGATGAAAAGGATATCAGTATTGCAGGGGATAATAGGAAGAGGCTTATGGGGCAGAAACAGAAGCTGGATAAAGGACATAAGAACATAAGAAGAGCCCTGCTGGATCAGGCCAAAGGCCCATCTAGTCCAGCTTCCTGTACCTCACAGTGGCCCACCAAATGCCCCAGGGAGCACACAAGACAACAGACACAACCAGCGTCCTGGTGCCCTCCCCTGCATCTGGCAATCAGAGGCAGCCTGCCTCTAAAACCAAGAGCTTGCACATACCTACTATGACTTGTAACCAGTAATGAACTTCTCCTCCAGAAATTTGTCCAATCCCCTCTTAAAGGCATCCAGGCAAGATGCCATCACTACTTCCTGTGGCAAAGAGTTCAACAAACTAATTACACACTGGGTAAAGAAATATTTTCTTCTGTCTGTCCTAACTCCCCCAACACTCAACTTTCCTGGATGTCCCCTGGTTCTGGTGTTATGTGAGAGGGAAAAGAGTGAGGGGAAAAGAAAGAAGACAAGGGAAGGAAGCATCAAAAGATGACATCGGAACCAATGTTGCTGCAGGGGGAGAGAGAGAGAGGTGGATGTGTGATAGGTAAGGATAAATGAAGAGGGATGCAGGGATCTAGGGTCACAGAAGGAACATGGAAAATACACAAGGAACAATAGTACATTGTTACAATGTGAAACAATAACAGAAGATAGAACAATATAAAAGCAGTGATCTAAAAGGGCATACAGTTTCAGCTGAAAAGTTCCAGGCTTTATAGGATTAACATTTGCTCTGAATTGTACCCACAAACAAACTGGAAACCAGTGAAGAGATCTCTAAGCATATGTTTTAACCAGTAAGCTACAGTTAGTTGCATTCTGAATGCTTTTCAAAGGCAGCCACACAGAGTTGCAGTAATCAAACCTGTGAGTTACCAAAATCCTAACAAAGAATCCAATAATGCTACCACAGTCCAAGTGGCATTTAGGTTAGAGCAAATGCTAGCAAACCTGTCTTCCAGGGGCTTAGCAAATAAATCACAGTGTAATACCAAGGGTTTTCTTCAATCATCCTTGGGGTCAGTATGAATGAAGACTCTCATTCCTCAGTAAAGTTCAAGAATGACACTGTGTCAGCGCTGCCATCACTACCTAAGCCTTAAAATGGGCTCTCACCAGTGTTACAACACTGTGTTTAAGAGTGATTTGTTTTTAATCAAGGATGGCAATGTTGTCAAAAACAGTTCCTTTATATGCTATCTTAAGCTTCTTGTCCAGCACATTAAAAATTAATTAGTTGTTTTCAGTCCACATTTTCCACAAGAACAGCATGAAATGTACTTATCCATACCATCCTAATGTCAACAGAGCAATACGTGTTGATGTCAGAAATGCAGAGTGTTGGACGCTAGAGGGTAGTGGTGGTCTGTGCACCACAAAAAGTTTGATATTCATTTGAGTTGCATTCCCAATGGTGTGTGATGAAAGCCTAAGCACCTGTGCCTAAAATAATCTTCAAGTGTTATTTCTTTGCACACAATTCTTAGACTTCCTTTCTTTTATTTAAACCCTTTTTTAAATTACGGAACACAAGACACACTGCAATTCAATACAAGGTGACATTCCAAAAGCACATAATATATAACTTTAAGAAGACATAACCACAGACATTAAACATAAAATCATAAAAACAGACACAAAATGACATAAATAAGATTAAACCTTCAGTTTGAAAAGCAAAATTGTTTTATGTGCTGCTTGCCAAACTGAATCACCTCCACATTTATGGTTTCAAAAGATCACCCCCCCCCCTTTCTTAAATTCTAGCTGACTACCACAAGTTTGTGTTCACACAGTAATCCAAAGAAAACAAAAATGCAACACTTTTTGTCAATGTTATATTATTATTTTCTACAAATAGCTGTTATTATATGAAAAACTAATATGTGGGTCAAAGTTCATGTTTTTTTTTTTTCTAACTCGCTATTATTTGCGCTTGGCATTTCTCTAAAAACATGAATCCCAACAGCTATACCAGGTTTAGATAAAGCTGGTACAGCTGTTTGGATTCATGTTTCTACACAACCTTAGTTCTGAACTATAGGAAATGAATTTACACAGGGCTGGCTGATACTCTGCCAACTGGCCCACTGTGATAAGAACTTGAATGTTGGACCAGCACACAAGTCCTGTTCTCTCCCCCTACGGATGAAGCACCCCCCCTGCAATTAAGCAGCAGCCTCTGGATGTGTAGGGAAAGAGCAGGACATGCATGTTCATGAGATGTTCACTTCCTTATCTCACGGGACTGGAGTCAATCAACTAAGTATCATCTGAACAAGTCCACAGTTAAAGCTTCTCTGCTTTCAAACAGTAGTGTCTCTTTTTTCCCCTGTGCTTGTTCCAAAGATCACATGGTGAAATATTTGTTCTGAAGTTGGCTCTACACTGATCGGCAGCCCAATCCTATGCAGGACTGGGGGCCCAATCTTATCCAACTTTCCAGCACCGGTGCAGCTGCAATGCAGCCCCGTGGTAAAGGACCAAACGTTCCCATATCCTGAGAAGGCCTCTGTGACTGCCTCCCCACCACAGGATGCAGTGCACACCCATTGGCACAGCTGCAACAGCTTTGGAAAATTGGATAGGATTGGACCCTAGGATGTCACATGTAAGGGTTTACAGCATTCTGCCGTTGTAAAATGGCTACCAACAGTGTGCGCAGTGCTCTGTCAGTGGCCATTTTGCGAGCATTGCTGCTACAGGTGGCAGTGCCGCAACTCTGCTGTAGGACCCTGCCCGCCCACTGGACAAAATAAGACAGTGGTGGGGGAGGGGGTAAACAAGGGTCCAATGCCAAGCCTGTCATGGCAAAGCAATGCTGGCTCAGCCCTAACATTCCCAGCATCCATGGAAACTGTGACACAGTTATTCATGGTGCAGCATCCTAATGGCAGCGTGTCATCCCTGTGACACTGGTATGTCATCATCATGATATTCACTCACCATCCATGTGTCATCACTATGAAGTTGGTTCATTATCCATATGGCACGGATGTGATGCCCAAGGAGCCAATCACTGAATCCAAGAGATCCAGTCCCCAAAGAGACATCTACCAGCTGGCAGGAACCCTTTTGCCAGGGGAATGACTGGGACGATTCATAAGGGGAGCCTCACTAGCAGTCAGGCAAAGCAGGTGGTTCAATGCACACAGGCAGAGGCTGGGAGCCAGGCAACATGGGTTTGAGCCCAGCCAAGGGATTTGCCCTAACCAGCAAGGCACACTCCTTTTGTTTGACTGACCTGGAACACGTGGGCAAGGACAAAAGAAGAGAGGGAGGCGGGTCTAGAACTCCAACTGGCCACTCCACAAAGCTGTTTGCACAGCAGGTAACAGGCAAAGAGCACCTTGCATCACTGCAAACATCTGACTGTAGTACATGGACCTATCAGAGGGAGCATGAATGGGGCAAACACTGGGCTGCCATGTTCCACAGAGCACCAACTGCAGCAGCTCAATCAGCTAGTCACACCCACTCCATGCACTTTGCTGCATCGCTGGAACTTGCCAGCATGGCTGCACCCTTGTCCCTTTGTCCCTGCGGCAGAGATCAGGAGCCCATGATAACTGAGGCTCAGGTTCCCCTCTCAGAGCCCAAGAAGCCATGGAGTAAGGGTATTGCAGACTCTGAGAACAGAGAGCCCCCTCCTCCCTGCGGAGTTCCATCCTGGCACCAGCTCAGGTAAGGAGCAACTACGGTGGGTAGAAGGAATTCCCATCTGCTAACAAAGTGATCCAGCCAAAAGTTTTCATTGAACTCAGCAACAGAGCAGCATTTGAAAGAGCAACAAATGCTGGTGTTGGAGTGAGTACCAAAGTGCTGTCCTATGTTGGCATGGCATTTTTCCTACGTTGCATGGGCAAGCTTCTACACTGGCAGAGCTGTCATTGCACTGGCATACGTGCAAATATTTTTGCAAGGATAGGTTAGGGTCTTTATACTGTCATCACTTCCAACTAAACTTGAAAGGCTTGTCTCATAGTAATTTACTGCTATATAGTAATTTTGTATCTAATTACAGGTTTCCCAACTATATGCTATTTACATGGACAATTTTATCATTTAGCGATGCAGTCAATGTGTGTGTGTGTGTGCTCCAGAATGTGAAGCTATATAAATTGAAAGTATAAATGAAGAGACTTTTTGTAATCACGGTAGCCTAGAAATGCTGGCAACAGGGGAAACCTGCTCTTTGTACCAAGCTTCAAAAAGAATGAAGATGATGAAAAAGGCTCGCTCAGAGTACAAGAAATGCAGTCATTTCTTGCTAGCAAAAGAGAGGAGGCAGTTCAAAGTCCGGGTCAGTTAATGTACAGGATGATAGCGTCATTGAAGTCACAGGGTTCAAAGAGGGCATTCTGAGAATACAGCGCATGATGGCACAGAAAGAGGGCAAAAGATCACGGTATCTGTAGATTTCATTATTTTCAAATGCCTGTGCATTTTGTCTGCGGTCACATCTTACCAAGCATCCTGCAAGGAAAATTCTGAGCTATAAAACACTGTTGCTTGAATGTAAAAAAATAATGATTCCCCAAATCAATTTATCTTGCTGTGGATTGCAAATAGCTCAAAATGCAGCAACAATAACCAATTCTCACTGCTGTTACAGTGGTTATCACTTGCCCCAGAGATGAGATAGGTTCAGTCTCCCCAATGTGTGAATTGCACTGATCATGTCGCACGGCCTTGTGGCTGAAGACTGAAGAAAGGATCTGTATGAAGAAAGTGAAACTAGGTTTCCACCCAACTCATCACAGTGGCTGCGTCTGAGTTAATAGCTATAATTAGCCTCCAAATTTCTGTCTGCACACTGAGTGTCAGCTAGCTGGGAGGGTTTGTATTGCTTTATCAGAAATCCATATTTAGCAGAGTAGAAGTGGTTTGATCCTTTTCTTACATTAGGTTCACTCTGTTGTGTTGAGCACTATGGCTTGTTTCCGCATTTGCAACTTGGGAAAAGTGAAAATGGTAATACAGTAACAATAAGGTACTTTACAGGTATTACAACAACTCTGTAAGCAGTGGTGGGATTCAGCAGGTTCTCACCTATTCTATAGAACCTGTACCTAATCCAGCTGTTGGTTCTAAGAACCGTTTGCTGGCCAGGGAGCTCGCGCCTTGAAATGTCAGGGCTAACCCTCCTGGGGGCAGCAGCCGTGTGGGGCCAACCCCTCCCAGGGGAAAGCGGGTCGCTCCCAGCGGGTGCCGAGGCTGCTGGGGCTGAAGGGGCGAGCCAGACGCGGCCAACTGGAGTCTCCTGCGATGCACGCCCGCAGATGCAGCCTGCTGACTAGGGTGAGAGAAGCAGCCCAGCTGCCTGCCCCGCACCTCCCCTCCCCGGCCAAGCTGGCTGACTGGCGAGTAGACTGCTCCTGCGACTGGAAGCTCCTTGGGCTCAGCTCTCGCGATGGCAGGACGAAGAGGAGGGCGCTGGAGCAGCTCCCGCCCAAAGAGCCCCCGCTGCCCCTGAGGGCAAGCCCCCCTCCCGCCCCGCACGTCCATGGACACACAATGGAACTTACCTCTGGGTAGGCACTGAGCACAATCCTAACCAGGTCTACTCAGAAGTAACTCCTATTTTGTTCAATGGGGCTTACTCTCAGGAAAGTGTGGTTAGGATTGCAGCCACTGTCAATCAGAAGGCGAAGGAAGGAAGCATCTCATCCTCATCACTGAGGCTGCGATCCTATCCACACTTTCCTGGGAGTAAGCCCCTTTGGCTATAATGAGACTCTATAATGAGTAGACATGCATAGGCTTGGGCTCTCAAGCTGCAGTAAGCTCTGTTGACTATAATGGGACTTACTTCTGAGTAGACGGGCATAGGGATTGTTCCCTTACTTCCCACAAGCACAGGACCGCACCATGGGGTTGGTTTTCATCCTTGGGGTTTGGGAATGCAGTTTTGTGCCTGGGATCTTTTCATTGCAATACAATGTGTTGTTACACAACAATTGTATAATACACTATCAGACACATAGAGGCGATGCTCCCACAGCTGAAATTCCTCAGGTTAAAAAAATGCAGGAATGTGGCACAAAACATTACTTCATTAAGGGTACAATCCTATGCAGGTCTTCTCAGAAGTAAGTCCTGTTGTGTTCAATGGGTCTTACTCCCAGGAAAGTGTGGATAGGATTGCAGCCTTTGAGCAGAATCCTATGCATATCTACTCAGAAGTAAATCTCATCATAGCCAATGGGGCTTATTCCCAGGAAAGTGGAAGTAGGATTGCAGCCTTAGGGCACAATCCTATGCATGTCTACTCAGAAGTAAGTCCTATTGTGCTCAGTGAGGCTTTCTTCTAGCACCTGTGCAGTCACAATGCAGCCCTGAGGTAAGGGAACAAATGTTCCCTGCCCCCCACCACAGGATGCAGTGCATGCACTATTGGTACAGCTGCACTGGCACTGGAAAATTGGATAGGATTGGGTCCTAAGTCCTCTTAACTGTAACTTTCCAGCACCAAGTCCTGGAGGTCTCCTTGTGACAAGGGAATGTTTGTTCCCTTACCTCGGGACTGCAATGTGGCTGCATTGGCTCTGGAAAGTTGGATAGCCCTTAGGCTGCAATCCTACTCACACCTGAGAAGCAAGCCCAATTGACTATATAATGTGATTTACTCCTGTGTAGGCTTGCATAGGATTGGGCTGCTATTCCCAGGTAAGTGTGCGGAGGATGGTACAGTTAGCATTGCTCCTTCTCTAGCAGAAAAGTTCCTTTAGGTTATTCTCCCTCCCCCCCCCCATGCAAGTGAAATGCCAGGCTGACTAGAAATTGAAGATTTTTTGAACAAGTTTGCAAATTGGGTTTAGGTCTTATCACCTAATGAAGAAGAACTGGAGAAGCACTGGGAAGAACTTGTGATCAGGGTGAACCTCAAAACCTGCAAGGCTTGTTACATGTGCTGTTAATTTTCATTTTTAGGCTGGGTTGTGGGTGCTGGGCACCTACACAGCTGCAACACTTTCGAAGGACTGTGGTGGGGAGGTTCTGCCTCACCTGCCTCCCCACCCACTGCAGGCCCCTGCTTTGCACTCCCTGGTCAGTAGCAGCCCTCAAACTTGTGGGAGAATTGCCACTAGAGTAGACCAAAGTGATGGGTATCTGCTGTTGCCTGACGGAAAGCAACCTAGAAGAACAGTCCCCTCATAGTACTTTTTTGCTCGTTAGTGAAACTGTCCTTCAAGGCTGCCATTCTCTCTCAAACCCTGGAAGTCAACAACTCCCCTTGAACTTGTTGGGCTTCTGAGTAGACGTGCATTGGATTGCAGAGTTGGAAGCTGGAGGGGGAAGCTTTAGAGTTCACTGGAATTCTTTTTGGGGCTGGGTGGTAAAAGGAATAGAGCAGCATTTCTCAACCAGTAGTACTCATACCACCAGTGGTACTTGAGGTGGTGCCCAGTCGTACCCATGGCAGGACCCCCCCCCCCGACCTCCACTGCCTGGCAGTGAGACCAGCAATATGATGCAACAAACAGTGGTAGGAGGCTCAGTTCTGCTTTTCTTGTACTCAAAAAAGCCCTCCCATCTACCCTGGGAGCCCAATCCTATGCATGTCTACTCAGAAGTAAGTTCCATTATAGTCATTGGGACTTATTACCAGGAAAAAGTGGATAGGATTGTAGCCTGAGCCTCTTACCGTGGTTTGTTGCATCATGTCTGGCCTCTTAGTATGAAAATAACTGGTGATAAAGTCATTCCAGTTACTTCCAGTTGTACTTCCCAGAGGTGGGCCATGCACAATGGCGAGAGGCAGATGCTGAGGAATGTTGTAATAGAACAAAACAGAAGGGGAGATGTAAAGATGTTACTGTGCTGTTGTTGCTTTTGGTTGATGATGAGGTGTCAGACTATGTGCTCAGTGCACTTTTGCTGACCAGATGTTCACCACTAAAAGTGAACCAGATCCTTGAGAGGATTGACTGCTCTGGTAAAAATCACCAAGGTCCCACTGAGAAGGAAGGTGGCCCAGCTCAAAGCCCAGTGCAGCAAGTTGGTTTGTGCAGATGTGAAGGTGCTATGCTGCTGTGGTGTCTCCAGAGGTTGGTAACCTGGAGCCCTGGCAGTTCCCACCTCCTCTTCTTGGTGCCTTCCTGATTTCATTATACAACTGCCTTGAGAATTCAAGAAAAATGTCCATGTGAAGTGTGCATGTCAGCCGCATGTTTATCCTCCTTGGAAACTAGTGGCCAGAGGCCTGTTAAGTGTGACTACAGAGGACAGAATTGCAGCCTTGCAATTTGGATTTAGACATTGGGTTAAAGTTACAGTGCAATCCTATGACTGTCTACTCAGAAGTAAGTCCCATTATGTTCAATGGGACTTACTCCCAGGAAAGTGTGTACTGAACAGTATAGGAGTGCAGCCGTAGTCTTTCAACGTCCTTTGCGGCAGACAATTGAAGCTGAGTTGCTTATTGTTCATTAGGACATAGAACCTGTTGCTAATTTATTTGAATCCCACCACTGTTAAGGTGAGTCAGCATTATTATCCACCTGCTGCTGATGGGGAAAGCTGAGTGGGAGTGGCTTGCCTAAGGTTAGGTAATGAGCTCATGGCAGAGGTAAAATTTGAACCAAGTCCTTTATTTGTAGCTCAGTCTCTTAGGCACAGTACTAAACCAGATCTCAGGTCACCAAAAGAACTGAGACATGTGGAAGGAGAACCTGCTGCATTGTGTAACTTTCTTCCTCATTTGGTCAAGGCAGGAAATGCAAGTACTGAGAGAGTCCACAAAAAGACATCTTGCTGCAGTATGTTTCATTATTATCAAAATCTAATTCTAGCAAGGCAGTAGGGACCAAATTCCAGAAGTCAGTGAAGTCTCGTGCAGCAAACACAACAAAGCATCCTGGTGCACCTGAAAGATGAGCTAATTTATTTTGGCATGAGGTTTCATGGACTATAGTTCACTTCATCAGGTGCAAGCTTCATATTCTCTCTCTCCAAGCCTTGTGTGGCCTGAGGCATCCAGCCCAGAATTTATTCTTCCTGATATCATACGCCACACAATTGAAGGGACAATTTCTTTATTATCATAGTTACTGCATAGTTGAGGCTCTCCATAGTGTCTCTAATACAGTAAGAATGTTGGGAATTCTAACAGAGTCACAACTATGCAGTAACTAGGATAATTTTTAAAAAATTGTCACTTGAATTGTGCGGTGTATGATATCAAGAAGAGAGTATACATTCTGGACTGGATGTCTCTGGCTGCAAAACAGTCTGACATTTGCTTCTTAAAGGCTTTTTGTTCTGTTTTCAGAGCATTTTAGATACCACTACATTTTCAGCAGAGTTTAAGGATGGCCAAGGGGGGTTTTCACTGCTTTGTCCTACAACACTCAGCAATAATAGCAGGGACAGCACAGAAGATGGTAAATGAGAAATGCCTCCATGTGATTTCACTATCAATTGGAAAGTGAACTTTGTACAAATAGAGCTTTACAAAAATCGATAGATGCTTCTGCAAATGGGCAGCCCAATCCACTTGCGCATGTACAGCCTGCACAATGGCCATCGCAAACATGCTGTAAGACACGTTGTGGAGGCTGAGAGGGAGGCAAGGTAACCGATGTTCCCCTACCACAAGGAGACCTCCAGCTGCTGCTCTGGCCCCAAAGAATACAGCAGTGGCCATTTCGTTGCTGCTGTACCGCGTGGTGCCAGGACAGCATAGGACTGGGCTCTCAACCTTAACATAAAAATACTGGCAGTTTCATTAAAAAAAGCAATGCTGTCATTACACTTTGTTTCTGTAGTCAATGCTGTACCGACTATCAGTGTTTGAACTAAGTCTTATGCCATCCTCACCTGAATCACCTTCTTGTTTTTAATAACTTGCATGGATGTATGCCCTGATTCACATGATATACAAGCCCCAGGAGGGTGGGAAAAGTCTCTGTACCAGGGTGAAGAGGGCTGGCTCTCAGATAATAAGCAATTTGACCTATTTTTGTTTGGATGTGTGTCAAGAGAGGACTTCGCTGTACAAATCAGTAGGTGTGAATATTTATACACAGACACTTGTTTATTTAGGTAAAAGTATAGTTCCCTGCTCAGTATAAAGAGTCTTTGTTTCCTCCAGGCATCACAACTGGACATAAATGCTATGGAATTAGTTTTAACTTTAAAAGCTTTAATATACCCATTTCCCCCGAGCCCAAAGTTGTTCTCTATAATGACATGATAACCAATAAAGAAAAAAAATAATAGCTCTGTGCCTTTGTGCATACACTGGTGAAGTATTTGGCCTTACTTATTACTAAGAATGACAGTGATTTAAGGTGTGCCATGTCTGAGGCACAGTTTACCACTGAAAAAGAAAACACTCAAGCCAGTTGCCTTGACAACACACTGTAGCGACTTTGAAAATTAAAGGAAACGTAGGTCTTCCATCATAGCAAGGATTGGAAAGTATTCACCAAATCAGGTTAAAAGAAAGCGAATCCTACAGCAAATCAGTGGTGCTGGTTGCGAGCAATATTAGCAATCACTTTTTATCATGGTCTTTGTTATTAAACGATGAAGATTTATAGGACAGCTCAAGATAACAGACAGAAAAACACCACAAATACAATAGGGTGGTGACGCCTCAGAAGTTTCCTCTTTCTCCCAGGAAATCAGGTAGGTCACTTGAGGTTCTATGAGGAACTTCAAGTGCTTGGATGGAGAAAGGAAGAAACAGATTCTAATAGAGACGAGTTTTGATTTCTTAGCAGCATCTTCTGAAGCTCTCCCTGCAGGGATTAATGCTTTCAAGAGCCAACACTGCACAGAATGGTTTTAAATAACGAGAGTAAATAAGAATGATCAAAGTGAAGCTATGTTTGAAGTGAAGACATCAATACCATTGAACAGCTCAATTACACTGTGGCTCCCAGTTAACTAAGACTCAATTTCCTCAGATAGCACCAACTTCTAAAGCAGACCTGCCAAATTCTCACTTTGCTTATTTATTTTCTGCCTGAATATTACTATGAACTGAACGGTTTCAAATGCAGTATAATGTGAAACACATAAAGCATTTTAGTAGCAGAGCATGCACCAGAAGCATAGAAACAGAATTATTCTGTGATTGACAGTATCGTTTGTGTTGTGTGCCATTCAGCAGCATAGCATTCCCACTGATTACAGCAACTTCATGATTAACTGTGCACTACACAGCAGTCTGCCTTATGCCGAATCAGCTATTGGGTCATCTAGTTCAGTACAGGGGGGCCCCTGTACCCGTGGATCCCATGGATCCTCAGTTTCACGTATCTGTGGATATGGGCGCCCCCCCCCGTGTCTCCCATCCTCAGGAAGTGAGCTTGCTTCCCTTGCCTCCGGAGGGCCTTCTGAGCCCCGCTGAGGCTGCTGACAACTGTCTGCGGCCTTGGCGGACCTCAGAAGGCTGTTTTTGGCTGAAAACCAAAAGTGATGTTATTTGGCTGATGGGGACGGGCGTTCATCTGCATCTGCAGTTTCGGCTTTCTGTGGGGGGTTCCGGAACAGAACCCCCATGGATAAGGGGGCATGCCTGTACTACCTACACTGATTGGCAGTAGCTCTATCAGAGAAGGGACTTTCCCAGCCCTGTCTGGAGAAGCCAGGATTTGAATCTGCAATCTCCTGCATGCAAAACATGTTAGTGGAACATGTTCAGTGGAACAACATTTGGATGTTGCCTCCTTTTCACCTCATCTCTGATAGACCACAAACTCCACCAACACCCATGTTGAATTGGCGTGAATTATTTTGTCAGTAGAACACTGAACACAGTTAGAACTAACCAGAGTCTTTGCTTGGCTGTTATTTTGAGCCTTGAATTGGCTCGGAAAATGAACCAAGTTATGTTCAATGTTTTTCAAAACAACGCAGACTATTTCCAAGTCTGTTCAAGATGAACAGAATAAATTGGCCATCACTAGCTTTACTCATGTTTAAAATTGATGCACACGTGATCAGAACTAATGAGGAAAGTCACAATCCAGAAATAGTTTTAAAAAAACAACACAAAACTACCACTGGAAGCATCCGCCCGGACAGGGAATTAGTGTCACGACTGCACATATTTCCTTACATTGAATTACTTATCCTGTTTTCTGAAGCACTGAATGACTCTGGTGACGTGTCATTCTTCCTTAGAAATAACCAGTTTTTGGGCAACTGGAAATGATGGTGATAAAAGGTTAGACAGAGGCTGATCTGATAACATATAGAGGTTCCTAAGGGCACAATCCTAACCAACTTTCCAGCAACAAGGTAAGGGCAATGCAGTTCCGAAGTAAGGGAACAAACATTTTCTGATCTTGAGGAGGGCTCTGTGACTACCACCCAACTGCAGGATGCAGCACATGCCCCACTGACACAGTATGCCAGTGCTGGAAAGCTGGTTAGGATTTGGGCCTTAGGCTGCTAGATGCAGCAGAGGTAAGAAGAAGCCAGCTCCCAGTATTGCAAATAGTCCAGTCACTCAGAAAATGTAAGGTGACTGCATGCTCAAAAAATTAATCTACATCCTTTAGGTAACAGAGAGAGAATCATTGTGGTGTTTGTTTTTGCAAAGAGCAGTCCTATCTTACCAACATTTTAGTATTTTTTGAGAGCATCAACCAAGGAACAGTTAAGTTATAGTCCAAAGCCTTGAAGTCTGGATCCCTGAGTTGGAGGGCGTCCAGCATTTGCAAGGGCTGGTGGAAGCCTATAGGGCCTCAGAGTCCCTGAGCTGAGGCACTGGCATTTTCAGGGTGGTAGCAGTCCTACCAAGAATTCAGTATTCTGTAATTTGGTTTAATTGGCTAAGAGCTGTGTCTTGCTGTCTTAAAATTCATTGTGCCCCCCTTGAGATTGCAAGGAACAGAAGAACCACAACTAAGAACTGTAGGCTTGACACTTAAGCTGAGTCTTAGACCCATTAAGTGCCTGGCTTACCTGAGGGCCTAAATTGGGCACGGAGACCCCTGGACTGCTGGAATTTGGGATAGCAGGGCCAGGGGTGGTACAGAGTATGGGCTGGGTGCCTTGGGGGTGGGTCTGATCCTGACTTTGACAGGTAAGAATAAACGGAACTCATAAGGGTGAACAGTGAGCAAGGGATCTGTGCTAAGAGCAACATTATTTAACTTATTCATAAATTATCAGCAATTATTTCCACTAAACACACGCACAGTGGTGTAGTCGGAGGGGGGCGGAGCACTCAGCCTGGCAGGGAGCCTCAGTGAGGCAGGTAAGCAGCCCCTCCCTTTGGAGCCATTCCCGGTGGGGGGAGCAAAACGAAGCTGTACAGAACGGAGTCACCACACACACACACACACACACACACAAAAATGATACCCAAGGTAAATTACAATAAAACAATTCAGATAAAACACCATGACAATAAAACACACGTGCTTGGATGTGCATGTGAAACACCTGAATGTGTGGGTTAGCCTTTCATCGAGGAGAGTGCAGGTCTACTTGTGCATATGTGGAAGGTTCTTCCCATCAAAACGAATGGGAAAGACTTTGCAGACAAGCTGCTTTATGTGTGTATTTCAAGAGCTTCAAAGCATCTTCTCCATTTGAATACACTGTCAATTCGAGGAAAGAAAAATGACCTCGTCCACCCCAAAGACTCATAAAATGGAATTTCAGAGAAAATAAAACCTTGGAGACCAAACGTCTTTAAATGAACACTCTATATACATATATTTGTGAAAAGTAATTCGAAATGTGGTCATGGCCAGAGGCTTTGGGGAAATCTGTTTGAAGATATATTGTTATGTTTATAACATCATGGTGATGAAGATATAACATCATGGTGATGAACATCTTCATCATGGTGATGAAGATAACAGCTGAAGGTCACCAGTTCGAGGCCACCGGCACCGTGAACAGCGAGACCTTGAAGCAGCTGACAAGCCAAGCTGAGTTTTTCCATCTGCTCTTTGGCTGCCCTTCAAGTGAGATATGAAGGATTGTCAGCTTGCGTGGGAGGAAACTAGAGGCCAGAATGTGATACCAGATCATAAAAGGATCCATCTGAAATGTTGTAGTTCTTGAAAGACAGAACCTTCTTCAATTGTAAAAATCCCTATAGGGATTTAGTATAGCCTGCCGGTGTAAACCGCCTTGAAATAAAGTCTGAGGAGAAATCTGACGACCATGAAAGGCGGTATATGGTATATAAATACCTGTATTATTATTATTATTATTATTATTATTATTATTATTATTATTATTATTATTATTATTATTTATCCTCTCATCCATTCCATATGGATCACAGAACATGCTGATGCTCTACATGTTGTTATGGTGCTTCACGCTTCAAGATATTGGATTAAATATCCACGAACGGCTTTTACAGTATTGCAATCAGTTCTTTGAAAAAAAACAAACAGCAAATGGTGAATCAATTCCTCTCGAAGGTGTGGAGATATGCTCAGATGGATGGCAGTCAATAGAAAAAATGCAGTGACTAGCATTTGCATCACCAGGCTGCCAGCACATCACTGCATGATAGACCTCCTCCCATGCAGTGGGCAGGGAAACACCCTAGGTAGTGGGCATGGTGATGTACAATTGCCCTGCTCCACTGGTTTTTTGGCTATACCTTTTGATAGTACACATCAAATGGTATATAACATGATGGTATTATTCCTACAAACTGCAACTATGGTCACTAGTGCTTGTCATCCCCCCGTGTGCGGCCCGCACCCCTCTAGTGTCGCCACTGCACTAACACAAGTTTACCACAATTTTGACGTTCTACGTGGCATCGGCAAAGCAACTTTCTAAGGAGGCAATTAAAGTTAGGAATTTTCAAATAAAAGGATGGAAAAGCAGGTGATACTATTGCAAACCCATTAACAACTGGCAACCCAGTGCCCCATTGCACTCAATGAGACTTACTCCCATGTAAATATATATGGGATTGCAGCCTAAAGATCTGGAAATAATCAATTCTATACACACCTACCTGGGAGTAAGTCCCACTGAACTCATTGGGGCTTACCCCTCAGTGAATATACACAAGGTTGTACTTAAAGAGTAAAACAATCATTCTTTAGGTGCCATTAGTCAAATTTATGTCTATAAAAATAAAGCTCCCTAATTCATATATATGCAGCCAAAGCCAAGTGTTGATCAACTAATAAATTTACATGTCATTCAGCACTGCGTGCAGCCATGACCTTGGTTGGCTCAGTCCTGTTAAAGACAGTAAGACAATACTGGTCACATCAGCTGTGAAACTGTCCAATAGCTGTGAAACTGTCCAATTGCTGTGAAACTGCCCAGACATAACTAGGGTTATTAAATATGGATTTACTTCGTAACAGGCTGAACGTCTTCAACTTTCTTAAAACTAAATAAGGTAGGCACGTGTGGTTAGCTGAAGCATAACAGTTCAGAATTTGCATTTTTTCCAATTAATCATGTTAAAATAATTTCCTTTTAATGGCAAGCCTGTTTCAGTGATAGCTGTGACGGCAGACTGATAACATTCTCAGTTTAGGTTCAGTGTAATTACCTGCTATAAGAAAGCAGTGCCAGGAACGTTACAAGGATGTTAAGATAAAGTCAATTAGAGTGGAAACAAACTTCTATCACCTCATAAAGATAGTGGACTATCAGAGAGCACAGGAAAAGAACATGCAGTTTTTCACCTTTCAATTTCTGTTGTAAACTAGAGCTGATGGTCAGCATCATGTTTATTCCGTAGATCAGAAATTAGTTTCTGGTACAAAATTTATCTTTTTGGAGGGTTATTGCTTTCTTTTGTTTAAAACAGAATATTTTTGGCCTTAAGGTTGCCAAAGAACATTTTCAGATGTATAATGGTGGTGGAGTACAGCCTTGGAGAAATCTTATTGAGCCATGTAGAAATGGAGTAGAAGCAATTTTTAGATTGCTTTAAATGTTTGTATCCAAAGATTCTGATTCAGAAATCATAATTATAATCCACTGCATAATTATCCTGTGGAATTTGCTGCCAAAAAATGTGGTAACGGCCTCTGGTTTTGATGGTTTTAAAAGGGGATTGGATAAATGCATGGCCTATTGATGGCTACTAGCCACCAATAGCTGGTTATATTCCACCATCAGCTCCAGCAGCAGTATGCCTCTGGATACCAGTTGCAGGGGAGAAACGGTGGGAGAGAAATATGTCTTCTCTCATACAATTAACATCAACTTCATTTATTTCAGTAGGACTGAAATAACCTTAACACGTGTGAATAAATTTCCTTGGATTCGGTTCAGTATCTTCTGAAAGAGGCCCCAAGCAAATCTTCTAGTAGTCAAGAGCTAGAATCTCCTTGTGTCCTGCACTAGTCTTCAAGCATTCAGAATAGTCTACGGCAGCAGTTTTGAAACTCACCAGGGCTGTGACCCACCTTGCCTTCAGGGGCTGGTATTGCGACCCTCCTCTGGCAGCTGCTCCCACATTGCGCATGCCCAGGACGTTCTCCAGTGGCTTCTGCAAAGCTAAACGCCTCTGGACACAACCAGAAGTTGCATCCTCAAAACTGTAAGTGACTCAGAAATCACTTCTGAGGCTTTCTGAGACCCGCAAAGGCTTCCGGAGACCATCCCAGGCCAGCGCAATGTGGGAGCAGCTGCTGGAGTTGAGTTGCAACCCAGAAATGGCCTCAACTTGCATTTGTTTGGCTCCAATTTGGCTCCATTTGGAGCCAAAGGGAAGCAAGGGCAGGTGGGTCCAACTCGTCACTTACCTCGGCATTGGCACCAAGTGGGTCGCAACCCACAGTTTGAGAAGCATTGGTCTAGGGGCTATATCAGCAGTTATGCAAAATTGGAAATATTTTATTATGAGAGCAGATTTGAGTTTCAACGAATTACAACTGTTTCATTGCAGATACTGTCCAGATAAAAAGCTAAAGAGCAAAAAGTGCTTTAGCTGTATGAACTGCCCCACGCTACCACCTTACCTACTTCTGCACACTGCTGACATGCATGCAGGGCCTCTGGTCATTTGCACCAGCAGTCTTACAGCACATGACAGTGGAGGGCCTTTTACGACACTATCCCAATCCACAGTAGGATTGGGTTGCCCATTGCCTACCCTTTCCTTCTCAGGTAAGAGCTGGGAATATCTGTTCCCTTTTGGCAAATGCCAGGGATTTCAGCCATTGCTATTGCTGGCCAAACACTCATCAGAATCCCTTTTATTTTTCAAGAATGTATCATTCAGCCCACAGGGGGCTGAACATTGGTCCTCTGCAGAGTTCCACTGCAGCCCTGCAGCAGGAGAGAGAACAGAAGAGTTTGAGCCTACCTGAGAACTCCCCTTCTCAGTGGTGCCATGGCAGAGTCAGTCTTCACTTATGGCCAAGAACAAACAGGGCCGTGAACCTGCTTCTAAGTTCTGCACTGAAACCCAGGAAGATATGCAATGCTTTAGCTCACAGTGCCCAAACTCCCAATCCGGTCCTCTGAGAGCCCCCAGTCTCCAATGAGGTCTGGCCCTACGGAGACTTGCTGGAGCCCACGCTGGTCTGACGTGACTGCTCTCAACTGTTTGACCTCTCGTGTGAGCTGCGGGATGAGGGCTCCTCCACTGCTTGTTGTTTCATGTCTATGATGCAGCAGTGGTAGCAAAGGCCAGCCTCAGGGCCTAGGAGAGGGGGGGTAAAGGGGGTAATTTGTACCCGGGCCCAGGGTCAGAAAGGGGGCCCAGGAGCCAAAGGAGGGGCCCCAGAAAGCTCCTGGGATCTGACATTTTCCTGTCTCACCTGAACTCACTGTCTGCACATGATGCTTGGGCACAACCACATGCATGCAATGTTAACTGCTGCTGCAAGCCATGCACACTGGGCTCAGGAATGCATCCATGACCCTCCTGAATACAGTGTCAAATCTGGGTGTCAAAACTGGCTTGCTACAGTAGCTCTTTGGCTTGTGGATCCCATAACCATGAAGGAGTGTATAGAAGCTCAGTGACCCAGGTGCAGGGCAACTGCTGCTGCAGAAGTTCATTTTGGTCCATTCTAGTGTGAGCCTTCTGTAATCAATTTTCTATACTGTATTTCAAAGTTTTTAGAGAGACTTAGGACTGTGTTTGGTTTTCCATATCACTTTATCTAGCTGCCAGTGCTGCATGATCAGGTAGACCTGGGCTCTGCATCAAGTAGCCTAGCAGACCTGAGCTCCAAAGACTATTATGGCTGTCAGCACCCTCCCCCTGCCTTATTCCCCCCCCCATTCTGCCTGTACCCATTGCCCCCCTCCCCCTTTGGGAAGGAGCCCAGAAGAAACTTTGTACCTCCTGACAAAATTCCTCTCATAGGCCCTGGCCAGCCTTACTTTGTGCAAGGCCTTTTATAGCTCATGAGCTATTGCAAGATCTTCATTCATCCATATAAGTTCCATCTCTAATGTATTCATTTATGTAAATTTATTCAAATTTGAAATGTAAATTAACTTTTTTTCCTGGCCCCCAACATGGTGTCAAAGAGATGATATGACCCTCCTGCCAAGAAGTTTGGACACCCCTGCTTTGCTGAGTAACAGCTAAACTGCCCATGAAACAAGGGGAGCTAAAGCATTGCATATCATCCTGGGTCAGAATGCAGAACCTAGAACCCTGCCATGGCAGCACTGGAGAAAGGAAATATTCCAAACCATCGTGCTCTCACTCCCATAGGGAAGCACTGCAGGTATACCCTGCCGGAACACGCTCCCTCACAAACACTGAGTATGCACCTCAATCCAGAGAACAGGTGTGACTGATGCTGTTGCCAATTTATTGTTACTTTCTCTGTGTTTCTCTTCATTCCCCACTGGTAGCTGTCCAACAGCTAAAGACACTATGCAGATTCCAAGGGAAGTCTACAGTCTGCAAGAAGTAACCAGTGTGAGCTCAGCTGCTGCTTGGAGAGGTTACTGGCCTATTCTTTCCAGTTAGGCCTGTGTGGCTTTTGCAGACTCCATGGTAGATAGCGAACTAACTGGTGCCACCAGACCAAACTGGCACCTGTTACGTGGCTGTCTGTTAGATCACTTGCAATGGCACAACAGCCCCACTGGGTGAAGATGGTTGGCAACCTCACCATTGAGATACTGCTCTTTAACTGACACTGTTCAATAAAAACCCTGACTGGTCCTCACTTGTTATTTCATTAGCAGGCAGTGATCTCTTCTTCCCATCCTAGTTGTTTCTTACCTCAGCTAGCCTCAGACAGGGGCCCCTCTGGTCCCAGGGTTTGTAGCATCTTCACTCTGAGTCTTCTTGGGTTCCAATGGGAGATGCTCTTCAGTGATCATGAGCCCCCTGTTCTCTGCTGCCATGGTATATGGTGGGCAATGTCATGGGGGCAGAAGGGGTAGCATACTTACAGCCATGGCAGCAGGTGCCAGCAACAAAGCAAATGACATGGAATGTGACTAGCTGGGCAGGCTACTGAAGTCTGCACCCTCTGTTGCATACCACACCAATGACTGACACATGTCTGATAGATCCATGTGCTACAGACTCCCAGCCAGGTGTGCCTGTTTGTTGCAATGCAAGATACTGATGAGATGTGTGTTGCTTGACTTCTGTTGTAGCTTTGATTGAAGAGCAGCTTTGTGAACTAGCTGGTGTTAGTTCTAGACCTGCCTCCTCTTCTTTTTTAGTCCTTGCCATTGGTTTTTCTGGCCAGTTATGCAAAAGGTGAGTGCCTTGTGGTTAGGGAACACCTCTTGCCTGAGCTCAAGCCTAACTCACCTGGCTCCCAGCTTGTGTCTGGGAGCCATTAGATATTTGATTTTCTCTGTAAACCGCTTTGTGAACTTTTTGTTGAAAAGCGGTATATAAATACTGTTGTTGTTGTTGTCTCTGTGCAGAGAGCAACCAGGACCCTCTTTCGCTTGAGTCCTTTTGAGGTTCCCCTTATGACCTATCCCAGTCCCTCTCCTGGAAAAAGAGCCATTCCGGGTGGTGAATACCTCCACTGGGACTCAAATCCTCCCCATGGGAAATTTGTGTATTGGTTGCATGTGGCTGCCTTCTTCTGAGGAAGCTATCTTTCTGCCCTTCCTGCGCTCTGCTAAAAAATGTATTATAGATAGAGCCTGTTTTTTCGCAGATTTTATATCAGTGGATCTGGCTCAACATGGGTCCCCTGGGCCCCACACTGAGCCTGACTTGACCCAACTGGAACCCTTCAAGCTACTGGACCTTTGCTCTAATTGCCCCTGGAGGGCTCTATGAAGCCTGCAGAAGCTGCCCACTGCCCCTGGGGGCTTCAGAATGGCCATTATGGCCTAAAAATTGCTACTTCCAGCTTCTGGAGGGAAACCAAAAGTAATGTTTTTAGGCCTTATAAGCATCCTGAGGCCCCCTTATAAGCATCAGGAGGGCAAATTCCTGAAGATTCACATCTTGTTATACAGCATATTCATTCATGCAATAACTTTTTCATTATTCAGATTCTCCTGTTCAACAACTATGCCTGCCAGAAGGGAGCAGAAAGAATGCTTAGGTGGCCAAGAATCAAGGCAAACATCAAACAGATACAATGAACATCTGTTCAAATTTTTTGGTCAATGAACCAGTCAGTGAATATTTGTGAACAAGGAACTTACAAAGGAGAAAAAAAGGAAGATGAATGCTACACCACTAGGGCTGCACTCCTAGCCGCACTTACCTGGGAGTAAACTTCACTGGTTATAATGGGACTTACTTCAGAGTAGACATACCTAGGATTGGGCTCTAGGTCAAAACATCCTCTTTCAGAAGGAAATCTTGGTATTAATTCCCTCGTCTTTGAACCCTCTGCTCTCAACAAGAGTAAAGAGGAATCCAGCCATAGCTAATTACCACCATTTTTTCTGGCACTCTCATATTAAAATGCTAAACATAGCATAGTCACCGACCAGTATAAAGTCTTGGAAACTGAAGTAGAGTGTAATGTTCTTATACTGAATAGTGGTTTACGACGAATCCTAACTAGGATTGTGCTGGCACACAAGGGTATTTACAATGGCGGAAGTGTTCCTCTGTTATAAAATAGTTGGCAATGGTGTGCACAGAGAATTGCTGGTGGCCATTTTGTGAGCATTACTGTAAGAGATGGGAGCACCACAGCTTTGCTGCTGGAACCCGCTGCCCCTGAAGGAGCCAATAAATCAGTGGTAGAGACAGTTTGTGGGTGGGGCCCAGGGGAAGGAACAAGGAAATGTCTGGGAGAGGAGGGGACAGAATGGTGGGTGGAATGGGGTGGATATAGGCAACAACAACTTGTGCCAATATCCTATTTTGCCAGCATTTCCTCTCCCTTACTCACCTCAGACTTGAACCAGCAAACGACTGACGTGACCCACTGAGAAAGCAAAGCTTGCTCCCAGATAACTGACCCTCCTGCAGGATGTGGTATGTACTATGATGGTTGGGGGATCTAGTTAGGATTGGGCTGCTGTTACCTGTGCTGCCATTGTAAACACTTTTTTTGTTGGTCTTCGGTCCAAATTTTTGCACAAAGAATCTGGTTCTACACACCACTTATCAGAAGGTGTTTTATTGAGGCAGAAGGATGGAGTTCTTTTAGAGAACCCAGAATTAGACGAGAAAAAACGTAAATCTGTAACCTCTATATAAGCTGCAGAATTTGGGTTACCTGACTGCCAATTTGTTTAAAAATATTTTTAAATGAAATTTCCTATTACAACACAGTAAAGAAAGCACAAATCTTTAGCGATTCAATAATAAAGAACAAAATTCTAGATGGTGGGAGATGCATTATTAGAAATTATTTTGTGTCAAATTTTGATTTTATTTTTTGGTTTTATGGTGGCAGAGTTTCCTTAGCTCTGAACTGGAGACATCTTGAATCCTTTGCAGGATGCTGATAAATCACACGCACACAAACTAGGAATGACATGAAGCTATAACAACAGCTTGAAATACTCTGCCAAAACAGTAGCAGGAAGTTCCCTCTGAGGTTGAAGGAGAACATCACCAAGGGAGAGAAGATGACAAATCCCAAGTGTGCCTCCCTGTTCCCTCCTTCTGTAGACAGCTTCATGTGCAGTGAGTGGCACAGCTGACGGAACACTGGCTTTTTCATGGCTTGTCAACAGGTTCTCATGCCCTGATGCATTTTGCATCTCTTGGATCTGAGATCTCTCTAAGGGACAGGGTGTATCAGTGCACATCATCTCTTGGTTCCAATAAGACTCATCAGTGATGGTTGAAGGACTCTTTATCTCTTCAAACTCACACTGCAGAACACAAACCAAAAGGGATGAACGCTCTTTGATCTTAGAAACAAGTCACAGATGCAAGTCTCCAAGGTTAATCCACTCCTGTAAATACAACCACGACACATGCAATTCTTTATGGAACTGTCAGCACAATCCCATGCATGTCTACTGAGAAATATACCGCATTATAGTCAACTGGGCTTCAGAGCTAAAACTACTAAACTACTCAGAAAAATTTAGAAGATGTGCATTAAGCACTGTGTTCATTTTTACCCCATAAAATCTATAAGAAGAAAATAATACTGTGTTTAATTTACTGTAGATACTCGCCTAGAGTACCTGAAATTTTTGCCAAGTAATCAAGCTCCAATTATCACTTTGCATTATCTCTGGGTCAATCAGAGGGCAGAGCCTTACAACTCTGAAAAGTTTCCTTTCTCAAGGGCAGACAGGTGCCACCTTTCTTAAGCAGCAGGCAGGCACAGCTCCTTAGAAGCAATTTGTTAACCTTTTATTCTCCTTCCTTCTGCTGCAGCCTGGTTCTGCTTTGCAAATGCTTGCAAAGTTGGTCTGTCTTTTGAAACACCAGGATGGGAATCCTCCTTTCCATTTGAAGCAGGCTACAATTCAATGCACCCTTACTTAAGAATAACACCCATGGAAAGCAGTGGGTCCACTTCTCAGTAAAAAAGGTTGCAAATATATGCAGCTGCATCTCTCTGCTGTGAATTGAATTGCACACTCCCAGTTATGTGTTATGGGTTGTTTGTTGTCTATAGAGCTTCTGGCTTAAAACACCAGACACCTTAAAGGTGGATTTGATTCATGGTTCAACTTTTTCACTTGCATATCCCTTGGCAGCCCATTTCCATAAATTGTACCCTTCATATTAGCAAAATGTTTGTAATTAATAATACAAGCCCTCATCTCCTCCATATGAAAGCCCAGACTTCATGTATTTATCACAGTGTTTTCTCTTTTTATTTGTTTGAAGAACAGAAGACTCTGCCTTTGCACTGTTTTGCACCAGAAGTGTGCTGAGAAATTCTGGGTGATTGATCACTTTCCATATTATGTTTCAGCTTTTTTACTGTGCTGGTTTTCAATCACTGGTTCATACATGAATTGATGACCAAAAACTAGCTATTGGTGGGGCTTTCACAGCCAGCTAGCTATCTCCCTTCCTGCCTTGCTGGTCCTTGCAACGCATTCCTCTCTTGCAAGGCATTCTGGAGCATGACCTGCCTTTTTTCTACCATTATTCCATTCTTTTTCCAAGTACCCCTAAAGGTCCTGTTGAGTGTCCCTGGGAGTACATGAATATCAGGTTGGGAACCACTGTTTTACTGGTATGTTGTTTACAGTGCACTTACTCTGATAGTGCTTACAAAAAGGTGATGAAGACCAGAATTTAAAAAGAATAAAAATGTATCTTATGATCTTTTACTATGTTTTTAATAAATTCGAGGCTACAGTTCTTGGATAACAATTAGTGGTGGGTTATTTCTCAGGATCTGGTCTTGAGTAAAATCAGACAAAACTATAGTCAGACACCCCTCTAAGTTTAACCCCCAACTTATCCGAGGGTCATAGAAAATTCCATGATTGTTCGCTCAAAACCTGCCCTTGACTTATCTGTGCGATCGACTTATAGGCGCGTGGCTGCAGTGAATGCATTTAATTTAAAAATAATTTAAGACTATGCAACATGACACCCATAAGATTTATTGGACTGAGCAAGAAAAATTTATTACAGCCACCAAGGGACAGTCTCTGTGACCTGTCACTCCAGAAGTTTCCAGTGGTCATTAATTGGTTGTCTTGGGTGCCAAATTGTAAAATAAACAACAGTGCACTGTGGCCTGAAAAATCCTCACTCTTTTTCTAAATCACTTTCAGCATATGGAACCAAGTTTATGTTTGACAAGAAGAAATGGCTAGAGTAGAAGATTTGATTCCTATCACTATGGTTTACAGAATTGGGGGGGGGGGGAAGTATTGATATCAGCATGAATTGATTTCTACCCACTCTGAATGTTTAGGCAAAAGTCTGATTATCTTGTGTACTTTTGAGGGTCAGGGGAGTGAGAACAAAGACAGGGAATGGTTTATCTATCTTATATGTTCAAATGGCTGAGTGAGATTAGTGAACAGTTTAGAAAAAGATTACTGAGATAAATCGGGGACAACTGAAGTTCACATAGGTTCAGATTTCAGCTTGTGTAACTATCACTGTTATTAATATGTACTGTAATGTGTTATTGCTGATCAATGTGTTTACTCCTCTAGTTCAACCTTTGCAATAACAAGCAAAACCTTGGTTTTCAAAACAACATGTACTAATTTTCTCACATGCTCAGCAGGTATGAGAGCAACTTCTCGCAAGACAGACCCTGACAATTAACTGGGACGAGGAAATAGCAAGGGCTCTTGAAATCTATTCTAACAAACGCACCAAAATTATTCAGCAAGTTTTTCCCAAATTCTGCAAAGCACTGGCTTTACAACCTTTATCAGTTTTGCAGCTGACACCATTAACTTATTATTGGTATAAATCAATGTTTCCCAAAGTGCTACTTGGACATTGGAACCACACTAAGTTGTTGGTGAGCAGAGATTGGGGGGTGGTGGTTCCCCATCGCACTGCAGCAATCACAGCTTTGTAGGGACCCAGGGGCTTGTAATCTTACCTGGGGGGGGTGGTGGTGCTGTCCTTAGGGAGGGTCTTGGAGGCCCTTCTGTGGGCCTCCACACTGCTCCTAATCGCTCCGATCTGTGATTGGAACCTGCTTCTTTATACGCAAAAACTGGAAGTGCGCTCCGATCACAGATCAGAGCGATTAGGAGCAGCGTGGAGGCCTGCAGAGGGGGCTGAGGTTCTCCCTCCCTGATGCCAGTGCAACCCCCCAGGTAGAGGATTACAAGCCCCTGCATCCCCGTGGTGCCACAATCGCTGTGGTGCTGTGGGGACACCCATTTCTGGACCATTCCCCTTAAAGGGGATTAAGCCCTCTCCCAGTTTTCATGGTGGTTCATGACCCACCACTTTGGGAACTGCTGGTATAAGGTATTCTTCTTTTACAGACTGATGCTTTGTCCTCTAATTCTGTAACTTTTCTCAGTTCCATAGAATCATGACACACAGTCCTGAATAAAACATTCTAAAAGGTAATGAAAAATCTGCCTCAACTTTGCAATGTGCAGAAGAAGTTACTTCTCTTTTTCATCAAAAAAAATTAAAAGGCAGAATTTAATTCATTCAGATTAAACAAGTGGGACCATAACGAAGCTGCCATTTGCAAACTTGCGACTTTGGGAATAAATTTGGGAAGACTGAATTCCAAAACAGCTGAGATACCTCTGATTTGCAAATCCTCATGGAACAGAAAGTTACATATGGTTTCTGAATGCTAAAGGCTTTGACAAACATCTGAGGGATGTCCTAAGAACAAATGACAGCAAGTATGCAATTAATTAGCAGGGTAATATGTATAAAATTAAAATAACAAATGTTAGAAGCTTTCCGGATTATAGTATAAGTGTAGTTGCTTGCCCCCTGCCAAATATAAGAGAGTCACTCCATAAAAGGTGCCTCTTAGCTGAATTAGCAGGGCTTTAGAGCAGCTGCACCTTGTTTACACATTCAATCCCAGCACAGTGGCCACACTAGGGATTGTGGCTGGTGTCTCATTGTGTTTAGATTGTGAGCCCCTTTGGGACAGAGAACCATTGCCTTATTCCTTTTGCTATGTAAATAGCTTTCTGAAGTTCTCTGTTGCAAAGCAGTATATTAATATTTATAGTAATAACAACAACAGTGATAATATTGTGGGATATTACAACAAAGCTTGGCAAGGCCACAAAAGCTGGAGCAAACTGACAAGAAAACTGGCAGAAATAACAGCTGAAATATGACGGTGAACAAAGAGAGCAAACTGAAAAAAAGGAACTGAAGGGAATGATGGGTGGAAGAGTCATCAAGGACACAATGGGTCTGTAGAAACCTCATACATGCGAGGGATGAGGAGCTATTGTCAGAAGGAAGGAAACAATCAACCACGTTTGGCCAGTGGAATCTGAGTCAAGGAATAAAAAATAAGGAGTTGATAGGATGGCAAGAGGCTGGCTTATATATTGATTCAACTATGCACCCAAAGTTTGGCCTACAATCTTTCTCCAGTACATACCTTATTAGGTTATAATAAAGATTATCAGTCATATCCAGGCAACAAAGAATGGCACAACTGCATGTACTGTGGCCTAATGTTTCATATTTAAACATTGTACATGCATTTGACTGCCAATGATGTGTCATAACAACATGCCAAAGTGAGTAAATTAAAATAAATAGAAGGGATAATTTCACTGAACTGAAGTGCTGGATTGAACACAGAAGGTCAAATAGATGTAAACAAATCAACAGAATCTGAGCTGCAGGTATTCAACGTAAGAGAAAGCAGAATGGCCTTGATTAGAATTTTACAAGGGACTTCAGTTATGTATGTCTTTGGTTTGTAGATATAACTCCTAGCAACATACCTTCCGAAGGGGTTTGAGCTTGGTTTCCATTATAAAGTCGTATTTGCAGAGTTCACAGCAGCGTGTGTCTGAGCTCTTAATCCACTGATGTAGGCAGGCCTGATGAACAAAACGGAGCGTCCCTGTGCAGCGACATGGTGTGATGAGAGGGCTTTCGTCATCTCCCTCACAGTGACAGATCCTGACAAGCAAGACAGCAACAGCAAGTGAGCCACGGTAAACCTGATTTGCATTGCCTTTCAGGTTAAAAACTGACATTCAAAGCAGTCAAATGTGCGTAACCCTTCAGATTAGACCCCAGAAATGTACTCCTTTTTACAGTTTGTCACTTAAGCTAAAGTGTGTTCCATCTTCAACATTTCCCAGAGATGGAACAGAATAAACAATGAGTTTTCCCACAACAGCGTATAGTAAAAGGTATCAAACTTTTGCCTTACCACACACTAAATATTGTCATATTCTAGAAGTAACCCCTTTGAGTTCAAGTATGTGAATGCTATGTGAGGTGTATAAATACTGGACATGATTCATTCAAGTTAAGCAGCTTTGTCCCATTGATTAGAATGGGAAACAGTTACACTAACTCCCACCAAAATAAATAGTACTTAAAGGCTGGATTTGCCCACTGTTCTGAATTCAGTACAAAAGAACAGACTGGTGCCTTACTGACCGCAGATTCAGGATACACTCTCTCAGTCTTCATGCGTCATGCCAATTTTTATAAGAACAGAAGAACAGCTCCGCTGGACCAGGCCAAAGGCCCATCCAGTCCAGCTTCCAGTATCTCACAGTGGCCCACCATTTTGAGATGCGGGGAGCCCTGCAGAGGGCTCCACAGGGGTTCCCGCTCTTCCAGGAGGCCAGTGCAAGGAGGGTAAGTTGATGAAAAAGCCCCTCAGTCCCTGACAGCAGAGCGATCCTGAAGATTGTACCACTGCCTTCCCCCCACCAGTCCTCTTAAGGGAAAAGGGGCAGTACTGAAGTTACTCAGGTATAGTATGTGAAAAATTTGCCAAGTAATCAAGCTCCAGTTCTCACTTCGCCTTATCTCCGGGTCAATCAGAGGGCAGAGCCTTTCAACTCTGAACAGTTTCTTTCTCCGCTAAGCTTAGGCAGGTAGCTGGTTAGTTGCTATAGTTACTTTCCTGGGACGTTTCAGCCAAAGTTAACCTTTTATTCCCCTCCGCTCCCTTTTGCTGCTGCAACCCGATTCCCTTTTGCAAAGGTTTTGCATTTGGCAGAGGTCTTTTTTTTTCAACACCAGGATGGGATCCCCTTTCCATTTGAAGCAACAATTCCCAGGCTACAATTCAATGCAGCATTACTTAAGAATAACACCCATGGAAAGCAGTGGGTCTACTTCTGAGTAAAAAGGATTGCAAATATATGCAGCTGCATCTCTCTGCTGTGAATTGAATTGCACACTCTCAGTTATGGGTTGTATGTAGAGCTTCTGGCTTAACACACCAGACACCTTAAAGTTGGATTTGATTCAAGGTTCTCCTGCAGTGGTTGCCAACCTTTTTCACTTGCATATCCCTTGGCAGCCCATTTCCATAAATTGTACCCTTCATATTAGCAAAATGTTTGTAATAATACAAGCCCTCATCTCCTCTCTATGAAAACCCAGACCATGTATTCATCTAGTTGTGGGGCTTTCAAAGTCAACTAGCTACCTCCCTTCCTGCCTTGCTGGTCCTTGCAAGGCATTCTGGAACATGACCTGCCTTTTTCTACCATTATTCCATTCTTTTTCCAAGTACCTCTAAAGGTCCTGTTGAGTGTCCCTGGGAATACATGAATACCAGGTTGGGAACCACTGATTTACTGGTATGTTGTTTACAGTGCACTTACTCTGATAGTGTTTACAAAAAGGTGCTGAAGAACAGAATTTAAAAAGAATAAAAATGTATCTTATGATCTTTTACTATGTTTTTAATAAATTAGAGGCTACAGTTTTTAGGTAACAATTAGTGGTAGGTTATTTTTCAGGATCTGGCCTGGGGTAAAATCAGACAAAACTATAGTCAGACACTCCTCTAAGTTTAACCCTCAACTTATCCAAGGTTCATAGAAAATTCCATGATTGTTGGCTCAAAACCTGCCCTCGACTTATCTGTGGGGTCGACTTATAGGCGAGTGTCTGCGGTAGTTCTTGGGCTGGTAGGTCACAACCCACCAGTCTGAGAACCACTGGTCTATGTAGTTGGGAACTTCTCTCTTTTGAGGTTTTGTAGAAAATGACTGTAGAAGCACTTGCCAGGAAGTCTTTGGCTGCAGGATGTATTGGAACTGATGAGTAACTGGGCCCTCTCTGAAACAATGATCCAACACCTCTGAATGAAAGAATGACTACAACTACAAAGATCTGTCTGATTTCATTTGCTTCTAAATTTACATTCTTTGTGTAAGCAATGTTCATTTTGCCTATCTAAGCCAGTACATTCTAAATGGTGTGCTGGGGTGCATTAGCACGCCATGAGACATAAATAAAACAAGGCTTTTGTGTGAATTGCTACTCATACAAGGCTACTAGACAGGACCAGTCACAGATTTAAGGGAGTTATGGGGAAAGTGCCCTCTGTTGAGTCACTCTACGTTAAGAGACCCACTCAGGTTCACCCGAGTGGGAGGGAAGGAAACCTCCTCTCAGTATTAACCATACTAGTGCTGTCACCATAGGTGGGGCTACCCTCATGGGCGTATTAATCAGGGAGCAGCAGTACACTGCTATTTTAATTCTTCCACAATGCCCCCGAAACAAGATTATATCACAATGTAGTGAGGAATTGATAGTGCAGAAGATAGCCTCAGGAAAGAGACTGATGCAGTAATGGGAGAGGACCCTTAAACAGCAGGTTATTCTTCCTCTTCCTCATTTGAAAAATAAATTTCTTCAGGTGTAAGTATAAAGTTTGCCTCCAGTTTTATTTTTTAAAAACTACCCCAGCTACTGAATGCTTGAGAAAAAACTGATCTAGGTTCTTAAAAAAAGGTTTAAGTAAAAGTGAAAAAAGGAATAATACAGTGATTCACATATAAATACAAACACATAACTGGAATCTACAAGAGCAGTGCACAAGTGACCATGGACATGATTCAATATTACCTTCATTCAGAGTTATAGATCAGCTAGTGAAAAGTGATAATAAAGGGGGAAAAGAGATAAAAATGAATGAGTTCACACATAACTTGTACAAAATAAACCAATATCCACTCACCATCTGGATAAACAAAATTACTGAAGAGGAGGCAAGTGGCCTCGTGGAACTCAGTATCTCATTAGGACAAAGTGCCAAGGTAAGCGAGTTAAGCATCTGTGTGAGTTGAGCAGCAGGGTGAGGAAACCAGGGCCTCAAACACTGCCCTTCATTTCCCTTGAGAAAGAGAGGTGGCAAACTACGAAACTTTTGTTTCATACCAAAACAAACACAGCTATGTAGTCAAACAGCCAGCAGTAGGATGTGGGCTATCCAGCGTTTTGCACAGAGTGCCACATATATGACTATGTGCCTCTGGGGCATAAGTCATGGGCGTGCCCTCCGTGCAAGGAGCACCAGGGACTCATGGAATGAATTTGCTCCATTGAAGCCTTGGTTGCAGACCTAGAGAAGCAGAGGCTGGCAGAGAGGGACCGTGGTGAGACTGCCAGGAATGTGAGGGCATTGTCCCACCTTCAGGTGGGCAGCTCCTCAGCTGCCTAGGTGGTCTTGGGGCTGGAGGATGTCATTCTGGAAAAGAGGGAAACAATCCCCAGGAGGGACTTCTTCTTCAGGGGACAGGCCATATCCAGTTGCACTAAGGATACTCCTTGGCAGAAGGGGTCAGGGGTCAGAGGCTTCTTGTAGTGGGTGATTCTATGGTCAGGAACATAGAGAGGGGGTATCTATGACTGATGTGAGGACTGCATAGTGACCTGCCTGTGTGGTGCAAAGTTCGCACACGTCATGTCTAATCTAGGGGAATGTTTTGGGTCAAGCTAGGCCTGTACAAGAGGGACTGGACTGCTGGTGCATAACATTAAAAAATGGTGGCAGAGCAGCTTTTAAATTGAACACTGGGGGAAAGTCAACAAGAGCCGAGTGGTGTCTGGTACGAAACTCCTCATCCCTATGGAATGAGGATGGAGAGGTTAGAGAACAGCAAGGTAATGACAGAGTAGGAATTGGGAGTGGAAGCATAACAGGGCATGACAAGCCAGGCCAGTAGAATGAAAAGCTGCAGTGATAAAGGAGCAAACAAGCAACCCTTCTTGGGAGACCCTGTACACAAGTGTTTTTATGCAAATGCTCAAAGTCTCTGAGTAAAGATGGGAAAACTGGAATGTTTGGTGATTAGGGAAAACACTGATATAGTGGGCATAACAGAAACCTGGTGGAATGCGGAGAACCAGTGGAATGCTGCAATCCCAGGTTATAAACTCTATAGGAGAGACAGGGAGGGGCATATGGTGGGGTGGTCATCTATGTCAAAGAAGGGATAAGAACATAAGAAGAGCCCCACTGGATCAGGCCAAAGGCCCATTTAGTCCAGTTTCCTGGACATCTCACAGTGGCCCACCAAATGCTTCAGGGAAAATACAAGACAGCAAGACATATTACATTAAGGGAAACATTAAGAGAAAATATTAAGGGGAAGAAGCAAGAAACCTGCCAGAGAAGCAGTTGGCCCTCTGGATGGTGAGGGAGGTAAAGGGGAAATAAAAGAGGATTTGAAGATGGCAGAGAAATTAAATTAGTTCTTTGCACCTGTCTTCATGGAGGAAGACTTCAGGCAGATACTGCTGCCCAAACGGCCCCTCCTGACTAAGGACCCAATCCTATCCAACTTTCCGGTGCTGATGCAGGAGTAATGCACCCCCAAGGAAGAAATGTTCCTTTACCTTGAGGAGACCTCCATGACTGCCCCCCCTCATCACAGTATGCAGTACACACCTCGTTGGCATGGCTGCATCAATGCTGGAAGTTGGATACGATTGGGCCCTAAGAAACAAAGGCCCAAATCCTAACCAACTTTCTAGCACAGTAATGCCAATGGGACATATGCTGTATCCTGCAGTTGAGAGGCACTCACGGAGGCCTCCACAAAGTAAAGCAATGTTTGTTCTCTTAGCTCGGAGCTGCATTGCCCTTCTGTCAGAGTAGGAAAGTGGGTTAGGAATGTGCCCTAAATCAGATAGAGGTTAAAAGAAAAGACTTTCAGACCCAATTGACAAATGAAAGATCAGTAAGTCACCAGGCCCAGATGGCATCCACCCAATAGTAATTAAGGAACTGAAGAATGAAGTTGCTGATCTCTTAACTATAATACTCAACTTAGTAAATGCAACTTATCCCTTAAAACTGCCACAGTGCCAGAGGATTGGAAGACAGCAAATATCACACCAATCTTTTAAAAAGGAAAGAGAGGGGACCTGGGAAACTACAGGTCAACTGACTTCTGTTCCAGGTAAGATGGTGGAAGGCCTCACCAAAGATAAAATCTTAAAACACATAGAAAATTAAGCCTTACTGAGGGAGAATCAAAATTTACCATTTTGTAAGGGTAAGTCTTGCCGCATTAACCTTTTAGAATTCTTTAAAAAGTTCAACGTGCATGTGGATGCAGGCAAGCCTGTTGATATTATATATCTGAATTTTCAAAAGGTGTTTGACACAGTCCCTCACCGAAGGCTGCTGAGAAAACTCCACAGTCAAGAAATAAGAGAGCAGGTCCTCTTATGGATTAAGAAGTGGTTGAGGACCAGGAAACAGAGAGTGGGTGTCAATGGATAATTTTCAATGGAGAGAGGTGAAAAGCGGTGTGCCCCAAGGATCTGTCCTGGGACCAGTGCTTTCTAACTTGTTCATAAATTACCTAGAGTTGAAGATAAGCAGCAAGGTGGCCAAGTTTGCAGACGACACTAAACCTTTCCTAGTGGTGAAGACCAGAAGGGATTGTGAAGGGCTCCTGAAGGATCTCTCCAAACTGGGAGAATGGGCAGCAAAATGGTGGGTACATTTTAATGTAAGTAACCGTAAAGTAATGCACATTGGGGTAAAAAAATCAACACATATAGACTAATGGGTTCCAAGTTGTCAGTGACAGATCAGGAGAGATCTTGGGGTGCTGGTGGACAGCTCAATGAAAGTGTTGACCCAGTGTGCTGGGGCAGTGAAGAAGGTCAATTCTATGTCTGGAGAAATTAAAAAACTGATTGAGAATAAAACAGCCACTATTATAATGCCATTGTATAAATCTATGGTAAGGCCACACCTGGAGTATTGTGACAAGTTCTGGTTGCCGCATCTCAAAAAGGACATAGCAGAACTAGAAAAGGTACAGAAAAGAGTGACCATGATTACTGGGCTGGGGCACCTCCCTTATGAGGAAAGGCTACAGCATTTGGGGAACTTTAGTCTAGAACAGGGGTCTCCAAACCCTGGCCCGGGGGGCCAGATGCGGCCCGCGGCTAGCCTCTATCTGACCTGCGGCCAGACTTTAATCACCTGAGAGCCTCTGGCCCAGTTGACCAAACACAACTGGAGTTGTGCTTCTGGGGTGGGGAAATGGGGGCCATTTAAGTGTGTGCTTTATTTCTTGGGCTGTGTTGGTGCTTGGAGACATCCTGGGCATTTCAGCCCATTCATTTATTCATTCATCTAAGTTCCATCTCAAATGTATTTATTTAAATTTTATTATTTAATTTTTTTTCTGGCCCTCGACACTGCACATGCTATTTGATGCGGCCCTTTGGCCAAAAAGTTTAGAGATCCCTGGTCTAGAAAAAAGGTGCCTGCACGGGGAGTGACTGAGACATACAAAATTATGCAGGGGATGGATAGAGTGAATAGAAGGATGTTCCTTTCCCTCTCACACAACACCAGAACCAGGATACATCCACTAAAATTGAATGTTGGAAGAGTTAGAACAGACAAAAGAAAATATTTCTTTACCCAGCGTGTGGAACTCTTTGCCATAGGATGTGGTGATAGCATCTGGCCTAGATGCCTTTAAAAGTGGACTAGACAGATTTCTAGAAGAAAAGTTCATCACAGGTTACAAACCGTGATGAGTACATGCAACCTTCTGGTTTTAGAAGTAGGTACCTCCAAATGCCAGGTGCAAGGGAGTGGCAACAGGATGCAGCTCTCTTATTGTCCTGTGTGTTCCCTGAGGTATCTGGTGGGCCACTGTGAGATACAGAAAGCTGGACGAGACGGGCCTTTGCCTGATCCAGTAGACCTTTTCTTATGTTCTTCATAAACAGAATCTCATCTTCTATGAACAGCTCACACAAATATGACAGAACACAGGACTTCTCCCACTGACTCAGGGCCCAATCCTATCCAATTTTTCAGCACTGATGTAGCTGCAATGCACCCTGAAGTAAGAGAGCAAATGCGTCTTTACCTTGAGGAGGCCTCTATGATAGGTTCCCCCCCCCCCCAGCAGGATGCAGTGCACACTTCACTAGTACAGCTGCATTGTTGCTGGAAATCTGGACAGGATTGGGCCCTCACTTTTAAAAGGCAAATTAATTCTTTATTGAGTTCCTATGAGGAAAGTGCTTGAAACAGCACAGAAACAGAAGGAAATAACATGAAACCCATGTAAGATCTTAACATACATCAATCTGTACATAGGTTTTGCTCTGTTTCTTATGTATAATCACTTTTCAAGCAGGGAATCTGTAATGTATGAAGCAGCCTTGAATGAAACAAGTAAAACAACAGCCCCTTGTAAAGCAGAAATATCCCTAGCAGCTAATTAACTTTTGTGAGTGCTTATGATTCTGCCAGTGCTCAAATGGTAATTTCTAAGTTGCACCCCTTGCCTCTTTAGATAAAACTTTCATCTTAGTGCAAAATATTACATGAAGAGAGTAACATCATTTCCTTTCTAAATTCAAGACATTTCCCAATGGGAAAATATTGGCTTTGTTCATTTTAATTCCAGTTACATATAATTTATTTTACAGATTTCCGTGCTTAAGCCATTTAGAATTTAGACAAACAAATTGGGTACCCAGGAGTCCTTTTCAACCACTGTCAGAATTGCTTTAAATTATTTTAAAAGCTAAAATATCAACCTAAAACTCCACTGGGACAGGCAAATAAAATGACAGAGCCGTTTTGAACACAATGATTCTTCAGTAGAAACACTTAACACAAAACACTGCCTGAATTATAAATTAAAAACATGTAATGAGAATACTAAACAGTGTGGCAACAGAAATAATGTCCAGAGGAAATGATTATGGAAACAACTTTAGAACATAGTAAGAGCTCTTGTCTTCTGTTATTTTTGCTCTGTTTGTAATTTATTTGCCCATAAAAACAATTGTTGCAAATGATGGGGCTTGTCTAAGGACAGAGAAAATTAATGTATATACTGTATATGCATGGCCCAGCTTTGGGAGGGGGGGATACTGTGGTGAAAGCTTGAACTGATGCTTTGTGCCTTCATGGCTTCATTTACCACCATTATTAAAAAAAACAAGCAGCTTGAGTTACAGAACCAGGCTGTTCTATAGGGAAAGGCCCATGGCTCAGTGGAAGATCACCTCCTCTGCATGCAGAAGAGCCCAGGTTCAATCCCTGGCATCTTCAGGTAGGACTGGAAAAGATCTTGTTCCAAAATGAGCCACAGCTAGTGAGCCACTGCTAATCAATGCAGAAAGTACTGAGCAAGATGACCTGATCTAAGACAGCTTCCTACATTTCAGACTGTTTCTGTACATCAGGCTGAACAAATAAATGTCCTCTTGGGCAGGAACTATATACTGGTCCAACCTTGTTATACACTGATTTTTTAATACACGAATTTGACTCAACATGAATGGCCACTGCAAATGAGAAGAAATGTACATATCTCTGGAGAGAGGGAAAAAATTCATCCCTATAAAATCAGTTTAAAAAACTGCTTTTCTTACTGTTGTAGAGAGATAGTCATGCAAGCGATCATTCTATTCATCAGTTGAGCCAGGCAAAGATAAGAGGTCCCTTGCATTTCTAATTACAGACTGCCTCTCTACAACAGTAAGAAAAGCTGTTTTTAAACCATAATTGTAAAGGGACACACTTTTCAATTTTTTAAAAATTGCTTTTATTTAACTCATTTTATGAACATAAGAACATAAGAACAGCCCCACTGGATCAGGCCATAGGCCCATCTAGTCCAGCTTCCTGTATCCCACAGCGGCCCACCAAATGCCCCAGGGAGCACACCAGATAACAAGAGACCTCATCCTGGTGCCCTCCCTTGCATTGACATTCTGACATAGCCCATTTCTAAAATCAGGAGGTTGCACATACACATCATGGCTTGTAAACCCACAATGGGTTTTTCCTCCAGAAACTTGTCCAATCCCCTTTTAAAGGCATCCAGGCCAGATGCCATCACCACATCCTGCGGCAAGAAGTTCCACAGACTGACCACATGCTGAGTAAAGAAATATTTTCTTTTGTCTGTCCTAACCCTCCCAACACTCAATTTTAGTGGATATCCCCTGGTTCTGGTGTTATGTGAGAGTGTAAAGAGCATCTCTCTATCCACTTTATCCTTCCCATGCATAATTTTGTAAATCATGTCTCCCCTCAGGAGTCTCTTTTCTAGGCTGAAGAGGCCCAAACGCCATAGCCTTTCCTCATAAGGAAGGTGTCTCGGCACAGTAATCATCTTAGTCGCTCTCTTTTGCACCTTTTCCATTTCCACTATGTCTTTTTTGAGATGTGGCGACCAGAACTGGACACAATACTCCAGGTGTCGATTTGTACAACCAGAATCAAACCCCTGTGAATGTCGAGACATGACCTTATTAGGAGCAATGGAGGGGCAAATCTAATCTCTTAAATCTATTTTTCCACTTTTTTATCCACAAATTTTTTTTAATCTACTAGGGGTTCTGGAACAGAACCCTAGTGGATAAAGAGACACAACCTGTACATTTAAAATTATAACACACCCATCTCCTGTGCTGTGCCTGTAGTGTATTACTGAAAGCGTACAGGAAAGGTTCTTAGGGGCAGGAAAACAGTGAGCAAGGGATCAAGCATGGGACAGTATTGTGCTAAAGAAGATCTGCTGTGGTCTAACTTATTGAAAAGTAGGATAGGAATCTGAAGGTCTACTAATTTCCTTCTCCCTAACACACCGAGTTGCATCTCCAGGGATTCAAGATGACAGTTGTAAGAAACACAGCAAGTATCTTATAAGAGATTAAAAGCAATAAGCTATTATAGCTATTATTGCTATAACAATAAGTCATGTTGGTAGTCTACGTGAGTGAGAGGGACTTGTTTAGTGATGCATCATTTTGGGAGGAAACTGGTGTTTTGGACAAGGAAACTACTGTAACCTCTACTTGCTTTTCATATCCCTGCTCAAATCTGCTGTTTATTCTTAAAGCGATGCAATAGGAGAAACCCCTGTGGCTTTGCAAACTCCATAGCAGACAGTAAACCAAATGGTGCAGCCAGACCTCTCAGGCAACTGTTACTTGGCTGGTTGTTGGATTACTTGAATTGGCACAACAGCTCTGCTGAGAAGAGATGGTTGGCAACCCCACATGTGTGTTTCTCTTTCAGATGCTGCTCTATCACTGACACCATTCAATAAAAACTTTGACTGGTTCACTCTTGTTGTTACTTTGTTAGCAAACAGACATCCCTCTCACAAAAGAAATGGTTCTACTCCTATATTCAAGAATCTATCAAATGGTAATAAATTTACGAAGGCAAAGATGGAAGTCATAGCCCTTTGATCTGGTCCTTAGAATAATAAAGGCCAAAGTAATGGTAATGTTGGAGGTGAATGACCCTATCATCCCCCAGCCTCTTTTTTTTCTTTTTGCTAAAAGTAGCAGGGGGTGATTTAGATTGGAGCCATGGCACAGGGATTAGGGCGGGGAGGAAACTAAACCCTTTCCCTCCTGCACCATGACCCCAAATCAAATTTTAGTCCCCTTCCCAGTTGCTATTAGCCATGGAGGGGAAAATACACAGGTTTGTTTCCCCATGTGGCAAATAACAGCCATGACCGAGCATGTGTGTGTGTGACGGGGGGGGGGGGAATAAGTTGGTTTGGGTTCATTGCACATAACCTCTTCCCCCAATCCATGGCACCAATCCAAATCCAATTACTGAAAACAAACTGATGATTCTGCAATACATTCATCCATCTCTAGTTTCACATCTAGTTATGCCCCAAGCGTGCAGGATATCAAACCAATTCTACAATTCAGGCAGAGCCAAACTTAAGTGGGAAACACAGTAAGAAAATTCTCAGTATTCTCCAGACCACCAACACTAGGAACATGCACTCCATTCAGCAGGACAGCATTTATAAACTATCATCTCTGATTTCCCAACAACAGCCCAGATACACTTTGGGTTCTTAGCTGAAACCATATGAGCAAGCTGAATCCTAGATTCCTTATTTTATATATCTCTATAGCCTCTAGGCACAAGTAGGATGCTCAGATAATCTGCTGTCCTGCGCTGGAGCCTGGCTCCTTTATCCTGTCCTTCTCATAGTAATACTAACAGTCACAACATGACCATCATTGATCAAAAGTAAGTCATAAATAAGTGTGGGGCAATTCCCCACTTAGCAGTGTGAACTATGATTGCTTAGGGGGGCAGTTAATAGATATAGTTAATACTACTACAATACATGGATCCGTGAAGACTGCAGATAATTGATCCGTTTCACTGAAAGAAGGCAGCATCAGAATAACATCAATAGCATCAAAGGCAACAGAAGCATGCTATGCTATAGAAGAAAATGATGGCACCATTACCAGAATCCATTGTTAAATGTTCTTCCCTGACCTCTTGATACTTTATGGTATTAAAAAAATAAAAAAAAAGCATGCACTCTATCAGGCCTGTTATGCAAAAGTGAATACCTTATGTCTGGTGTTCAAATGAGGCTATGTAGTACATGTCCCCCTCGCTTTTCTCCATAAATATTTTATTGCAATTTTTCTTCTTTTCAAAGGAAACGATGACTATCAGGAAGGAAGATTACAAATTGGCTTTTAATGCAAGAATGCTAGCTTTCACTACAGTTAAGCTTGTTTTAGCTGAATCAGTATTATTTGGCCATAAATCTTTCTGTCTCTTATTTGTTCTTTGATAGTTTAACAAGTAAGATAACTTACTGGCAATACAAATTAGCATGTAGCAAATTTTTGCAGTATTTCACCTCCTGAGGTAAAACACATAGGAATGATTACAAGAAATATATCTTTGTCCTACAGAATTCAGCTTGTGCACTAGTATGCAAAAATAGGAGGCCAATTTTCTGTGCAGCAATCTTGTGAAGAGGCATAGTAGGTACTTGGAGAAGGAATCAGGGGTTAATTTATGCCATTTCAGTCATCCCATAGGTGATCCCATCCCACAGGCAATCCCATCCCACTCTGGCGATGAGCAGGCAAATTTCTGCAGACTGAACTAAAGGGCCAAAAAAATATTTACACTTGTATCCTTCACCTACTGCAGAAAAGAATTGATTGTCCAGGAAGCTGCATATGAGATCACTTTTTAGTAAAGCAAAGTCATGTTCCGCTTGGTAGAGTTTGATCACGCAGCTAGACTGGTGGTAGGGAATGCAAATGATTGGGGGATGGAGAGATCATCCAGTTTGGGGGGAAAAGGAAGACCACTTCCGGCACAACAACTGCACTGATACAGCAGTATTAAGATTTTATCTAAATAATGTTTCTCATATGAAGGAATTTCTAACTTATGTTTCCGCATCTTTACCAAATGAAACTTAAAATGCTCTCTAAGGTGATTCTGTAGTTGATGCTGCTATTTCAAAGGCTGAGAAAACAAAACTGAAATTATGCCGAGCCTCCGTAGCTACTTGCAGAGCGTATAAACATTTCTTCATTTTTCTTCCTATTAATGTACATTTCTGCCCAATGCACAATAACAGGAAGCTAGCAAATCTTTCAACTACACAACATTAGGCTGAGTGACACATTAACTATATGAACTCTTCACAGAAAAGATAGAGTTAAAGGACTCTAAAATGTTTTAAAATACTTTATATTGTAGTGATGTAAGAGAGTAAAGGAGTCTTAGGATAAAAGAGGAGCAAAGTCTGTTATTAGAAAAACACACTATAATCCCTGGTGTTTTATTACAAGACAATTTCTCGATATAGCTTAGTTCCACAGTGTCAAACATAAGGCCCTGTGGCTAGATGTGGCCCACGGAAGCTTTTTATCTGGACCTCAGGCTCTCATCTGCTGAGTAGTGCTGAGGTGTTACTTCTGAAAGGGCAGCCCACATGAAAAATTGGGCTCTCTCATATCTTGAAATATGATCAAGATTTGCAAATTTTCTCTTCTGTCATTTGCAGCTAATGAGTTCCTAAGTGAGAAAAAGTGCTTATTTTTGGTTGTGACCAAAAATAATGTCTAAAATGATGTCTAATGATGTCATTAGACATCATTTCCTGCTTAATGACATCACTTCTGGCTGTCAGCAGGCATCATGTTTGTTATTCGGCCCTAGGTTTGAAACGAGTTTGACACCCCTGTCTTAGTTTGACATTCTAATGGTCCTAAATGTTTTCCCCAAAGACAGTGTCATAGCTTTCAGAAGTAAAAAAAATAAAAAAAAATCCACAACCTTCATATTTACAGATGAGCTGTATATGCATTGAAGTGCTAATACTGAACTAAGGGCACAATGCTAGTCAGCCTCTGCACTGGCAGACTGTACGCTGCACCAGCGCTAGCCATCGTAAAACAGCCGTAAAGCACTTTAGGATGGCACAGCAGTTTGGCGTGCTGCTGGAAAGGTCAGCACCAGCCCATGTGTGTTGGCTGAAGGAGCAGCGCATTCTGGACGTGGTCAGTTCCCGTAAGGCAGTGTAGGGGGGGATGAAAAGGGGGAGTGTGGCGATGAGGGTGGGGGAGGGTGGGTTGGGCTCTGGTGCATACTATATCCTAACTCCCTTTGGCCTGGTCTGTTGACATGGGTCAATGTGGATTTGCACCAGCTATAGAGCCTGCACAGGTCTAGGCAGACCAGTTGCACACGCTGGGGCTTACCCTAAGGAAGCTTTTTTCTTATTAAATTTCCCCAGTTTATCAGTGTGGGGGAATCTGCACTTGTTTGGATTGATCATTCCTTCGTCTCCATTATTCCTCCAGTGAATCATTCTCTTTAATAAACTGGAGATATTTTCCCATTCAATCCTATATATAAACAAAGCCTGCAAATATTTAAATTTACTGTCATAAAGCGGGCCCACCCTATCCACAGGCTCCAGAACTGTAGATTTAATCAACCGTGATCGAAAACCAATTTTAAAAAATTAATATACCCTGCTGTAGCCTTGTTCACCTTGCACCCTGCCATTTCACAGAGTTTGCCTCGCACTCATCCACTTAAGCAAGTTTAGGCAACTTGCGTAGGTTTTAGGCAATTTACACAAGCTCAGGGAATGTATGCAATTTGTGCAAATTTATGAATTATGCAAATGTACATTATTTTGTCTTTATTTTGACATCGGTGGAATTGAACAATTACAGATTTTGGTATCCATGTGCGTTCTGGAACCAAACTCCTGCGGATACACAGGACCCACTGTACTTTTACAGGAGACTAACCAAATGAAAGATGCTAGAAGAAAACGAAGCACTCAGATTTTATGACTTGCAGTAGCATAAACTCCGGTGCAGCATACATCACAGTAACTGGTTTCTGTTTAATTCTTATTACCTCTTCTGAGATTAGAAGCAAATAATTCATACAAGGCAACAGAATAGGCTTTTGCTGTTTACCTGCCTGGCACTGGACAGAGAACATGACCTCAACAAATCATATTATAACACAACCAGGAAGAAGCTGAAGAGCATCTATTTCAGTTCAAAGAGCACAAATCTTCCACTTCATAATATTCTTAACAAGCAAGGCTACCTACAACCTCCCAGAGCCTACAGTGTCAATAACAGGGAGCCAGAAGAGAGGTATACCAAAAATATTTATGTAGACACACTTAAGAAAGAAAAGCATTCCACAAGAAAGAAAAATTTTCCTGAATCATTAGAGAAATAACAGAAATTAGAAATAAGTTTGGGCTGGTGAACAAAACTAGGTATCATATAAAATTTAGAATCTGTATAATCACCAGAAGAACGGATGTCTTCTGGCTGTTTTCTTTGTTTTCAGACAGGTGTCCGCCACTTAACAACGGCTCACTTAATGACAGACCGCATATATGATGGTGGTCAAAGCACAATAAAGATGCTCTTGATGAGGCAATTACGTCTCCCATAGCCTGCAGCAGTGTCTGTTTACACAACAGAGAGGCTCTTAATGCAAAGAAGAGACAATCTCCATTAGCCTGTGGAGCCAGCTCGTGTCTGGCAGGGGATGTCTGTTTATACAACAAAGGCAATAGATTGGACTGAACATTCACTTAATGACATACTCACATAACAACAGGGATCAGAGAACATATCCCCATTGTTAAGTGGTGCACACCTGTACTACATCAAACAATTTAGGCAAAAAGGATGACTAATCCTACGGATGACTGAGGATCTTACTGCGCTTATACTCCTATTTTAGAAAGACCCAACAGCACATCTTTAAAGCTTGTTCCAATTTTGTGATTAAAGTCTCTATCAAACCCCAAACAACTTGTTCAGTCACCAAGTGTGATTGTATGTATCTAGACTCCAAATAGCAGCATGAATCGGAGTGAAAAGCAACTCTATACCCCTGTATGAAATTCATGGTAGTTAGCAATTCCTTTTGCAATACCAGACAAACCTGCACACTTCGAAATCATCAGACCAGTCATCATACAACACAGGAGGTTTCTGAACAGCAGCGGTCACAGCAGGCCCTGTCCCAGCAGGAGCTCCATTTTGTGGGACTGACAAGGTATCACTTTCCGAGCCTCTTTCTGAACCACACTCTTCCTTTCTTGCTTTTCCTCGCCTGCTGTATGCTGCAGCCTTGGGATCTTTGTGACTGAACGCACCGTTGTGTTTTCCACACTGTCTCAAAAAATCCCTCGTCTCTACAGAGGATATTGAGGACAGAGAGGGGTGTGTTTCTTCACCCCTTGAAATTTTTCTTCTCCGGTGATTCAGAGCTTGGCCTTCAGGTTCAGTTACTTCTTGGTTCTTTTCCCCATTTGCCCCCAGAGTAGCAAGTTCAATGGCATTCTTACAAGCAGATCCACCTGGTTGAGTGTTCGAAGCACTTCGTCTTCTCATTCTTTTGGGCATTTTGGCTCTCTCTCTCTTTCTAACCAGGGCCCAGTGATTCTCATCTGAGGAGGTTGAATCAGATGATACCTTGCGCAAGGCATTCCATCTAGGATTTGTAATCTTGGGGTGCAACTTGTTATCCTTTTCTTTCCTTTGCTTTTCTGCATGCTCGCCATTGTCGTCAGCCTCCTTCCTCCGCCTAACCCTTCGCTTCACTTGTCTCTTACCAGGGTCTTTACTAGCAGAAGTCAGCACTGTGACTGGGGTTGATTTCTCATACTTATCTTCTGATATGTCATGCAAGGTGGAAGATCTAAACAAAGCAGCAAGCAATGGGAGATGGATGGAAGATGATAAAAGGAGAAGGAGAGAGAGGGAGAGGGAGAGAGAGACAAAGCAATAAAATAAATAAGGAAAATTGAAATGAAAATTAACTGTGATTTAAAACAGAAAAAAATGGAAACAACAGAACAACACTGAAAATGACAAACCAAAACTAGATCTGTGTGTAAATTCATGAAGGGTGTTATGCGAAAGCAAGAGCTACATACAGATCAGTAGTTAAAGAAGTCTATACAATGAACCAAGAGCACTCTTTTATTACATACCTACAGATGTCCTGAGTAGAAGGGCAGACAGATAACCGTGACTGGCTCCTGGGAGCTGCCCCTGTGGTAGGGCTGCTTGCCTGTTGAAAAAAATTAGATAATTTGGAATCTTTATCCATAAAATAAAGCGTGGATATTTTACTGCTTTTCCACATGATTAAAAGTGGATAAAAGAAAAAGTGACTGGTGAACAGCTGCACAATGCTTTCAACATATACACAGTTCATAAAATACAGGAAGCGTCTGCAAAAGCAAAACCCTTTTGAGGAACTAAGTATGTTCCAAAAGCTTTCGCTCTCACGTCATGTACATCTTTAATTTTGTTTGAGGAACAAAACTTTTAGAGGCTGCCACCATTTCATTTTGCAGCTGGAACAGCTTGTATGAGTATGAAGGGGAAAGTAACGGCTAAAATTCAACAATGACAAGTCTTTTTGTCAGAACAAAGTGAACTACACTGATAATGTGCTGAGTGAGTAAGGTTATAGGTAGAGTTGCCAGACTGTTACAGCGTGGAAGGGCAAAGGCTCAGCAAATATTAAAAGCTATTTTTAAAATGCATCACTGAAGCAATCAAGTTCTCTTCCAGAAACTGAATGAATGCGAAATTCATGAGCCAGAGAAGGTCTAAAGTTCATACTGAAGTGCTACAATGCCTATGATGGGCTCAAACACCTGAAGCAAAACACTTCTACTGTATAAGCAAGTCCCATTACAAGGCTGTCACAGCAATTGGCAGACTAACTTGCTGAGTGCAAAAGCATGTTTTGATTAGAAAAGAAGATTACTTCACTATGGTTAGAAGCTTACCAGCAATACAGCATTGCACACAGCCATGTTAAAGTTGGTAATTAACTGATCTGTTATGTCCTAGGTCAGTGATTTTCAACCTTTTCCATCTCACGACACACTGACAAGGCACTAAAATGGTCAAGGCACACCACCAGGTTTTTGACAACTGACAAGGCACACCATGTTGTTAGTTGGGGCTCACATCTCCCATTTGCCCTATTAATAAATGACCTTCCCCCAAATTCCTGTGGACCACTCATGGCACACCAGTGTGCCACAGCACAGTGTTTGAAAATGGCTGTCCTAGGTGCTTATTCTGTGTATCAAATGCATCACTCTCAAGACTCTGGAATTAACCTTAGTTCCTTGTGGTACAGACCTTATGATTTAATTAGAGAGCTGATTTGAGATATAGCATTTGAGGGTTACCTAGTAGGCTGGGCTCCACTGTGCTCCACTGAGTGCATTTAGCACTAAGATCACCTTCCAAAGTGGGTGTCTTGATTTCTATATGCAAGCAGGACCATTTAAATATTACACAATTCTTACAAGAAAAACCACTTGTATATATGAAATACACCCAGAACCAATACATAGGCCAAAATATGATAATTGCACATGTATAGATTTTGTCGAGGGCACTTGCATATCTTCTATATGAGTGCTTTTCATGTCGAAATGTTGTCACGTTGAAGTAGCCCTGATCAAGAAAAGAAAGACTAAGAACATAAGAATAGCAACGTTGGATCAGGCCATAGGCCCATCTAGTCCAGCTTCCTGTATCTCACAGCAGCCCACCAAATGCCTCAGGGAGCACACAAGACAACAAGAGACCTGCTTCCTGGTGCCCTTCCTTGCATCTGGCATTCTGACATAGCCCATTTCTAAAACCAGGAGGTTACACATACCCATTATGGCTTATAACCCGTTATTGAATTTTCCTCCAGAAATTGGTCCAATCCCCTTTTAAAGGCATCTAGGCCAGACGTCATCACCACATCCTGTGCAAGGAGTTCCACAGACCAACCACACACTGAGTATTTTCTTTTGTCTGTTCTAACTCTCCCAACAATCAATTTTATTGTATGTCCCTTGGTTCTGGTGTTATGTGAGAGTGTAAAGAGCATCTCTCTATCCACTCTGTTCATCCCCTGCATAATTTTGTATGTCTCAATCATGTTCCCCCTCAGGCATCTCTTTTCTAGGCTGAAGAGGCCCAAACGCAATAGCCTTTCCTCAAAAGAAAGGTGCCCCAGCCCAGTAATCATCTTAGTCGCTCTCTTTTGCACCTTTTCCATTTCCACTATGTCTTTTTTGAGATGCGGCAACCAGAACTGGACACAATACTCCAGGTGTGGCCTTACCATCGATTTGTACAATGGCATTATAATATTAACTGTTTTGTTCTCAATACCTTTTCTAATGATCCCAAACATAGAATTGGCCTTCTCCACTGCCATTGAACATTGGGTTGACACTTTCATCGACTTGTTCACAACCACCCCAAAATCTCTCTCCTGACCTGTTACAGATAGCTCAGAATCCATTAGCTTATGTGTGAAGTTTTGATTTTTTGCCCCAATGTGCATGACTTTACACTTACTAACATTGAAATGCATCTGCCATTTTGCTGCCCATTCTGCCAGTTTGGAGAGGTCCTTATGGAGCTCCTCACAATCGCATCTGGTCTTCACTTTCCAGAATAGCTTGATATTGTCTGCAAATGTAGCCACCTCGCTGGTTAAACCTGTCTCCAGGTCATTTATGAACAGATTGAAAAGTACCGGTCCCAGGACAGATCCTTGGGGCACACCGCTTTTCACCTCTCTCCATTGTGAAAATTGCCCATTGACACCCACTTTGTTTCCTGGTCTTCAACCAGTTCCTAATCTAGGAGAGGCCTGCCCTCTAATTCCTTGACTGTGGAGTTTTTTCAGTAGCCTTTGGTGAGGGACCGTGTCGAACGCCTTCTGAAAGTCCAGATATATAATGGCCATTTTGGAAGCACTGTTGCAAGAGGTGGCAGTGCTTCCCAGCCATTGCCAGTTCCTACTGCGCCTGCTGGAGCAGGTAAGTCAGTGGTGGGGACTGGGGATGGGGGGCAAAACTGGGCACAGGGGGGAGGAACAGGGTGGGGAGGGTGCAGGAAGGGGTGGATTGAGCAGCAGTGGTGCACACCAGATCCTATCCCCTCATTTTGCAGCCTCCCCACCCCTTTTCGCTCCTTGGAAAGGGAGCAGAAGCAACAAAGATGTAGCTACACAGCTCTGTAGCTGTGCATTATGCAGCTACACAGCTTATACCAGCTACAGAGCTGACGCAGATTCATGGAGACCCATTGCAGAGTGGGAGGCTTACAGAGGGATAAATCAAAATAATTCCCCTTTCTCTTCCTAAGCCTCCCAGTCCCCGTCTCCCCCGCCCCCCCCCCGCTGGATACTGTGTGCTCATTTTAGGTGCATTGGCAGGAAAAGAAAAGAATAGGATTGGGTCCTAAATTAGGCCCAACTAAAATATAACATGCATACAACAATGATGGGGATGAAAAGGAAAAAAGCAATGCTTTCCTACAGCAAATAAATCAGCCTTGTATGAGGCAAGGCTGTAACTTCACAAACTACACACTTACAAGAAATCCCTCCCATCAGTGAACACTACTTGAGAAAAATGTGTCTTGGCATGACAACAGCAGAATTCCACTAGTTCTGCATTTCCATCATTCCCATCCTCAGATAGCAACCTTTTCTTTAATCGACCATGATAAACAGTGGTAGTCATTAAGCTGTAGCCAATCAAAAATGTGACAACATCTATTGTGAAAATGACACCAGACTGAAAGAATTATAATGGAACCATATCAGGGAAAACTGATGGTAAATGTGTATAGCAAACAGCACAAATATGCCTGATAAACATACAGAAGAACATGTCATAACCTCTCATTTAGCACATCATGATTGTGGGCTATTCCTTGATTGGCTATACAAAAGCCTTCTGTTTCATTTTGGTAACAGCATAATGAACTTCAAATGGTATGTTCCTTTAATAGATGTTTATTCAAAGAGACTTTATAAGTGCCATTCAAAATGAAAGAATGTTACACCAGAGGCCAGCTGCAGAAAATTCATCATACCACATTATATCACTAGCATAATTGAAGGCGGAAATTCAAAATTATGTTTTATGACAACCCCCTTATAAACAAAGTAGCTTATTTCTCCATGAAAACAGGGTGAGGCCTCAGGACAGAACCAATTCGGCTGGATTAGTGTTAGTATTTTGGAAATTGAAAGAAACATGTCTCTTGTCATTAAATAATGTTTCAGGTTTATTCAGTGCCTCTGAGTGCTGGCCTTCAGGAGTAGGATCATAACCCATAACCAGGTCACCACCCCATCTAACAGTGGGTTCCAGCAGTGTTGCTGCCATTTAAAAAAAAATGTAAACCTGGGTAGAGCAAATGGCAAAGGAGATGCTCAGAGATAGGCTGACTGAGAGTGAAATATAGCAGCCTTCCCTATCTGTCCAATCTCTGACAACATCCTCAGCACTGTGCAGACTGCCTGCCGGGCATCCCATTCATTACTCATACAGAGCTTTAAAATTCCAGCAATTCATACACAGCTTCTCAGGGGTGAAGGAATAAATTCTTGTCTGCCTCCTATACCATTCTGCTGTTGCTGCTGAACAGAGGAATGACAGGTATCCAGTCTATATTTCACCACTGTTAAACCATCTAGATTTTAAAAAGAGAGAAAGGGAGGATAGTTGGTTGTTGGGTGTCTCTGAGTACATCCACCAGGAATGAGAGATTGGTGGATGCAGGTGAAGGAAGCTGAACCCTTCTTCACCTCTTTGAGTACTTTTCTCCCAACGCAAGTCACTTCCAATGTTAGATCTATGCCAAACAAAGGTGCTTCAAGCAACTGAATGGAGTGAGGTTGGAGTGAGGTGAACACAGAGGAAAGTTCAACTCCTTTCCCTTGAGCACACTTTTGTTTATTTGTCACATTTTTATACTGCCCTTCCTCCAAAGAGCTCAGGGCAGTGTACATGGCTGCTCCCCTCCTTTTTTTCCTCACAACAACCCTGTGAGGTAGGTGAGGCTGCGAGCAGACTCCCCCTTGCTGAAGTATGAACAGAGCAGATATTTCTTTTCTTCTCTTGAAGAAATACTTTCTTTAGTATTAAAAGTCCTTAAAGTCCAATAAACTGTTATGTTCAACTTATTTAATACCATTCTTAAATGTCTTTGTTTTCAGGTCAAGCAGGGTAGTTATAAAGTAGCAGGTGAGACAACTTAATTATTGTACTTTAAAGCAGCAACAAAAGTAGTTTCAAATACTTTTACCAAAATGTAGTTAAGTAGTGGTTAAAAGTAGTTTTTTTGATAGTACCCTTAGTAGCTGTAGTGAAACCATTTTAAAGTAGTTAGTATCAATCAGCAGCATTCATTTGTTCTGAGACTGAAATGCGAGATCACAATTTTTCATTTCTCCCTGGTCACATTTATCATTTTTTCGCTATTCACTGTGTTCTAGTCTATTCCTAGCCTGTGTTCATGGGTAATTCAGTGGGGTGTCACATCTAATTGTTCTAAGGCACGACTGAGACTTTTTTTTAAACAAGAATCTCTGGGTTATGTGCTGTCTAGGGAGGACTGGTTTATCCTAGACAGCCTTCCCCCCACCTGGTTTCCTGGTGGCAGCAGTTTTTCCACCATTCAGATGTTGATTTAATAAAAAAGGGAAGTGATGGGTGGGTAGTATTGAGCACTAACCACTAGGACTACTCTGGCCAACCTGCAGACTCCACCAGCTTCTTCCCTAACAGTTGCTTATTTTCTTCCCAACTTGTAATGCTTTTAGTTGCCTCATCAGTGACAGCAGGGGTGTGAACTCCCTCCAAGACTATGAGTGTGATGTGTACCAGAACAGTATTTGCTGCCATAGTAACAAGCTCTGTTCCAGTCAGCACCATCCATTGTAATGATATACTATTTAGAAATCTCATTGTCCAGATACATTCTGTCTTATTTTTTGTAATGCTAAAAGTCAGAACCAAAGAGGGTTTTTTTCCCCTTGTAGCTTCAAGCACACATATTGATAAGGACTGACAATGACATTAGGTCTAATAAAATCAGTAACTGATATATTCTCTGTTATAAAGTTATTAAGCACAATTTCTGCCAAGTAAGCATCTATGGTGCAGTTGCATATTTATTTAAAAGAGGCTAAAATACTGGAAGTAAAAATATGTTGATCTGAGGAATGGATGAAATAAATGAAAAGAAATAATACTTTTTAGGTCTATGTGACTGTGTACAGAAATAAGGCAGCTCTCACATATAGTATAGAGTAAATCCATGGAATTCACAAGATAAGGTGAGGACCACTGGCTCAGATGGCTTTAGAAAGGGAGGACAAATCTATCAATGGCTGCTAGTCATGAAGGCTACATGCAACCAACAGGTTCCGAGACAGTTTATATCTGAATATCATTTGTGGGAAGCAATGGTAGGAGAGAGGTTTGCCTTCATCTCCTCCTGATGGCTTTCTAGGGGCATTTGGTTCATCACTTAAGACAGTACACTGGACTAGATACGTTTTGGGTCAAGTAGGGCAATGGTCAATGCTTTATTCCACTTGTTCCCAAACTGTGCGCCATGGTGCCTCAGGGCACCACACTGAACTCATGGGGTGCCGTGGATGTCCCCAGTGGCATCTTCTTCCTGGCTCTCCTGGGTGCCACCATCATGGATTGTGCGAGATCTTGCACAATCCAAGATGGCAGCATCTGGCAGAGGCGAGAATAAGAGGTTACCACAAAAGAAGGGTACCGTGACCATGGCACGTTTGGGAACTGCTGCTTTTTGCAACCGAATACCTGGAACACCCTTGAACTGTACTCCCTGAAAGCTATGAAAATATGATGCTGCCGTATTACAGCTAAAAGGAACATTAAAGTATCCTTGTAGACCACATTACTGGTCACAGGTGCAGCTACTGCATTTTTTGAGAGGAAAAAGGGGGATTTCATATAGGACAAGCAAGTAGGAGATTTCTAAACCAGTTCAGGAAATAAGAAATCCCCAATATGCCTGCAGTTCTGAAGAGCTTTTTGTCTTCCCTATTACAATATTTATAATATTTACAATATTTATTTATTTATTTATTTAATACTACCCCTCTTTCAAAGAGCTCAGGGCAGTGTACACAGCTGCTCCCTTTCTTTTGTCCTCACAACAACCCTGTGAGGTAGACGAGACTGAGAGAAAGTGACTGGCCCAAGGTCACCCAGGAAGCTGAAGGGGGGATTTGAACCTGGATGTTCCAGGTCTAAGTTCACCTCGCTAACCACTACACCTCCCTGGCTCTAGGAGCAACCTTGGGCCATAAACACTACTATCCTGTTTTTCCCCAAAAGACAGGGTCATAGAAATTATTACAAAGGCTTCTTTTACTTCAGTGAACAATTATTTGGTGATGGCTGAGTTTTATCTACCTTTTCTTCTTAGCTCTTAATGCAACTTTCCAGTTTGAATTTTCTTTTCCCTTTATTATTTGTATTTGTTTGTGAAGACTAGCTTACGAAATGTTAAGTTGTAAGACATGGCCAACTGGCAGAAGATCAAGATAAAATAAACCAACTTGTTCTTTCTACTACATGCTGAATATGTGCAATTAAGAGCATCACAGTCATTTGAAGAAATAGTCTGTTTCTCTCTCACACCTCAATGGAGCTATAACAACAACTCCATTTCAAAGCCCCTAGACAAATACAGTATTAATCTACTGGAAGTTTTAAAAGCAAATAGACCCGACTATTGATTCATGCAGCTGTTCCTTAGAAAATAAGCACAAAGCACATAAAAAGAACTGCCTGTGTGTGGGGGGGGGGGGGGGTAGAGAATTCCCCTATAACATCTTTTTACCAAGAAAAGAGTGCACTTGAATGATATTTGACATGTAATAAAAATTACAATATGTTAGCAGCATTTCATGCAAGATACATTCTACCACAAGGTGACTGTTTCATGCTCACAGATCATATTACAAACAGGAAATTAGTTCCATTAGATAGCCACACTAGAAAGAAACAAATCTTCCAGATCCTTCTCAAATTGCCTTCTCAAATTATTCTTAAATTATTCACAAATTTTAGAAGTCATTAAACATTTAGGAAGAAACCACAAAGCAGGTAAGAAACGTCTGTCGCAGTGATAGTAGCTAGAAGCTTTCCTCTGTAGGATCTGCCACAGAAGAATCTACATTAAACTATAAAAAGTCTGTAACATCAGAGAAATTCTATACGGAAAAAATTACGTTTTCATGCAGAAATTCAAAATTCCACATAGAAAAACAAAGTTTTACTGAATTTCACACCTCCTCCAAATAGTTTATTAAAACACACTTTAAAGGAAACACAGAAGAGCATTCGGGGCGGCCTTCCTGCCTATCTGCACAGGTCTGCATAAGCAGGAAGTGACTGAAAAGAGATGGGAGCCACCAGTACAAAATCACCTTGCACACCTGCAGAGCTGCAAAATCTCCCTTCTGAGGAGAAAAACATTTTTTTTCCCTTTTCTGACAGAGAAATGCCATGACAAGAAAGGGTGGGAGGAATAAGTAATCAGTGTATTTCAGTGACAAATGGGATCCACAGGGCAACATGCAAACTTGTCTATTTTCAGGAAGAGAACTGAACATCTTCCTGTTCTTTCAACCAATACTGCAGATTCACATGCTGTCAGAGCAGGTTCTTTAGGCCCTGTGAACTTGCCACAGGAAAATGATTCAACAGAAAGTCCCCTTTGAAGTGTGTTTTCCTTGTATAAGAGTTTGGAGTATATGAGGGGGGGGGGAGAGATTTACAATTGCTGGCCTAGCTTGACAGCTTTACTCTAAAATGCTGTGGCTTTCACAAACACCTAGTGACTGCCATACCTCCAGGTGCAATAAGTTACCGTACTGCTACCTTTTGATGTGGTGTCCGCATCCTCCTATCTTGCTTAACAGCCTGGCCAGAGAAGTTTTGTGGCATCAAAAGGCAGCTATTTCTTCCTTATTCATCTGCTCCTTTTTTTTCAAACTCAGGAAATTAATTCCTCCCTCTATTTATTCATGGTAGTTGTTCCCCCCCCCCCTTATTTGATCTCTTGGCTCTCAATGATTATTATTACAAATCGTATTAATCTCCTTCCGTAATCTCCTGTGCCTTTGGCCACCACAGACACTGCTGAGCTGACTATCAATCTTGTATATGCAAGCTGCTTTTGAAACTTCAATATGTATGACAGTAGCTTGTCAAGAGTTTGCAAAATGAATTGAAAAGCAGTTGTGTAAGCCAATGTGTAAATTGATAGAGAAAGGTTTGTGAGTGAGGCCTTGTTTACTCTCGTGTAACATTCAGATCTACTGAAATCAATGAATAATTTTTCTGTTTACTTCAACAATGTCAGTTGTTCCCAGAGTGATATAGACTGTGGCAGTTCCTAACTCCCAGAGATGGTGTAACACAAGACCTGTGCTCATACAGTTCCTCCTCATTTCCAATTTAGCAAGAATTCAAATTTTGCCAGCAAGCTACAGTGCGAACGGGATTTGCAACCCAGGTTTGCAAGCAAATTACAGTATGTTTTGTCTGTTTGCCACTGAACTGGAAGTGAGGAAGGAGACAGACTGGACTAGTGGGGAAGGGAAGGAGCTGGCAAGCCCAGAGCTTGTTCACATAGAGCCAATCCACGGTTTGGCATTACAACTGAGCCAGCCCCATGTTATATTGCTTTATGCTTCTGTGGCTTAGTGAGCTACCCTGTATGTCCTTTATAGGTAGAAGTTTTAAATTGAGAGATTGATTGCAATGGCAAACTGTAAATGAGGAATGGACAGCTGCATCAGCTTGGGTGTTAGACTACACTTAGCCAAATTGTTCAGCCATCATTTGCCTTGCGGAATATTTATTGCTCCCTTTCCAGACAGCATGACTGGGAGTTTAGGCTCCACAATCAGACAAGAATGATTGTGGCAAGAAGATGATTACAAGGCAAGAAGCAATTCCAACTTTTGAACTCCAAATCCAGCATGAAGATGGATGACAAGGGGTGTATGCCGCTTACTTCCTAGCAACACTTGTAATCAGGAACTAAGAGGCCACCCCAGACTTTTGCCTCTCCCATAACACTGTAGGCTTTTAGAACTCTAAAGAGGCTGCCACGTGTTGCCTCTGAACCACCCAAAGGCAGCGTGAGAATTGTTCCCAGCGTGCAAGTATCCCAAACAAACACTCCAATGGAAGGTGTAGTAGAGAACAGATGTTTATTGCTGGTACCAAAGCAAGATACACGGAGAAGTTAACCTCAGATCATGTGCAGAGAGCTAACTGGATGTAACCCACTGTGAGATACAGGAAGCTGGAGTAGACGGGCCTATGGCCTGATCCAGTGGGGCTGTTCTTATGTCTTATGTTCTTATGTAACTTTTTATACACAGTTTAGTTCATAGGCGCGGCTAGCAAAGCACAGAAGAAAAGGGTCCAGTAACTTTCTACTTTCACTGTTCAGTTCCCCCACCCATGGCCAGCTCCTCCACCCTTTACTATAGTAAGCTGGACTGTACTAGAGAGATAAAGAAACCACAGGCATTCAGACTCAGGTTGTCCTTGCTCTGAAGTATTGTTTGTGCAGACTACCTCCTTGAGGCCCCTTATCTCCAGGACAAAGACACCAGGTGAGGGGTGGCTTGCAGCTTTTAACCTACAACATTTGCAAGCCCAAAAGCAGGGACAATGAGCTGATGTTGAATAATTACATTATAGTTGTTACCATGCTCCTGGGCATTATGGTCTGTTATACTTTTTTATATCATGATGCATGTTGTATAGAATGTGTGGGTGAGTGTGTAGAGTGTGATTCTTGGAATTGTAGTATATATTTATGCTTGTATCTCTAAGGTGCATAAATTTCATTGTGCTATAGCACAATGACAATAAAGTTACTACTACTACTACTACTACTACTACTACTACGTTAAGATTATTGTTTTGGTTATGTAAAACTCTTAGCACAGGCATCACATGTGGCATAGAGAACTACTCTAAAGGGGGAAAACCGTCAAAAGTCCTGCAGCATGAACACAGCTAATTGCATAGTTCTTTGAATTGTGGATATTTGATTGGATTGTCAATATAAAAGTCTTCTGTTCTAATAATTTCGTGCCAACAGGAGTTTTTCTCCTGGGGTAAATAGCAATTATAGGGATGAGGTGGGGAGGTGTGGAGAAGCAAATCTTGATTGGGATCAAAAAGGGGGTAAAGTTTTAAGCCCCTCTGCTGAGTCTCAATCCAGATCATTCACCTACACTTCCTACGCACACTATAGCAGCCACGAATGCAGGCCCTAATCATGCAATAGGTGAACCATCTACTGAGGTCTTTAGCTTATGTTTCTTGAGTTCCCTATGCCAAACAGTAAATCACTTTTAAAACTGGGAGACGGGACATTCAAAAGCAGTTTGCCAAACAGCATTTAAGTCTGTTCAAAGGGGGGGGGAGGGAAGAGTCAGGCATCCTCAAACTGTTGAACTACTTGAATCTAGCAAACATTTATGAGTAGTGGACAAATACACTCTGAAAAAAATCCCAATGGGATGCAACTCCATTCCATCCGGATATGGATAAACTAGAGTTAAGGTTAGCTTCTGTCTTGTCCCTGTGACAGTTTTTTTAAAACTAATAACTAAATCCTGAAACTTGCTGTAGCAGCAAATCAGTGCTTAGCAAGTACTATTAATAGGGCTATGCAACCAAAAATTATATTACAAATATTAGAAGAATTGCCATGTTAGTTTATTGTGCTGAAAACAAAAAGTCCTTTGGTACCTTAAAACTAAGTGTTTAATTGGAACAAAGACTTTAATGGACTTAACGTTGTCAAACATTAGCGGTATCTTCAGCTGGAAGATATACACAGCTTCAAAGACAATAAAATTGTGAATGGAGGAGCTGAAAGGCCATGAAAATGCAAGAACAGAGCAGTAATAGTTGAAAATCGGTATATAAATACTGTTGTTGTTGTAATATAGTACTGTCATATTTCTGTGCAGAGCCTAAATACACAAAAGATAATAACATATTCACAACAGCAGTCACTGGTGATAATACAGTACTAATTTTCTTCCTCTGCTAATTTAACGCGTAAGAGAGAAAATTATTTTGTGTAGAAGGAAAGATAACACCAAACTCAACTGAGCCAAATTCAATGGAACCAAATGTGTTGATAAACTCTGCTTCAGCATTTTCTCACTCTCTTTGAAGTTCATTTCTTAAAGTGTTGTGACTTTAGGTCACAGCGGTAATGCGTTTTAGAAGACTGGAGGTTCACATCTGGCTTCTGAGTATTGCTATTTTTGGCATCATATCTGTTGCTGATTGTTCTCATTTAGAAGAGGTTGATAATATCATAGCTCGCCTGACCAAGAGGACCTATTTTTGTCTGGGTTTCAGTTTGTTAGCCCTCATCTAGTCCCCCACCACCCTGAGACAATAGGACAGGGGTGTCAAACTCATTTCATGAAGTCAGCAGAATAGTATTCATGGCACCTGCTGAGGGCTGGAAGTGATGTCATTAGGCAGGTGACGATCGGAAATAAGTACTTCTTTCTTAGTTAGGAACTCAGTTGCAAATGACAGAAAATATGCAAATCTTGACAATATTTTCTAGATATGGGAGAGTCCAATTATCATGCAGGCTGACCTTTCAGCAGCCCCACTTCTGCTGAGGTGTCACTTTGCAGCTCAGTAGCTGACAGGTCCTCTGCAAAGTGATGCTTCAGCAGAAGCAGTGCTGCTGACAGGGCAGTCTGCATGACAATTGGATACTCTCAGCAGTTGACAGTTTCTCCCTTTCTCACCCCTTCTGGTCTGACTCTTTTCCTGTACCATTCCTCACCTTCTGAGGCCAGCTTCTGACTCTCCCTACAGTGCCTCAGCAGAAGGATGCTCCTAAATGGGCAGCCCTGGGAAAATCCAATTATCTCACAGGCAACCCTTTCAACAGTAACACCTCAGTAGTTGTGGCACTGCTGAAAGGTCTGCTTCTGCCAGTGCATCACTTCGCAGTGCAGAGCAGCTGATCTGATGCTGGGAGGGTCCAATTATCACATGTAGTGAATAAAGAGCTTCTGAAAGTTGTAAGCCTCCCATGGGCCTTATGTTTGACTCACCTGCTCTAGAACTTTTACAGATTACCCAGCTATCAGTTCCATACAGTGGTAGAGATGGATGCTATCCTCATAGCGGTGACACCTATCCACCTTGCTGTCAGGCTGCAGGGGCCTAAATCCTTGCCGGTCCTTTTAGTTGCCCTGCCTGTGAGCCTGCCCAAGGCCTCTCCCATTAGGATCTCAGAAACTGCCTTAGGTGAAGAGATTGCACTCCACCCCTAGGTCCTCCCCCTGGACTGCTCCTCCTGTTGCCGATCTGCCCCCTGAGCCTTCCAGAGTGCAGTGACCTGGCTGCTCTCCAGTTGAAAACTATTCTCATTGGACATGCTGGCTCCCATTTGGGACGCTCATCCCCTAACACCCAACTTCAGCCCCTGGCTGATCTCTACCAGTAGCTTCATACAGATAATAAAAATCTTGGGGGACAGCACGGACCAGGGTGAAGGAGTCTCCCAATACCACCTTCTAGAATCAACTGGCCAGAAAAGACATGGGCCTCTGTAGAACAGTGCCTTCAAGTCCAATTTGCTCAACTGACCAGGAAGGACACCATAGTTGATGGCATTCAATGCCATTGAGAAGTCCAGAAGGACCAACAACTCCACATTTCCTTCTAGTCTTTGGCATGGATCATCCAGCAGGGAGACCAAGGCTTCTTCCATCCCAAAATCTGAAGCTAGTCAGTTTCCCAGAAAACTCCAGAGCTGGGATGCATCAAGTAGGAGGCGGGGGGGTGGTAAGGCAGAGGGGGCACTTTTGTCCATCTCTGAAGGAACCAATGATCATTAGATGAAAGTTTTTTCCTTGGGAGAGTGAGGGGAGAAGGTGGGGGGAGTGTGTGGTTCCTAGCCATCCAGGAGAAATGGCATGGCTCCAGCAGGATCATTGAATGACTGGCCGCAACGGAACGACTTTTGTGTAGAACTGCAAAGGATTGGGTCATACCGGTAAACCTCCCAGCTGCTGCACATGACCCTCCTCCCTCTTGCCACTTCTGACCCCGCACTCACGCATTACATTCCACCCCCTCCCACTTTGTTTACAGTTGAGATGGGAACATCAGGGGAGTATTAAATGAGAACTTAAACACCAACACTGGCACACGCACACCAGCAGTAGCTCAGTTTTTTTCATGAGGCTGCAGCTTTTACAGATAATACTAAACTTGAGTCTTTTAGAGTCCCCAAAATGCTCTGGGCAACTTGGAAAGTCCACTTGTTAGGACTCATTTTCGAGTTGAATCAAAGGGGGTGAAGACTTGCAACTCAACTCGGGTCAAGTCATGCTGGATTTGCCCATTTCTGCCCTTCTGACTGGTCAAAATCCTGAAGTGAGAGTCAGACTTAGATTGTATAAGCCAGAGTGAAAGAACAGGCCAGAGAGAAATAAAAGATTGCTTTGGAGACTGTTGTAGGAAACCAAGGATGAGAATAACCAATTGAATCAGACAAAAAAATGCTTTGTTTTAGAACTAGATTGACAAGCACTTTTCCCCTTGTCATTTTCATACTTAAACCTCTCTTCTGGGTCATTGCAAAAGATGGTTTTGAATTCATTTTGTAAATACAATTACAACTAAAGCATCAATAAACAGTAATTGAAACAAGGGTAACACATTCAGATCTGCCACTTTAAAAAAGAATGCTTTTAACATTTATTTTTCTTCAATTCAGATATGAGCATGCACACTCAATAGACCCAGTCTGGTAAATACAGCTTATAAAGAAAACACCTTAGAGAGTAAAATCTAGTAGCTGACTTCTATTCTCATGACATCTAGGCTCTCCAAAATGATGATCACAATATTTACCAGTAATGTTAAGTTCAATGAAACAATAGCATCTGGACTATACTATGCAGCAATATGAACAAATGAATGTTCATTGAATTTGTTGTGTTGCCAAAATGTAATCTACAAAGAGCTAGAATAAGCTTTCAAATAAAATATGCTCTCGCATTGCTGGCATACACATAGAAGGAAATCTGTATTGATGATAATACGTGATTTACATTACATTTTTATCCATGAAGGAATGACAACAGATCTAGATTTAGCTGCAAGCTAAGCTATGGTATGGGAGTTCAATTTGAAGAACCATTGAACTCCAGAGATTTAGTGAAGGCATTTCCTTCCCTAAAGCCATTTGGGGCAAAACTGAGAAAGGCCTGATTTTAAAAATATATATACTGTACTAGTTGCTTCATGTGGAGATGGACTTGAATTGTGAAAAAGAGGGCACAGAGGAGGTTGCACCATGGGGATTCTGAAAGCTCCCTTAGATTTTGGGTTTGATTCAACTCAGAAACTGGCACCTTCTGCTTAAAATTCAGAGAATAAAATTGTTTTAAAAACGTCATAATCAGACATAAATCTTCTTAAGTCTGACAATAATTCTGCCAATCCACTTTAAAGTTACAGGAAACAATTTTAACACTTTTAGTATCACAATAGAACCACAGTATTAGACAGCCCAGATGTTACCCTATCCTATAAGATGTTTACGAAGTAGCACGTTCCATATCTTTGATGGCCATATCTAAGTATGCCTTGGATTGCAGTTTAAATAGTGTCTATGCCACAGTACAGCTCCCTGAGAGTATCTTGTAACATACCTTCGAAATGTTACTTGATCGACTCGTTGAGCGCCCTGGAGATTTCTCATTCTGCAAAGAAAAGGTTGGTTTAGTTTGGTAGTTTGGGTAGAAAAACAGAAAATGAACACTTATGAACATTATTTTTGCCCTGTCTCTGAAAAATCTACAAAGTTCAGAAACCTGAAGCATTATTGGCAAGGATTTAAACAATGGTTAGAAACACTGTCATCCTCATCCTTGCTTTTCCTCTTGCGCTCTCCATCAGATTCTCATAACACATCACGAAAGTGGCTTGTTACATGTTATGGAGATCTGCTTTTCAAGAAACATGTCAGAAACTATGATGAGCACACAAAATCAGTCATGCAGCCCTTTGGATCCTAGTCACTGTTCAAAATCACTCAAAGATGTTTACACAAAGCAAAGGATAGGAAATAAATTAGTGCCTAGCCAAGTACAGTAATACCACCAATAAAATGGTTTCTTTTAGTGCTGTTCATTCTGGGTTGATACACAGCAATTATACTAATAGGAAAAGCAGATTCTGGTCAATCATCCCCAGTTCCTTCAATGGCATCTCCTATAACACTGTTTCAGACAGGGCGTGGCTTTTCAGAATGGATTCCCCGTGCTAACGGAGGTCATACTGTACAAAATTGTGTCTTGACAAAATGTTATATTCCATAGCTTTGAGAAGTTAATTTTTCTTTTAAAAATTCCAACTATGGATACAATTAATTGTTGATTTACATCAGCGGTTCCAAAACTCTCTGGGATTTTGGGAACAGCTGTAAGTGCTTGCAGGGAAGGGGCAAAGGCAGCGATATGATTGCACTGCTGCCAGGGACAAAGGTTAGGGGGGAGCCTTACCAGTGGCAGTGCTGGCCCTTTTGAGAGTGCGGGGAGCCCGTGGATTCTTCTTTAGGGCTCCTCAAGCCTCAGAACAACTAGAGTTAGTGATAGCAACCCATTTGCAAAACCAGAAGTGGGTCATGATCACTATTTTTAGTTGTTCTGAGACTTGTGGAGTCCTGCACAGGCTCCCCACACTCTCCAGAGGGCCAGCACTGCCACTGGAAAGTAAAAACAAAACCCTTTTGTTATGGCAATTGTTTTGCTGCTTTCGTGATTGCCCGCCCCTTAAGGGGACAGAGACAGGGCTTCCTGGCTCAATGATGGTGTATGCTCTTGTTTACATTATTAGAAACTGAGAAATACATGTGTATTCCAAGAATAATAACCTTTTTGAGTTATGACATGTGAAATACGTCTATAAGTAATAAAAAGGATGAAGACATCTATGGAATACTCTCTGTTTCGCTGTCTAGATAGGGGGCACATTTGCCTGTGCCAGACAATAACTTTGTGCAAGAATGGGGAAGAACATCTGAACATCTAGTACTGACACATATATCAGAAAGAGTCTTATAAAATATAAATGCTAACCCTTTCTAACTAGCAGCTACCCTCCAAGGTCTCAGAAAGTGTCTTCCTCCTCTCTGCCAAGATCCTTTCAACTGGAGACACAAAGGAAACTGGAGCAAAGCATGCACCATCACTGAACAATGGTACCCACCACTTCTGCTGTGCTAGCAGGATTTCAGCATTGATCTCTATTCATTGATTATTAAACCACAGATCATCCTTTTGCTATAGCAAATGATAACAACATATTCAAGGCACAAGAATATAATCTGGCCACATTATATATACTCCTTCAACAGTTTCTTTGAAGTCCCCCCGCAGAGTTACGTTTTAATCCACCAAAATTAAGTAGCAGAATTGGATATCGAATCTTCTTGATTTTTATCTAGTAATTAAAAGGAAATGAGTTTAGCCCAATCTGCATTCCCAGAAACAGTGAATCAATGTCCATTATGGTAAAAAAAAATGTTGTACAACAATTCTCTCTCTTCAACTACAAGAACTACTTCTACGTTAAAAATCACCATTGTTATTTCTTGATTAAACTGGCACATAAGGTTGTGAACTGATTCAAAACAGATTACAGCTACTTAAAATTAAAATGAGCCTTAGAGCAATTTTTCTGCATAACACAATCAACTTAGAAAACTCAACATGCAATGCTCGTCTCATGTTAATGCAGCCTGACTCCAAAATGCAGTCTGTTTCTGTGCTAGTGCAAAGCAACTAGTGATGAAAAGCCCCTTGGAATGCTGTTACTATAACGGTAGAACATCACATTGCATACACATGCATCTATTTAAGTGTAACACTTAAGATGCATACACATGCATCTATTTAAGTGTAAGCATCTATTTAAGTGAAACAAAACCTCAGTGGCCACTTCTACTTGGGTAAGCAGATTTGTAGGGGCAATTTGGAACAGAAAAATGACTGGGGGGTGCTTTTTATTGATTAGTTAAAATCTTTTGGATAGATTTTCCTGTTTTATTTATATTTCTTTTTTATTGTCAGATGCTCTTTGACACTCTAATTTATGGTGCTACAGTAATCCCCAAGAGGCTTTCCCCTCCACGTAGAGGTCCCAATGTCCTATAGCAGCTCTTGAAGATGTACGAATCGACTATGGAGCATCTCTCGATAAACCTTTTGTGAAGCACAAATAAATACGCCTTGTGGTCTTCTTTTGGACACAGGTGGTAGTGACCGTATCCATCTTGAGATAAGAGCTTACCTCCACAAAGTTTGCACTTTTTAAACAATGCTAGGAGTGACATAGGCATGTATCTCATCAGTGAGATGAGATTAGGAGCAGTACAATGTAAAAAAAAGGGGGAATCAGTTAATGAAAAACAGAGAAAGTAGAAAAGGGACCAGAGAAGATAGGTCTAGGGGCCAAAGTCACTTAGATGAGAAAATTCCTCACAATGCTACCACAAGTGATGGTTAAAAATGTCCCAAGCCACACCTATCTGAACATGGCTCAGTCAAGAAGTCTTAGAGCTTAAAAGACCTAAAATGTTTCAAAGAAAGTCCTGCGCAGGTGCGGTTCCAACACATCTGCCTACAACAGTTACCATAAGAAAAGCCCTGCTGGATCAGGCCAAAGGCTGAGCTAGTCCAGCACCCAATTTCCCGTATCAGCCTACAGCAGCCTCTGATAAACCTACAAGCAAAGGAGGGAAAAACTGGAACCACAAAGAATATTCTATAGCTCTAGCTAGAAAGCTGGAGCATACACCCCTCCCCTTGACTTTTTTCCCTTCCCCTCTATCTGCATATGCCCTCTATCTGCACATGCAGGGAGAGAACTAGGTTTCTTTGTAACATCTGATAAAGGTATTTGAAAATAAAATGATATGGATGATGGGGAAAGTTGCTGGGTAGTATGCAGCAGTGTGGTGATAAATTTAAAAAGGGAAGAACCCATTATGACACTTCCCACATCCAATCCCCATTAAGGGCCAAATCCTATCCAATTTTCCAGCACTGGTGCAGCTGTGCCAATGTGGCGTGTGCTGCATCCTGTGGTGGTGGGGGGCAATCGTGGAGGTCTCTGCCAAGTTAGGGAACATTTTCCTCAAGATTGCATTTTCAGCTGTACCAGCACTCGAAAGTTGGATAGGATTGGGCCCTAAGACTATAACACACAAACAAATAAAAAACAACTTAAATTAATAATAATAACAGGTATTTATATACCGCCTTTCTTGGTCTTTATTCAAGACTTTATTCAAGGTGGTTTACATAGGCAGGCTTTATTTAAATCCCTTATTAAATAGGGATTTTTACAATTTGAAAGAAGGTTCTTTCTTTCAAGAACCACTACATTCAGGTGTTTCATTCCGATCTGGCTTCACATTCTGGCCTCCATCCTCCCACGCTCAGAGCAGATGGAATAGCTCGGCTTCAGCTTGCCAGCTGCTTCAAGGTCACACGGTGCCAGTGGCCTCGAACTGGCGACCTTGTGGATGTTATCTTCAGGCAGACGGAGGCTCTACCCTCTAGACCAGACCTCCTTCCTTAAATTCCTTCGCTGAAGTTTTCTTCTGTTGCCACTTGTTTTTACTTCATTTTATTTTTTGTTTTTTCTTCATTATTACTTCATTTTATACTTCATTTAAAGAGCAAGTTCACTTCATCCCGCACTCTTGGAGTGAGTTACAATCATGCTAAAGCAAATGCCAATAAACAGAAAAAAATGTGATTAAAAAAAACACCCAAATAAATAAAAAAGTATATTAGAATACTAGTCTCTACATGTTTACTCAGAAGTAAGTCCCACTTTGTTCAAAAGGGCTTACTTCCAGGATTGTAGCCTTAATGCAAGATGCACTACATGCCATCTCTCAGGCAGCTTCTGGGAAAGATAATGGCTTAGACATTAGCATGTGCTCTTAAGCAAATTACTCAGTTTATCTCCTACTAGGCATGATGCTTCTTCTCAGCTAACATACTTTGAAAAAAGTTTCAAAAGGCAGCACCTGGGCACTCCTGCTGCTGCTAAGCTTTGCCTCCCCTTCTTGGCTGCACAGATGATCACTGAAAAAGCACTAACAAGAAGCAATCCTGCTGTTCAGTCTTCCTTGTTGGTTTTCGGCTGTGCCATGTATGGGTTAGCTGACACCCGTGGGTTAGAGGAGTGCACTGGTACCTCCAGGAAAATAAAGCACGCAGGACTGCTCTGCAAAAAGCTGCACATGCTCTTCTGCATATATCCAATCCTTTACAAATGGGAAAGATATTGCCCTAAGTAGCCAATTTACATGAATCGGTATCAGAAATGAAGATGGAAAACCTGCTCCTAACAGAATATCCCTTAATATAAACTCAAATGGACTGTTCAATTAATTAGAAAAACCTTCTCAAAAGAGAAAGGTGTTAAACAGCAAGCAGTAACTTTTTATAGTTTGCTTGTTGCCCAGTTACAGAGGGATACAAATTAACAGAACGCTAAAAAAAAAAAATCAGACGTGAATGTCCCATGATGCCAATGACAAGGACACACATGACCAGGAAACAATCGTCCAGAATGCAAATACCATAGTACCAAGACATCTCAGACCAGGTGCCTTCTTCACTGGAAGCCCTTCATTCAGAGTTTCTTAGACTAGTAGCGTTTGCTAATTGCCTTCTGTTTGATTCCAGACCTGGCACTGCTTGGAGACAAACCCTGTGTGCTTTCCTTTTACCAATCAGGCCTTTGTATTTGAGATATCCAGTGTTCTGCATTTAAGAAATCAGAAGGCCTAATATTGATAACCATAACTTTAGATCCCATTTCCTAAATCCATAACACTACTTCATCATGGCAAAAATAAAAAATGGGAGGAAAAGTATCATGTACGCTACCTTAAGCTTCTTAGAAGAAGAAAAATGCATTCAAATTTAGCCTTCCCCTGTTCCATTTTTACTGAATTACATTTAATACTGCACTGCAGAATGACATGAACAAAATAAAAATGTTTTTTTCTTTCTTGCTCTCTTTCGTTTCATCCAGAGTATATCCAGCCCTCTTTTCTCTGTGGGACACACATTTATCCGCTATTAATGATACATCAGAGTTTGGATTATTTAATTGGGAAGGCAAATTCAATTATTTTGGGATCCGGAATAACTCACATTTAAATCCACCAGGTCAAACTAATTGGCAGACAACAGTCTGTTAACAGCCAAGATGAAAGTAGTGGCCAAAAGTATTTCCAAAAAGGAAAGAACATTAATTAAATACATAGAACAGAAGTGCTTCAATTAGCATAGAGCTGGAAAACAACTACAGTTAATGTATTTACAATACATAGTATGTGGACCTTTTTAATACTATTTGAACAGATTTGCTTTTAGAGAAGCAGTGGAGTCATGAGATGGTTGAGGAAATCACATTATTCAGCAAAAGAAAACTGGAAAAAGACTGAAAAGAAATACAGTAGTTCAAATGATTCTTTCTGACTAGCAACCAACACAAGCATCACTATTTAAAAACTACTGCTCCAAGTTCATATTTTATTGGATAGTTATTACTAATGCTCTTTTATTGACATTCCAAAATACTGTAAATGCACTTCACTGTTCATATTCACCCCTGCAAACTGGGCAAGGAGGCACCTTTTAAGCAGTGGTTCTCTTTTATTTAGCAGAGAAACAGAACTATCCTTAGCTTCTTTTCAGCATAGCTTCTTTTCTGATGCTTCTGATGACTGCCAGGCTTCTAGATCACAGAACCATTTTTTGATAGGTAAATTAGTTTGTGAATTTTGTTGTTGTTGTTGTTGTTACTCATCTAATAGCTGACCAGCTGAACAAGAGAAAGCCACACAGACACGAGAATTCTTTTTAAAAAATTATTCCTTTAAAAATGAGAAAAATGTTAAAAATATTAATGAAATTATACACTTTTGTTTTCATATTAAAAATTGAGACACTATTTATAACATATAACATCCACACCCACCCACACACTCTCTGTTCCTTCTAAAAACTATGCTTGAAGGGTAAATGCAAATAAAAGATTCCCTCCTCCAATTCTGTGGCTTATGAAAGGTATTTATTATGATCAAACATTGACCTGACTTTCCATTAAGATGCTGCTTTTACAGAGCTATGGCAGCAAGTGAATCACATAGGCAAGCTGCATGCTGATCTCCATGGTAACAAGGTTACATACTCTACAAATAAAGACTACTAAGTCCAAGGTTATCCCTCTTTTCTTTATCCTGTACAAGTGTGCATAAAAAGATTTAAAGCTGCAGTGATTACCTATTCATCATGTGCTCTGCTTTCACAACAAGATGGCTACAACCCAAAATCAATGAAATAAACCATGAGGACACTTTATTTCTATTAATCTCAATGACATATTCATTGTAGTTCATACATTATGACTGTCTTAGTCTTGCTGATTAAGTGAATGCAACCTGTTAACAACACTAGAATTCTTCTGTAATGTAGCCTTAATTACTCAATGAAGACTGTTCAACTGCCTGCAAATTCTTACACATATCCTTTAAAGCAGTCTTTCTCAAACTGTGGGTTGGGACCCACTAGCTGGGTCGCAAGCCAATTTCAGGTAGGTCCCCATTAATTTCAATATTTCTTTTTAATATATTAGACTTGATGCTACCATGGTATGTGACTGTATTTGGGGAAATGTTACACATCTGAACTTTTAACAGGCTACTATGTAATATGCTTTTAACACTGATAGTCAATGGCTTACTCCTGGGTAAGTGTGGATATGATTGCAGCCTAGGATTGTTAAAAGTTTTCCTGCTTGATGATGTCACTTCTGGTCACGACATTACCTCCAATGGGTCCTGACAGATTCTCCTTCTAAAAAGTGGGTCCCGGTGCTAAAAGTTTGAGACCCACTGCTCTAAAGCAGGGGTGCCCAAACCCCAGCCCTGGGGCCACTTGCGGCCCTCGATGACTCCCAATCTGGCCCACAGGGAGCCCCCCAGTCTCCAAAGAGCCTCTGGCCCTCTGGAGACTTGCTAGAGCCAGCGCTGGCCTGATGCAACCGCTCTCAGCGTGACAGCCAACTGTTCGACCTCTCATGTGAGCTGTGGGATAAGGGCTCCCTCCACTGCTTGCTGTTTCACATCTGTGATGCAGCAGCAGCAGCAAAGGAAAGGCTGGCCTTGCTTTGTGCAAGGCCTTTATAGGTCTTGAGCTACTGCAAGACCATTTAGTCATATAAGTTCCATCTCTAACATATTCACTTATGTAAATTTATTCAAATTTGAAATGCAAATTAATTATTTTTTTTCCTGGCCCCCGACACAGTGTCAGAGAGATGATGTGGCCCTCCTGCCAAAAAGTTTGGACACCTGTGCTCTAAAGCAGTGGTTTCCAACCTCTAGGTGCCTGCAAAACACTGAGGCAAAAATTGGAATCACTGTGGACCACATGAGACCACATGTAGGTGATGGCCTTCAGCAGGGCAGTCCAGCTTCTGGCAATAACTGGTGGTGATATGAGAATGTAACCACTAATTACTTCTGAGTTCTGAACCACCAAAATCACTTGTCAGGCTCAGGTGGAAGGAGAAGGTAATGGTGGCAGGTGCGGCAGGGTTTCTCCAAAGGAGAAGCCAGAATGGCGTGGCAGGGAAAAGCCACTGAAACAGGAGTGGGGGTGGCACTCTGAAACAGGAGTAGCAGTGGGGGTGCCGTGGCATGACTTTTGGGGGCTGCCAAGAAGGGCCTCATGGCTCCACATGCAACCTGCATGTTGAACCACACTGACCTACAGCATCTGCTGACCGCTAGTTGATCATCAGGTGATCACAATCCTCCATTCCACTTTCTCTTCCTCTCTATCCACTTCTCCTTCAAATGCAGTGAATGCAGGAGTAGAATCACCAAGCGCAACAGAGGGGGCTGAGGACAAGACAGGATGATGCAGATGTGAACAGCAGCAGTACCTTCCTTCCCCTCCACCTTCCATACTGCTATGCTGCCTTACAAACAGGGTTCCCTGGCAGTGATCATGAAGTTATGCCGTGTTTCTAAATGCAGAAATACACAAGAGGCCACTTTTCAAGCCACAGCACAAACTAGAGTTTGCACAAAGGCAACCACATTGTCTAGGCTTCAGTTGAGCATTGTTGTATAAATAACTCACACACTCCCCACCACAATTCTATGTGGATCACAGAGCTAATAAGAGCAATGCACTGAGCTAATAACAGTAATTGCTAATAATAAGTCAGTTAATGGGGGCAAACCATATAAAATATTTGCTGTTTTCCTTTATTTGTCCAGAGATAGAATGCTGCATTGGACAGAACAGAGACTGAAGACATAATGGCAAGTTTGTACTTGATATACTCATGTACATATTGAAGAATGTGATCCATCTTGTCCCACACTAGTGTCACCATCCTCATTCAGAATCAGCAGGGGTAGTCTGGCATCAAAGGAAAGGTGAATTTTCCTCCTCTCTGCCTGACATCAGATCAGTCACAACAAGGAGAAACCGAGCTAGCATTTCTTCAACTTCAGGAAAAAGATTCATTTGATAGCTTGGCAGGCGAAGTCACATATATTAGGTACAGAACACTTTCTTTTAATTGTGTGACCAACATAAACATGTGACATCCAAAACAATTGCAGAGATTTTTAATTTTTTTTTTAAAAGCCAAAGCCAAGACAAACTATCTCAAGACCACTGATTTATAAAAGCCAGAATAGACATATAGAGCTCAACTTATCAAACTAAAAGAAAACTTTTTTTTCCTTTTCTAGTTTAGATGTTTCGTCTTCTACAGAATCAGAAAACTACAGATTTCTACAGATTTGAAAACTTCCACAAAATGCAAAAATTTTAAAAAAACAAAACACCTCCAGATTTTTTTTTTGGGGGGGGGGGAACGAATACATAAATCAGATAGTTCTGCCAAACAGGCAACTGCAAAGCTGCTAAACTATAGTCGACCATCACTAAGAAAACAAAAGACACACTTTGGGCACAATCCTAACCAGGTCTACTCAGAAGTAAGTCTATTTTGTTCAATGGGGCATACTCTCAGGAAAGTGTAGTTAGGATTCCAGCCTTACTGAATTATTCAGGTTCTATTTAGTGCAAAAAAAAAAAAAAAGTATATGCAGATTTAACATCTATAGAATCTTTATGAACTGAAATAAAATGTGATGATGACTGCACAGCTATACAGGGAAAAATATTCAAAAAACTTATGACTGTCATAAAAATGGACTTACAACTCTTTGCTTTTCACTGCATTTTAAGAAGTCTGAAACCATCTAATATACACTAATGCAACACCGAATTTAAGATCAAATCAGTAATATACTACCATTTAAATTACAGATTATTCCATTTATTTAAGGTTTACAGATAAATATTTTTAAAAAGCTATTACAGGTGCGCCCCCGTATCCACAGGGGTTCTGTTCTGGAACATCCCACGGTTACATGAAACTGCAGATACTGGCGAACACATTCCCCCCACCCTCTAGAGCAGTGGTTCTCACACATTTAGCACCGGGACCCACTTTTTAGAATGAGAATCTGTCAGAACCCACCAGAAGCAATGTCATGACAAGTGACATCATCAAACAGGAAAATTTTCAACAATCCTAGGCTGAAATCCTACCCTCATTTACCCAGGAGTAAGACCCATTGACTATCAATGTTAAAAGCATATACATAGTAGCTTATTAAAAGTATTGCTCTGTAACATTTCCCCAAATGCTGTCATATACCATGGTAGAATCAACTCTAATACATTAAAAATAAAATATTGAAATGAATGGGGACCCACCTGAAATTGGTTCGCAACCCACCTAGTGGGTCCCGACCCACGGTCTGAGAAACACTGCCCTAGAGGGTCCTCCGTGTTCAGCAGAGGCTGTGGATGTCCATTCATGGCTTCTGCCTAGCTCAGACTGAGCCAGACACTAAAAAAAAAACAACTTTCGGTTTCTCTGGATGCCTTCTGAGGACCGGGACAGCTCTGCATGGCGTCCCCTGACCCTTCTAAAGCCTCCAGAGGGCTGCTAAACATTACAAGTGTGCCCCCATATGAATGGAGGTTCTGTTGCAGAGCCCCCTGTGGATAGCTGAATCCACAGGTACAAGGAAATGCCCAGGCCTCCCTATGCCCTATAACACATTAAAAACATTACTTCCAGTTTTCACAAAAGAAGGGAAAGCACCTTTTTTCAATACAGAAGTGTGCCGCTTAACAACCATTCACTTAATGATGGACCGCATATATGACTGTGGTCAAAACACAATAAAACGCTCTTAACGAGGCAATCGCATCTCGCATAGCCTGCAGCAGAGCATCTGTTTACACAACAGAGAGGCTCTTAAAGCAAAGAAGAGGCAATCTATCTCCAATAGTCTGTGCAGCCAGCTAGTGCCTGGCAGGGAGTGTCTGTTTACACAACAAAGGCAACAGATTGGACTGAATGTTCACTTAATGACCTAATTGCTTAACAACAGAGATTGGAGAAGACATCCCCATCATTAAGTAGTAGTAGTAGTAGTAATAATAATAATAATAACTAGGTATTTATATACCGCCTTTCTGCTCATCGGATTACTCCTCTGACTTTATTCAAGGCGGTTTACATAGGCAGGCATTTCTAAATCCCTCAAGGGGATTTTTACAATCATAGAGGTTCTCTCTTTCAAGAAACAACAACATTTCAGAATGGATCTTCCTGGTTTGGTCTCACTTCTGGCCTTCAGTTCTCCCACGCTGGCTGACAAGCAGCTCCATCCCTCACATGGAGGGCAGCCAAGACGCTTCTTGCTCACACCAAGAGCCGGTGGAATCACTCAGCTCAGCTTGTCAGCTGCTTCAAGGTCTCGCCATTCTCAGCCGTTCAGGGAGCTACCGGTGTCCTCGAACTGGCGACCTTCTGATGTTATCTTCGGGCTAACAGAGGCTCTACCCTCTAGACAAGACCTCCTGCCCTTACTACTAGTAGTAACTTTATTGTCATTGTGCTACAGCACAACGAAATTTATGCACCTTAGAGATACAAGCAAAAATATATACTACAATTCCAACAATCACACTCTACACATTCACCCACTCATTCTATACAACATGCATCATAATATAAAAACAGTATAACAGACCATAATGCCCAGGAACATGGTAACAACTATATTGCCTTATTCAACGTAATTATGGCTGTGGGATAAAAACTGTTCAGGAATCGTGTGGTGCTGCTCTAATAGTTCTGTATCGTCTACCCGAAGGCAACAGTTCAAAGAACTTATGAGCCGGATGGAAGGGGTGTCTCCGAATACTATGTGACTTCTGCAGACAGCGAGAGGTATAGACGTCCTCCAAAGCTGGTAGATGAAGGTTGATGATGTGCTGCGCGATCTTAGTAATTCTCTGCAGAGCTTTTTTGTCCCCTGCAGAGCAATTTCCGTACCACACCAAGATATTATAGGTTAGGACACTCTCAATGGTGCAATGATAGTAAGACACAAGCAGCTGCTGTGACAAATTTAACCTCCCAAGCTTCCTCAGAAAATATAACTGCTTTTGTGCCTTTTTAAATCAACATGCTGGTGTTAATAGTCCATGAGAGGTCCTCTGTGATGTAAATACCTAGGAATTTGAAACTAGCAACCCTCTCCACCTCCTCACCATTTATATATAATGGTGTGTGTACATCCCTCTTTTTCCAGAAGTCAATTATAAGTTCTTTAGTTTTTTTTATGTTAAGTAAAATGTTAAGTAAATTTTCTTTGCAGCACAATAACTCCTCCTGTACCTCCTTCCTATAAGCAGACTCATCATTCCCGCTAACAAGCCCCACCACTGTAGTATCGTCTGCAAATTTTATAATTTCATTGGTGTTATGTGACGGGGTACAATCATGTGTATACAGGGAATAGAGGAAGGGGCTCCGCACACAGCCTTGGGGAGCTCCTGTATTTAATGTCAGAGTGGAAGAATGATAAGAGCCCATCCTAACTGACTGTGGTCTAGTTGTCAAAAATTCCTTTATCCACAGACAAATGTCTTGCTGTATGTCCAAACTATTCATTTTTAAAAACAGCCTACTAGGTAGAATGGTGTTAAAAGCAGAACTATAATCCACAAATAACAGCCATACATATATACCCTGTTGTTCCAAATGATGCAGGACTGTATGTAAAACAACAGAGATGGCATCATCAGTCGACCTATTACTCCTGTTTGCAAATTGACAAGGAGCCAAGGTGGGTGGAAGACCAGACTTAATATGTGGTGACTTAAGTGGTGCACACCTGTACTTACAGACATTCAGAGCCTGGCAGACACCATGGACACATGCACACACTGTCTGCCAGACTCAGAAAATCCTCTGGAGGTGTGCACAGCTTCCCTCATCTCCAGAGGGAAGCATGCAGGGGCACTGCATGTAGGGGGGCCATGGGTCCAATCTGTGGTTAACTGAAACCACAGATATAGGATCCATGTATAAGGGGGGCCCCCGTACTTCCGGTTTTCTACCAAAAACCTGAAGTTGTGTACAAAAGCCCACCAAAAGCATCAGAAGGCTTTTGGGGAGGAGGGTCAGATGTGCTGCATGAGGCTCTGAAGGCTCTGGTAAGTGGAAGGGCAGCAGTCTCCGGGGGGGGGGGGGAAGTTCTGCGGTCCTGGCCCCAGGTGGAACATGGGCCAGGATAGCAACTGACTCATTTCACACAAATTCTACATCATTAGAACTAGGAAGGTGAGGGCAAAGGAGCCAATTCAACAATGGTGGCTGCTATGTGTCATAGCAACAGCCTCACTTACAGATTCAGACTTGAAACACTGATCATACACAATTACTCAGGAACAAATTCAACTATAGTTCCTAGTAAGAGAAGCCCCACCTACACAAGTTCAGATCAAAGTGAACCAAAGGACAGTTAAAGCCTCACTCCGTGCTTTAAGCCAATCTCAAATAAGGTTCTTTGATGACTCTGGAATTGATCTAGAATGGTGCTTCAAACTTTTTAGCACCAAGACCCACTTCTTAAAATGACAATCTGTTGTAACTCAGAAAGCTGAACTGGAGAGTAAGATGGGTGGTTAGGAACTTCAAGGCCAGACAAAAGGCTGAAACTGGCATCACACATTATCTATGGTACATCAATTACTAGAGAAAATTGGAAAATGTGAAGTTTTAATTTGGGGGTATATAGATTACCTCATACAACAGGTTAGCATTCCAGCTAATGGTTTTCGTTTGCAAACCAGACAAGGGTGCTTTCAAAGTTTTTGTTTCAAAGTTTCAAAAACTTTTTGCAACCCACCAAAAATCAGCTCATGATCTACTGGTGGGTCCCAACCCATAGTTTGGGAAACACTGACCTAGGACTTCCAAGTTGTCCAAAGAGAGTCTCTGCTGGGCTTCTACTTGAATAATGATGTTTCCTTTACTGCTTTAATCTTTGTTTTTAAAGAGGAATGATCAAAGCCTAAACAAGCAGTAGCAGACAAAGTGGATGGCATGGAGAGTGGGGGCATGCCCCAGGTGCCAGCCCTTAGGGAAGTGTTGGAGGGGTAGGGGGTGTGCAGGGGAGGTGACTGGGGCAATGCTCTCCCCCAGGGTGGCACTGTGGGTTTTTCCTGGACTCACAAGGGGGGCATGCATGTGCAGTGCTCATCACTGGAAGCAGCAAGTTCCAAGAATTGGACCCACCTGCCCTCCCTGGCTCTGAACAGTTCCAAAATGGAGCTATTCCAGAAGTGGGAACGTGTATGGCACAGTTGTGTGGGCAACATGATAACATAAGGGGTGATGTTTCCATGTCACCTGGCTCTGGTTGCCATGAGGTTCAGGTTCAATGCTGTAAACAAAATCAAACTCTTACTCCTATCATGCCATCACCTCAATTTGAGAGGACGGTTCTTAACCAGTTGTTGTTCACTGAATAAAAACAAACATGTCAGTCCAAATCATGTGCTTAAAGAAACATCAGATTTCTAAGTCTCAGTTTCGAACTGAGGTGGAATTAATGCTTTGATGATAAGCTCTGACAGAATTTACACTTTCTATGAAAGGTTAGGGGTGTAGCCACTGTGTATAACCTTCCTATATAATTGTTAATGCATAGTTTATGGAATTTGCTGCCATGACATGTGGTGATGGCTATGAGATTAGATAGCTTTAAACAGGTATTATTTTTACACCCTTTATTAGTGAAAAGAAAAAAGGACAAGCAACTAAAAAGAAAAGAAACAGGAAAAGAAAGAAAAAAATTATGTATACTATAAGGAATGTATGGAAACTTAAAACTCAGAAACAGCAAGCCACTGAATGCCAGTTACTGGGAGCCAGTGGGTCACAGCAGGAGGGAGCTATTGTGTTTATGCCTTGTTAGTGGGCTTCCCAGAATCATCTGGTTGGCCAATGTGTGAAACAGATGACCCTTTAATCTGGCTCAGCATGGTTCTTCATGCAGTCTTGTTTGACTTTCCATTCTATTCAATGTCATTCCTATAGAAACATATTTCAGAGCCAAAAGAAAGACAGGTAAAAGAACAGACTACTGGTTACACTTATGTTTCCCTAACAGAATGTCTTGTCCATATCACAACAGTAGCAACTGGATCATGGTTCGGTTCCAAATGGTTTACAGTGCTTCCTCATAAGACTTGACCATTTCTAGAGGCAGCTGATGCTGCATGGAAATTCTCCCTGTACTACATGTTACAGCAGCAGCATGAGAATGATCTTTCATACTGGTTCAAAATGGGAAATGCATCGTGTACAGACACCCCACTATCATAAGGAATAAGAAGAGCCCTGCTGGATCAGGTTCAAGGCCCATCTAGGCCAGCTTCCTGTATCTTACAGCAGCCCACCAGATGGCTCAGGGAGAACAGAAGACCACAAGCTACTTGCCTCTCACTGTTAGTCCCCTTGATCTGGCATTCTATTTACCCTCGCACCCCCCCCCCAACAAAGGCACCAGACTGGACTTGGGTTTAAATTGGGCCATTTTATTAAACACAAGTGACCATTTTTTAAAACATGAAACCTACTGAACACACCGTACCTCCCTCGCTAGTCTGGGGAAGGTGAAAAACTACCATCCACAGCCAATTCGGATGACAAAAAAATTCCAACCCGGCCCTTGTGAAGAGTGACCAGCTAATCTCAGACTGTACATAACCATCATGGCTTGTAACCTGTGATGAAATTTTCCTCCAGAAATCTGTCCAATTCCCTTTCAAAGACATCTAGGTCAGACACCATCACCACATCCTGGGGCAAGGAGTTCCACAGATTAATTACATGCTGGGTAAAGATATTTTCTTTTGTCTGCTCTTCCAACACTAAATTTTAGTGGATGTTCCCTAGTTCCGGTGCTGTGTGAGAGGAAAAAGAGCATCCCTCTATCCATCCCCTGCATAATTTTGTATGTCTCAATCGTGTCCCCCCTCAGGCACCTCTTTTCTAGACTGAAGAGCCTCAAAGGCTGTAGCCTTTTCTCATAAGGGAGGTTCCCCTTACAATGGCATTATACAATGCATTATACAATGCAAGGTACAATGGCATTATAATACTGGCTGTTTTATTCTCAATCCCATTTCTGATGATCTCGGGCACGGAACTGGCCGCCTTCACCACTGCTACACATTGGGTCAATACTTTCATTGAACTGTCCACATATCCTACGTACATATGATACACTCAAAAAGTTCCCATATTAATAATTTGTCAAGATACTTAGGAAATAGAAGTATGTTCAGATGTTTTTTGACCTGAACATGATTGACTGATTTTCTACATCAGAAATGGAAAATCAATTCACAGCCCAATACTATTCTTCCCCTCCTCTTCCCCAGAGGCACTAGGACATTGGCCAAGAAGTACAGCCAGACCAGAAGGGAATCCATTCCTGGACCCCCTGTGGATACCAAAACCTGCGGGGCCAGTCCACAGGACCTCTGGACGTGTCTGGAGATAACAACAACAACAACAACAACAGGTATTTATATACCGCCTTTCTTGGTCTTTATTCAAGACTTTATTCAAGGCGGTTTACATAGGCAGGCTTTTATTTAAATCCCTTATTAAATAGGGATTTTTACAATTTGAAAGAAGGTTCTTTCTTTCAAGAACCACCACATTCAAGGTGTTTCGTTCCAATCTGGCTTCACATTCTGGCCTCCATCCTCCCACGCTCAGAGCAGATGGAATAGCTCGGCTTCAGCTTGTCAGCTGCTTCAAGGTCGCAGGGTGCCGGTGGCCTCGAACTGGCGACCTTGTGGATGTTATCTTCAGGCAGACGGAGGCTCTACCCTCTAGACCAGACCTCCTGCCCAGTTCTCCAGTTGCTGTCTGGAGGTATTTGGAGGCCCACAGAGGCCTCTACGGGCCTCAGAAAGGCCTCTGGAGGTGACTGAAAGGTACTTCCAATTTTCATAAAAATTGGAAGTGCCTTTCCACAACTGTTTCCACAGCTAATATGCAGGGTACCAATCTGCATATCAGCTGTTTCCATCTTAGTAGAACATGTTCAATCCAGATAAAATCCAGATCTTTATAAAATCTTCGCAGTACCTCACTGCGTTCCTTATGCAGCATTGTGCCTTGAAGCTGGCCTGCATAAGATTGAAACTCTGGCCTGGCTAAGATTTTTGAGATTTTGGTTAAGGGTTGGCTTTGAGGCAAATTGGAATATTGTGCTTAGTAATATACTTGCTGATGTTACTCTTTCCTCAGGTCTTACCTTATTTTACAAAAGCTGCTTGGTCTATCGCCTGACCTGCTAGGAGGGTTATCCATGCCTGCTGCTTATAATTTCATTCGGATCTGACTATTTGATATAGAGAAACAGGATTTACAAGCTGCAGCCCGTAAATCTTGTTCTCCTCTATATTTTGGTCTTTCGTGGACTTCTGATTTGGGTTCAAATTATCTGTCTTTCATCTATTTGCCTCAGATTTGTAGAGTCTTTACGTTGGCCAGTTTAATATCATGCCTACGAACGAGCTGAGAGCAAAATTTAATAGGTTGTTAGAGAGTTCCCAGTCATGTTCTTGTGAGCTAACCTCAATTGAGTCTTTGACCCATCTGCTATTTTATTGCTCCCACTATACCGATTTTTGTCATCAATTCCTAATCCCATTCCTGGAAAACTTTCATGGATCTGATATTGACACTGTTCAGTATCTGCTGGATGGTAGAAATGAGTGTTGCTTGTTATATGCTGCGAGGTATTTGTTCTCAGCGTTGTCAAGGTACAAATTTTGATGTATTTCTGCTCCCTTACATAGTGATCCTGAATAACGAGTGGTTTCAACCTTGGCTGTTTTAACTCTCTGTTTATTGTAAGCTTTTTATGTTGACATTGCTGTCATTTATTGGATATCGTTATGCCAATAAAGGTTAAAATAAAATCAAAAAATAAAATACTTCCAGATGCCTTTCAGAGGCCCATAGAGGCTGCGTGCAGCCTCTGTGGGCCCCAGAAAGTCTTCTGCATATGACCAGAGAACATCTCCAGAAGCTCATATCCAGCTTCCACTGGATTCCACAGGTTCCACTGGAACCACAGTTCCAAATCTGCGGATACGGAGATGGGACCTGTATAAGATTGAGCCATCAACTGATTATTGAATCTTAATGAAGTTTTTACACAAGTTTTGAACATAAATGGATTGTGAAATAGATTTGAATAGATAATTGACAAGTTAAAGTAGCTGATTCCAAAATAAATTATAATGTACACTTTAATCATAACCTGGGATAATCATGTTACTCTGAACATGGCAACATGTCCTTCAGTACAAAAAAAGAATCCCCTCTTGGCTGTGATTAAGAAAGTCCAAGCTGAAAACTGGCAGTTTAGCTTTTGATAGCTCAACCTCATCAGCCTTTCTGTAGCAGAGGAGGCTTCAGGAAATCATGAATTCACATTAATATGCATACATTGCTACTTTTCTGCCCCCCTCATTCTTTACCACCAGACTTCTATGACGTTTTATTTGTTTAAAAAGAGTTTCAACAGCATTCATTTAAATACTTCATTTTAATAAAGACTTTTGCAGAAAGATTAGGAATAGGAAAAGAAGAGGTGTACCTAAGTACTCTTTGGGAAATGAAACCAGATGCTGAATGGGAGCATAGGAATATAATTTTGCAGACTACTATCACTGGAGCAAATTAAAGATGTGATTTATGCAATATCTATGCTGGCTATGTGCACCATGACTCCTGAGGATAATTATTCTCTATGCTCCAAAGGGCAAACTACTGTTCTAAAAAGGTCACTGAGCACCACAGAGCCTTGTGTGCTGAAATCTTGAAGTAAGAACCAACAGAATACCCAAAGACCTGCAAAAAATGAGTTAGAATAAAGTCTAACTGTGTTTTTAACACCCTCAAACATTAGCAGCATCAATTTTATATAATTTTCATGTAGTGATGTTTTTGCTCTGTACCTCAAAGGAGACAGAATTCTAAGTGTTATTGTTTAGAATTCCTTTTTGAACAATATTATCCGGTCAAGATGGTAGAGCTTCCGTTAGCCCGAAGATAACATCTGAAGGTCGACAGTTCGAGGACACTGACAGCTCCATGAATGGCCAGACTTTGAAGCAGCTGACAATCTGAGCTGAGTTATTCCACCTGCTCTTTGGTGTAGAAGGGGCATCTTGGCTGCCCTTCAAGTGAGAGATGAAGGAGCTGCTTGTCAGCCTGCGTGGGAGAACATAAGAACAGCCCCACTGGATCAGGCCATAGGCCCATCTAATCCAGCTTCCTGTATCTCACAGTGGCCTACCAAATGCCCCAGGGAGCACACCAGATAACAAGAGACTTCATCCTGGTGCCCTCCCTTGCATCTGGCATTCTGACATAGCCCATTTCTAAAATTAGGAGGTTGCACATACACATCATGGCTTGTACCCCATAATGGATTTTTCCTCCAGAAACTTGTCCAGTCCCCTTTTAAAGGCGTCCAGGCCAGACGCCATCACTACATCCTGTGACAAGGAGTTCCACAGACCAACCACACACTGAGTAAAGAAATATTTTCTTTTGTCTGTCCTAACTCTCCCAACACTCAATTTTAGTGGATGTCACCTGCTTCTGGTGTTATGTGAGAGTGTAAAGAGCATCTCTCTATCCACTCTGTCCATCCCCTACATAATTTTGTATGTCTCAATCATGTCCCCCCTCAGGCGCCTCTTTTCTAGGCTGAAGAGGCCCAAATGCCGTAGCCTTTCCTCATAAGGAAGGTGCCCCAGCCCCGAAATCATCTTAGTCGCTCTCTTTTGCACCTTTTCCATTTCCACTATGTCTTTTTTGAGATGCGGCGACCAGAACTGGACATAATACTTCAGGTGTGGCCTTACCATCGATTTGTACAACGGAATTATAATATTAGCCGTTTTGTTCTCAATACCTTTTCTAATGATAACAAGCATAGAATTGGACTTCTTCACTGCAGCCGCACATTGGGTCGACAATTTCATCGACCTGTCCACCACCACCCCAAGATCTCTCTCCTGATCTGTCACAGACAGCTCAGAACCCATCAGCCTATATCTAAAGTTTTGATTTTCTGCCCCAATGTGCATGACCTTACACTTACTGACATGGAAGTGCATCTGCCATTTTTGCTGCCCATTCTGCCAGTCTGGAGAGATCCTTCTGGAGCTCCTCACAATCACTTCTAGTCTTCACCACTCGGAAAAGTTTGGTGTCGTCTGCAAACTTAGCCACCTCACTGCTCAACCCTGTCTCCAGGTCATTTATGAAGAGGTTGAAGAGCACCGGTCCCAGGACAGATCCTTGGGGCACACCACTTTTCACTTCTCTCCATTGTGAAAACTGCCCATTTTCACTGGAGGCAACTGGAGACCAGAAGTGATACCAGACCAGAAAGATCCATCTGAAATGTTGTGTGGTTCTTGAAAGACAGAACCTTTCTGTGATTGGAAAAATCTCTTTGGGGATTTAGAAACAGCCTGCCTATGTGAACCACCTTGAATAAAGTCAGAGCAGTATCTGATGACCAGAAAGTCAGTATATAAATACCAGTATTATTATTACCCCTCAATCCCACCTGCTTCAAACGATAGCTGGTACATAACTGATTGAACTCAGGAATGAGAGATGGGCTACATTGATAAGGCTCAGCACTTAAAACTTGAATATCCACCCTCAGTCACTGATAACACCCAGTATGATCATCAGTGCCAGTTAGGAATATGGGCACACAACTATACCTGCACCACAACTATTTCCATTGACAATAGTACTGTGATTTATTCAAAACAAATCATCAGCATCTGAGAAACATGCACACACTAACAACAGGGTTTTTTTTTTTCCTTTTTTAAAAACACTATCCCAAATCACAACTTTTCTACAATGGAAACAGCAGGTTTGTTTCACAGATATCTATTTCCATAATCTGTTTCCAAATATTAAAAACAATTTTATATAGAGTGACATCACACACGCATGCACCTCCCCTCCAGAACACAAAATTCAAGATTTGATTGGCAGCTGAAATATTTCTATTTTATCTCAAATGCTTAAAGTTTTCTCTTCCATTTTTCATTTTAACTCCAGAATTTTGAAGTACATTTCTAATACATCTTGAGTAATTTATATCCTAAATGCTGCAAGGCTATTATGCATACCACTCTATAGAGCCCATTTAACTACAATAGCTTTCTCTGTAGCTCAGATTTAACATGAATGATTTGCATTTGGAATTTCTTCAGTATGTTTCAGGCAAACCTAATTTCCAGTACTAAAATAGCGGAAGAAAAGAATCTACATAAAAAAGAGCAGTGCTTTCCTATTCATGCCAACTAAGCTCATAATTTCTCCAAGTCTATAAGTGTTTCTTTAGGAATTGATCAAAATTTTATCATATTGTTTTAAACCTCTAGTAAGCAGGAAGAAAGTTTGGCACAACCTTGTTCAGTCTATATGCAAATGGCAATTTACAGTTTCAATGGAATGTGTATTATACTAGCACCATCATGAGTAAACCATACTTGGATGGTACTTGGAAAGTGACACGCTTTGACTATGACTGAGATGGGCTGCAGAGAAATAATAATAGAGTAGATGATCAGAGGAAAAGGGGGTGGTCATGGCTGAGCTGCAGTCATGTGCCAAGAGAATCAATCCAACAGCAATTCAGAAGCAAAATGAAATAAGGGAGTCTGTGTTGCTCAGACTGTATGCTGGCTTGGTGGTGTGGGTTTTGTAAGGAGTACTGTAGGGTAAGATAATTGTGTGCAGCTCAGCCCCCTCTAGAGGGGGCGCTTTCTCTAATACAGTGATTCTCAAACTTTTTGGGAGATTTACTTCCAAACCAAGTCTTTGCAGGGGAGGGGTCAGGGCAGTGACATGATCCCCAGGACTGTGTTGCTAAGGGGGGCAAGGGAGGATGCTTTCACTTACTTTCCATGGAGTTAGGGCTGCAGCAGGCTCCAGAAGGTGCAGGTAGCCCTGCTTAGCCCTGCGCAGGTCTCCCTGTAGCTTGGAATCTTCAAACAAAGCAATCATAAAGCACCTCTTGCAAACAGGAAGTGTTTTGCAATCACTTTGTTTGAAAATTCTAAGCATTGGGAAGCCTGGCGGAAGGCTGCGGAGGGCTCCCCGCACCTCCTAGAGTCTGCTGCAGCCCTAAATCTGTGGAAAATAAGTGAAAGCATCCTCCCTTGCTCCCCTTAGTGACGCAATCCTGGGGATCATGTCAACGTCTCTCTCCTTCCTCTGCCCCTTAAAAGGTCGGGGGAAGCTTTACATAAGCTGGTGGGTCGTGATCCACCAGTTTGAGAACCGCTACTCTAATACATTTATTTAGCCTGGCTTATGGAAGAATAGGGCCTGAGTAGCACAGACATGAGCCAGAGGATGGCTGCAAGAAGACACACCCAGCACCCCACAGAAGCTAAAAAGAAAAAGTTCGGGACAACAGCATCTGGTGGGCCGCTGTAAAGAAGGGGGAGTGATATGACAGATATGACAGAAGTTTAACAACATTACAAGCTGTTTGGGAAAGGTGCACTTTTTCAACTTTTCTCATAAAACTAGAACTCAGAACCATCTGATGAAATTGATTAGCATGGAATTTCACTACCATAAGATGTAACAATAGCCACTGGCTATTGGCTAAGCAATGTTTCTCACAGCAGGCAGTGGGCACTATGTTGGCACTGCTGCACACAGTGGGCCTGCCGAGATGGGATTGGGATTTGAGTCTGTTACAGTAGGGTTCCTCTTATGTACAAGAACTTATGATATTATAAGCACACAGAAGTATTCTGCAACATGACAAGTGTAGCAGTATATACCTGGTGAGACAGGAATTTAAGTTATGGCTGCAATAAAAGTCATTTAACAAAATGGCTATTCTAGATATACAAGGGGGGGAAAGAGGAGAGAAGAGATTTCTTTACTGACAAATACATCTTGGATGGGACACTTTAATTACACTGAGACTTCCCTTCTTTACTTTTCTCAGGACCTATAATTTGTATGGCAGCCTGTACATTCATTCTGTGCTGCTATGATTTTAGTGCTTTGTGATAAGATGATAAACAGAATCATTTACATTAATACAATCACTAATATTTAGGGGGTGGGTGAATCAGTCCACTGAACAAAAAATAACTTTGTTGACAGCAAGAAAGCACTTTCTCATTTTCTCCCTCTTCCTATGTAGAAGCACAGGCTTCTATTTCCTCCTGACACCATGAAACTTGCCAGCATCCTGCCAATTTGCATTTAATGCTTGTATTACCAACTCTCCTGTCTCTCACATGATTACAGTTTTCTGAGTAGTTCAAACCTCCAATTTCCAAAATCTCATTCCAGGTCAGCCACTACCATCTATATTATCAAATATTTCCTGCCCTTTATTAATATTTTCCTCAGCTCCTCTGAAGGTCAGTAGTGATTCAAGAACACATTGATTAAATGAATGCTGCAGCACAAATACTTACTGTGAATTCAGTACCCGTTTATAACAACAACAACAACAACAACTAGGTATTTATATACCGCCTTTCTGCTCATCGGATTACTCCTCTGACTTTATTCAAGGCGGTTTACATAGGCAGGCATTTCTAAATCCCTCAAGGGGATTTTTACAATCATAGAGGTTCTCTCTTTCAAGAACCAACAACATTTCAGAATGGATCTTCCTGGTTTGGTCTCACTTCTGGCCTCCAGTTCTCCCATGCAGGCTGACAAGCAGCTCCATTTCTCACATGGAGGGCAGCCAAGACACTTCTTGCTCACACCAAGAGCAGGCAGAATCACTCAGCTTGGCTTGTCAGCTGCTTCAAGGCCCTGCCATTCTCAGCTGTTCAGGGAGCTGCCGGTGTCCTCAAACTGGCAACCTTCTGATGTTATCTTCGGGCTAACAGAGGCTCTACCCTCTAGACCAGACCTCCTGCCCATCCTGCCATTTATGGAAGGCAACTGGGTATTTGTGTGCCATATGTAGCAACTATCTTCTAAATTATGGCAGGTTTTCTGAAGTGGTTCAGTTGTTGCTCTATGGCTTCATCTAGGGGGTCCCCAACCTCCGGGCCATGGACTGGTAGCATGTGCAACCGGGTTGCACAGCAGTAGGTGAATGGCAGGCGAGCAAGCGAAGCTCTCAGGGTCCAGATGAAGTCTCAGACCCCAATTTACCCCTGAGACCAGGCTCAGCAGAGGATACGCAGTAGGAGGGGAGAGAGCACAGGAAGTGGCTGTTGGGGAGCAAGCATCTGGTTTCCCCACACCTCATCCGGTCCTGTTGTTCTGGCAGGGAAGAGCTGGGTGTCAAACACTCCCAGGGTTTTGGGGAGCTCAGAGTTCTTGGTTCTCGAACCCTAGAGCCGTCAAGGACCCCTGTTCGGTAGTACTGCCACCACCCTGTATGTGCCAGTGTCTCAGTCCAAGGACACTGAGACCCTCTAGGCTTAATTCTATCCCTTGCAGGCACTGAGCACTTTCTTTAATTAAAGCCTCAGTCCTCAAGTTACTAGTCCTCAATGAGGATTTGGTAGCTTGCTGAGCGGCTAGGCAGGATTCTGAACCTTTGTCCCCAACAGACAATGAACAACTTAGTAAAAGGATTCTTACTTTATTAAGTAGATAGGGTTACATAAAGTTACAAAAGGCAGCAATTGCTAGAGGCATAAAACGTCTAGGAAACATATCAGCATTAAAATAACAAAGCTAACTGGCTATCTCTATTATTCCCTAACTCCCTGGGTTAGCTTTCTGTTGTAGACCATTCAGCGCCAAGTTACCTATGAGGCCACACGGTCCTGGTTGACCACGCTCTCCCTGCAGGATGTTGCACCCACCCTTTTCCACCAAAAAAGCGATGACACACCCCTTGGGCTTTGTTCTTATACTTCACAGGCTAACAGGATGGAGGTGACTGTACTTATTTAAACTGTCCAATCAGAAACTCTTGGGGACAGAATCTTCCCGAAGTGGGGCTGAATGCTAGCCCTCTCAGCTCTCCCCTCCCCACTGGAGGTCCATGGGCACCTTTCTGTCTGCTACATTAAGTGCTACATTATCACCCTTCACTGAGTTGTTAATTCCATTGGCTGTTGTTACTCACATCCTTGCAGCTAGGAACTGCAAGCCACTTCTCTGTTACTGGTTTAGTTTGGTTCAGGTACTGCACACTACTAGGCCTAAACTGTACATATTCATGATACTGGGGAACCCCAAGGCCTTCTAGGCCATCTGCAGCTGATGATGCCGGAGGTGGGCAACCTGGCATACTCCTGCTCCCACCAGAGGGAGATCACCAAGATCCCCCTGAAGAGGACTTGGGAAATCCCATTCTTCCCAGCCGTTAGCAAGGGCAGGCGCCCAATGAGCCCCCATCCCCCCCCCAATCCATGGAAAAACTGTTTTCCACAAAACCAGTCCTTGGTGCCAAAAGAGTTTGGAACTGCTGGTTTCATCCACATGTAAGCGGCATGTAACAATATCGCACTATCTGACACAAGAAAGTCCAAACCTATTCCTCACCCAGCGCCAATACAGCGGTGCCAAGGGTGTGCACAGCATCCTATGATGGAGGGGCAGTACCGAAGGCCTCCTCTAGGAAAGGGTTCCTTACATCCAGGTAAGCCCATGTCCACAGGGGCATGGCAAGGCCAGGTGGAGGCAGCATACTGGTAGTGCCACTGTCACCGATAACCACCCCCTACCCATCTCCACCACACTTCCTGCTGGCCCTGAACCTCACCATGTCCCTCCCCCCACATTGGGTTATCTGTACCAGAGCAGGTTGCCGGCTGTGGCAGCAGGTTGCTGCTTTGCAACAGCAGTTCAAAAATAGCTGCTGGCAGTATGCGCCGCATGTAGTCAGCAACTGATTTGCAACACTGGGACAGTACCCCACTAGTGTAAAGAGGGGAATAGGATTGGGCCATCAAATTCCAAGCTCTCTCTGCATACGCTTTTTGAATCCACGTTCAATGTCACAGTTAGAAGGAATGTCATGAAACCCATCAGAAGGTGCCCAGTCACCATTAACAATGCTTACATGAACTGAGAAAGGGCTAAAAATGATAATGGAAGTAGAATAGGCCATTTTTGCTGCATAATGATCTCCTGCTGCTGGTTAAAAGCCAAAGTGAACTGGTGACTCACTAATGCTTATTCAGAAGTAGAAGATATTGATCTTGGGGCAAATGACTACAGTGACATTTTTATTATTCCAGGATACCAAAAGAAGCAGAGTCATTTGCATTGTTAGAAGATCAAGGTAGGTATGGTGGAAAAGTTGACTATTTTTCAAAGTATTGTACTGCCCTCAGCGACAAACTAGAATACTTAACTCTGAAATTGGAAACCATTTTTCACATCAGAAAGTGTATATTATTGTACTCTAGACTACTTTCAGACACCTACCTGAATAAGTAATTTGGAGGCAGGCAATATCATATTCCAATCAAGTCATTTTCCAGACTCATACAGCTATAAAAACTACTGAGGATATCTCACAGCTAAATACAAGATGGCAAGCACAGTTTTGAAAACCTATTTGCTTATTAGTAATAAAACAAAAAAAACTTTATGGAACACTTCCAAGTGTGCAAAAGTGCATCACATGTACAGGCATGCCCCCTAACCACGGATATGGGGGGACATTCCCCCACTCTCCAGTGGTGAGGGGAGCTCCAGGGTCTCTGGAGGGTTTTCTGTGGTCCACCCGCACAGCCTCTGCGGGCCTCAGAATGAAAGTTACAGGTAAAAAAATGTGACTTATGGAAGTGACATTTTTATTGCTTATAAGGCATTCTGAGGCCCAATGAAGCCCTGGGCAGACACACACGGCCCCTTCAGGGTTCAGAACACACTCTGAAGGCTTCTGGAGGAGGCATGGACCCAATTCATGGTTAAGTAAAACTGTGAATGTGGGACCCACAGATACATCCCCTCCTTATTATCTTGATAGAATCCTTACAACAGGTATATTGAGGGGGGGAATAAGTATTATTATTCCCTTATTGCAGCAGGAGACTGAGGCTGAAAGAGATTGCTTGGCAAAGTCCATGTATAACACAATCCTATGCATGTCTACTCAGAGGTAGGTCTCACTGAACTCAAAGGGGTTTACTTCCAGGAAAGTATGTACAGGATTGCAGCCTTAACAAGTTCATAGCAGAGGTGAGATTCAAACTGGGAATGACCCAATTTACAGCTTAGTGTTCAAACCTAACTTCTGATGCAGCCTGCACCAAGGGAGAATGTGCTGCATCCAATGGCGGGGGGGGGGGACGCACGAAGACCTCCTCATGGTAAGGGAACCTTTGTTCACTTACCCTAAGGCAAGACTCTACTACCCAAATGAGTCTCCTTGGATCTGCTCCAGCCATTTTCCTAGTGAAGAACCAACAACAGTAAGGGAGAATGAAGAGTAGAGGGAATGGGGATAGGATTCTGGCACACACTGGTGCCATTGAGATCCATCACTCCCCCATTCAGTCAGAACTAGGTATCCTAGGTCATAGCCCCATGTCATAAGCAGCAACACTTATAGTTAGCATAGAAGCTATTGAAGTAACTGACAGCATTTAAAGAATTAAAAAAATCATTTTTTCTCTCACACAGATGGACTGAGATGTATGTCTTTCTCTACCAGACCATGTCATCAAGAATAGCAATGATACCGTTTTGAAATTCAAAAAGCCATCTATCTCTACTTGAAAGCCTCACATAACACTTCTCTGGTGCCTAAGCAGCAGTCCAAGAAGTTCCTAAAACTAGGTGTGGTATTCCATTTTGTGCCTACTAACCCCACACAGACTTTGCTACCTGTGCCAACTCTGCAATTTTCCTAGTTTGGCTTGCAAACCACCACTACATGAGCATGACCTGTGCACAGATACTGCATTGTTTGAGGGAAGCAGATATGCAAACTTAGACACTCTACTGATCCTGTCAATTATGAGGCATGGCAGAGAGGCAGCAAAGCCCATACAATCAAGCAGTAGTACAGCTGAATCCTCTAGAACCAACATCTTCAGCAGATGAGTTGGGACTCAGATGGATTGCAGCAGTGTTCCTGCTACCATTTTGATTTGAAACACAGGAATGCACTGTTTGAATAACAGCCAGGAATAGGGTCCTAGGTAAATCCCACCAGAGATGTTGACTTTGGAGGGGTTGTTCTGTTCAAGGTCGTCCCCCCCAATCTTCAGTGGGTGCTCTCAGTCTTTCTTCTACCTGACTGCTCTCCCCTGGCACAGCAGTCTCTCTATCTTGCCTCTCTATCTTGCCTCTCTGCTTTGCAAAACTAAGTGCATGTTGTTGCCATGCTTCCTTCTACCCCATATCTCCTTTCAACTAACCTAAAAGGAAAGGAAGCTCAAAATGATGCAGCAAGAGTACATACTGATTAGTACCACAAGGGAGAAAAACAAGAGGAATTGTGGTCACTCACTCACCTACCATAGTCTTTCGAGACTGAAGGTTGCCAACTAATACTCACCTACCCCCTCACCCACTGGGCTCTTGAAGGTGAGTTCCAGCTCTTGACAAGTTGAAGACTACTGCTCTAAAAAGCAATGAATAACTTTGTGTTGCATAGTAATAAGCACAATTCTTGTTGCTACTGCCCATTCTATACATGGGCTGTAAATAAATGTGCAATTTTGAATACTTATGTACAAAGCCTATCTCAAACTGGAGGCTTATGTACAAAGCCTATCTCAAACTGGAGGCTTATGTACAAAGCCTATCTCAAACTGGGAGGCTGGAGTCTTGTTGCCTTCTTTTTGAGGCTAAGCTTGTGTCCCAGAGAGGGGCCTTTCCATGCTCTCCCAGGTTCACTGAGCCGCTCTTCCGTGAGCACTTCCCATGCACCCAGAGGAATGTCTAGCGGGGAGGGCCAAATGTTTTCTCTGCCACAAGCTCTTTCAGGCTCACCCTCCCGCAATCTGGAAAATATTTTATGATCTTTGATAGGTGGAATATGTGTGACTGTGCATCTTGAAGTGACTGTGCATCTTGAAGTGACTGTGCATCTTGAAGTGCAACAAACAAACAAAGAAGTATTTCCAGGTGCCTCTCACCATGTTGGCCTTGTTCGCTGCCTCTTCGGCCTTCCTTTTCTATATCTGGCAACAGGCACTGTCACCTTCCTCACTCATCTTTTCTCTGTTGCAAAACCTGTCTGGGTCTTTCTGGCTTTCCCTATAGATTTCATTAGTACCATCTGTTATCTTTGTAGCTCCCAGTCAGTCCTTCTTTATTTGACAGCATCCAGATTCGAGTTGAGGCCTTTCTAGAGTATCAGGAATGGTCCACCCACCCTCCTTCCTCTTAGAAATGATGTTTCTAGGAATATAATTTAAAATGGTGTTTGCCATATTTGCTGCAGTGTCACAGTTGTGGTTCAAGCTCAGCTTGTCATCCACAAGAACTGCTAAACCAAGGTTCATGATCAATCGAACCAGTTCTCAAGGAGCTGTCATCTGATCTGTGCCGTTGTGTCTAATCACTCTGCCTGGCTGTCACATCCTCCTTGCAGCTGCTATATTTTATTGTAATATTTGGTACCAGGATGATAATTATTCCAGGGTTATATTATAATATTTTATGGCATATTTATGTCAAAATATTTTATTTTATAATATATTATAATATGGGTAGATGGGACTCGTCAGCCTAGGAAGGCAGCTCATCTAAGAGAAGGAAACTCTGACCTCAAACCTCCACTGCCTTGTGGCTACATCCAGTTCTGGAAAAGGCTTCAGGAGTCAACCTCGAGGCAAAATCAGGAGCCGGAGTCCCTGAGGCAGTTCATGGCTGAACACAGTCACGTTCTGGCAACTCCTGCGACGCCGCTGGAACCAACCGTATTGGCTTCTGCCTTTCCATTGGACCATTCCAGCGACGTGGAGAGGGGGGATTTGCTGCATGGGTAACAGCCTATCCTCCATACCTTCTTTACCCAGGCTTCGCGCACTGGAGAGGACACTCCAACTTCGCCATACGGCGTCGGCACAACACGGGAAGCAGCAGTTTACCGGTTATAAGTCTTTGCTCGATTGGCGTAGAGCATGACGCCAGGGGCTGCTTCCGACGGTGGGAGAGATCATTGCATCTCATTGGGCAGCTACCGCCCGCCTTAAGCTGGGCAGTCCCCAGCCAGTAAGGTGTTGTCTCGCCACGGTCCGTTAACCTCATGGGGTGCGTGGGGTTTAGGGTGAAAACCGACAAGCGGATCGACAACTCTGCACCATGCAACAGAAAACAGAAAACTACTGCCCTAAAGCTGGGCACCTGGAACGTTAGGACAATGACACCTGGCTTCTCTGATGACCTGCAAGAAATAGACGACGCACGCAAAACAGCTGTCATCGACATGGAGCTGAGCAGACTGCAGATGGACATCGTCGCCCTTCAAGAGACTAGGCTGCCAGATTCCGGATCTGTCAAGGAGAGAAATTTCTCATTTTTCTGGCAGGGAAAACCACCAAACGAAACCAGGGAACATGGCGTTGGCTTTGCGGTCAGAAATACCCTGCTGAAATCCATCATCCCACCTACTGTGGGAAGTGAAAGAATTTTGTCCCTGCAGCTCCAGTCATCAGCAGGACCTATCACTCTCATCAGTGCTTATGCACCGACTCTGTCGTCTCCAGCAGAAGCCAAAGACAAATTCTATGATGACCTGGCCACCACTGTCAAGAAAATCCCTGTAAAAGAGCCATTGTTCATCCTCGGCGATTTCAATGCTAGAGTTGGTGCTGATAACAGTTCATGGCCCACTTGCTTAGGTCAGTTTGGCACTGGGAGGATGAACGAAAATGGCCAACGCCTGCTAGAGTTTTGCTGTCATCACGGTCTCTGTGTCAGCAACACATTCTTCAACACAAAGCCCCAACATAGAGTCTCTTGGAGACATCCAAGATCAAAGCACTGGCACCAGCTCGACCTGATCCTCACCAGACGCTCCAGCCTTCCCAGCATCAAGATCACACGCAGTTATCATGGTGCTGCCTGCGACACTGACCACTCCCTGGTGTGCAGCAGAGTGAAACTGCAAACAAAGCGACTGTATCACACGAAAAAGGAAGGAAGACCTCGCATTGATACCAGCAAGACCCGGGATCAGAGAAAAGTGGAGGAATTTGCACAAGCGCTTGAGGAATCTCTTCCAGGCCCGGCCGACGCAAACGCATGCAACAGATGGGAACATTTCAAGAATACCGTTTACAACACCGCCTTGTCCATATTCGGCAAGAAGACCAACAAGGCGGCAGACTGGTTTGAAGCCCACTCTGAGGAGTTGACACCAGTCATTGAGGAAAAGAGGAGAGCTCAAGCAGCATACAAGGCCTGTCCCAGTGAACGCAACCTGCAGGTCCTCCGAACTGCTCGCAGCAAAGTCCAACAGACTGCCAGGAGATGTGCTAACGACTACTGGCTCCAGCTCTGTTCCGAGATACAGATAGCAGCTGACACGGGCAACATCAAGGGGATGTATGATGGTATCAAGCAGGCCCTAGGTCCAACACAGAAGAAAATTGCCCCTCTGAAGTCTGCCACAGGCGAGGTCATCCAGGATCGGGCGCAGCAGATGGAACGCTGGGTGCAGCACTACTCTGAGCTATATTCCAGAGAAAATGTAGTCACCGAAGAAGCACTGAACAACATTGAGTGCCTGCCTGTGCTGGAAGAGCTTGACAGTGAACCAACCCTAGAAGAACTTCACGTGGCCCTGGACTCCCTTGCCTTTGGCAAGGCACCTGGAAAAGACAGCATCCCTGCTGAAGTCCTAAAATGCTGCAAAGAGATCATCGTCACTGAGCTGCATGAAATCCTCTGTCTCTGCTGGAGAGAAGGTGGAGTACCTCAAGACATGAGGGATGCAAACATCATCACGCTGTACAAGAACAAAGGTGACAGGGGTGACTGCAACAACTACCGCGGCATCTCTCTCCTTAGCGTTGTAGGAAAGCTGTTTGCCCGAGTTGTACTAAAGAGGCTCCAGGTACTTGCAGAGAGCGTCTATCCAGAATCGCAGTGTGGATTCCGAGCCAACAGGTCCACCACTGATATGGTATTCTCCCTTAGACAACTGCAGGAGAAATGCAGGGAACAACGACAGCCACTCTTTATAGCCTTCATAGATCTCACAAAGGCTTTCGACCTGGTCAGCAGAGACGGCCTCTTCAAGATTCTCCCCAAGATTGGATGTCCACCCAGGCTCCTCAGCATCATCAGATCTTTCCACAAGGACATGAAGGGCACTGTTGTCTTCGATGGCTCCACATCAGACCCTTTTGACATCCGAAGCGGAGTGAAGCAGGGCTGTGTTCTTGCACCAACCTTGTTTGGGATTTTCTTCGCTGTCCTGCTGAAGCAGGCCTTTGGAACTGCAACAGAAGGCATCTATCTCCGGACCAGATCAGACGGAAAGCTCTTCAACCTCTCCAGACTGAGAGCAAAATCCAAAGTCCAGCTGAAATGTCTGCGTGACTTCCTCTTTGCCGACGATGCAGCTGTCACTACCCACTCTGCCAAAGATCTCCAGCAGCTCATGGATCGTTTTAGCAAGGCCTGCCAAGATTTTGGTCTGACAATCAGCCTGAAGAAAACACAGGTCATGGTTCAGGATGTGGACTCACTTCCCTGCATTACAATCTCTGAGCATGAACTGGAGGTTGTCCATGACTTTGTGTACCTTGGCTCAACGATCTCCGACACACATTCTCTCGATACCGAGCTAAACAAGCGCATCGGTAAAGCAGCTACCACGTTTTCCAGACTCACAAAGAGAGTCTGGTCCAACAAGAAGCTGACGGAACATACCAAGATCCAGGTCTACAGAGCTTGCGTCCTGAGTACACTTCTGTACTGCAGCGAGTCATGGACTCTTCGCTCACAACAGGAGAGGAAACTGAGCGCTTTCCACATGCGCTGCCTCCGACGCATCCTCGGCATCACCTGGCAGGACAAAGTTCCAAACAACACAGTCCTGGAACGTGCTGGAATCCCTAGCATGTATTCACTGCTGAAACAGAGACGCCTGCGTTGGCTTGGTCATGTCGTGAGAATGGATGATGGACGGATCCCAAAGGATCTCCTCTATGGAGAACTCGTGCAAGGAAAGCGCCCTACAGGTAGACCACAGCTGCGATACAAGGACATCTGCAAGAGGGATCTGAAGGCCTTAGGGATGGACCTCAACAAGTGGGAAACCCTGGCCTCTGAGCGGCCCGCTTGGAGGCAGGCTGTGCAGCATGGCCTTTCCCAGTTTGAAGAGACACTTTGCCAACAGTCTGAGGCTAAGAGGCAAAGAAGGAAGGCCCATAGCCAGGGAGACAGAGCAGGGACAGACTGCACTTGCTCCCGGTGTGGAAGGGATTGTCACTCCCGGATTGGCCTTTTCAGCCACACTAGACGCTGTGCCAGAACCACCTTTCAGAGCGCGATACCATAGTCTTTCGAGACTGAAGGTTGCCAATACAATACAATCTCAAACTAGTGCTTCAAATGTGCTCAGGAACAAATCTCAAACAAAATAAAGGCATAATATGTAAATGGATTTATTTATTAATATCTGATAGATCAGGCTGATTTGTTTTCAACACGCACAGTGTAAGACTATGCAAAACACAAGGAAAGGATTTCTGAACAGCACTTTTGCTGTGATTTGTCACACCTTCTCCTCACAGTGCTCAACTACAAATGAGATCATCCTATGAAGTGCAATTTTTACTTATCTTACATTTTCTACACTGAGGATATTAAAAGGGATGACATAATTTTATGACTACGGTAATCACAGTAGTTCCACAGACAGCAGTAAAATGCTACATGTCAGAATGTCACATGATAGCACAGAAACATCATCCATGCATTCAGTATATAATGTGCATGGGCAAAAGGAGGGCAGACTGAATATCTTTATACACAGAAATCAGGACCACACTGTTTTTTAAGTAGAAAAAAAACAGTAGGGTTTTTATGTAGGGGATTTTTTTTTAATGTAGAAAAAGAATAATTATACAAGTGTTGCCTGATAATTGGGACTAAGCAAAGGGCTATATATTCCTCAGCTGAAAAAGATAAATTGTCACAGTATAAACATTTACTTATAAAATGGTATTGTGAAGAGGATAAAGCCCCATTTCATTTCCCTTTATATGCTAGAGAAATATTTCTGAAGACTCAATACACCCCAAAGAGCTGACAGTTTTGAATGCTAACGTATTCTCCTGCTATGCAACCGAATGGCAAAACTCCCCAGGTACGCGCACTCATTAATCACTGCAGAATGTGGATGAAACAATGCATGCAACGCCTTCTGCTGAATCTTATGCAGTCAATTATATTCCAGTGACAGATAGACAAAATAGAAGGCTGTGCTGAATTTTCTCATACATAAAAGTGCAAATTGCTTTCAATCTACTTACAACCCAATCCTACCAAATACCCCCCACCAATGCAGCCACACCACTAGAGCACTGCTGCACCTTGTGGGGGGGGGCAGTCCTAGAGGCTTCTTAAGTCTCCACCACCTGCATGAGTCTACTCAGACCTGCACCTATTTAGCTACCACAAGTGCAAATGGACCTGGGAAGGAGGATTGAGGCCAGGAAGAGGACAGGATATCAGTGGCACCACTGCAGCAGATACTACCCCCTTTTCAGCCACATTCTGCGCTCCCCAATCTCCACTCCATTTCTCCCTCTGTTCGCCCTGTTCTGCCCATGCTCTGCCTCCCTACCATCCCCTTGCTAACTTGCTGTGACCAGAGAACATGGATGAACCATTGGCATGCCAATTGCAGCAGTGGCCGGGCTGCACATAGAGCTGGCCACTTGCTACTTCTGGTGGCAGCTGGGCTGCATGCTCTGGTGTGTCACACTTTGTGACTGTCAGGAAAGAACCTAGCATTGCTGGAACGCTTGTTTCACCAGTAGGATTGGGCCGTTACTGCACAGTCCTAGGCATGCCTATTCAGAAGTAAATTCTGCTAAATTCAATGGGACTTATTCTCAGATAAACATGTAGAGGGTTGCAATCTAATAGCGTTGGCTAACTTTGGTAATGCTGTCTGACTGCCATAATACGGTTCTTTAAATGATAGACGGGCTTATCCATCCTCTAAATACAAACTCTGATTTAAAAAAACAAAAAACACGATCATAGGGTTGCAAATCCCATACACACTTGCATGGGAATAAGTACCATTGAACTAAAGGGGTTTTCTTCTGATAGACATGCATAGGATTACCGTATTTTTCACTCCATAAGACGCACTTTTTCCCCCCAAAAAAGTGGGGGGGAAAGTGTGTGCGTCTTATGGATCGAATACTGGGGGCAAGGTCCGCACCGGGGGCAAAGCCCTCATTTGCTCAGGTGCCACAGGGGGAGGACAGGCGGAGAACAAAGGGGGCAAGGTCTGCACCAGGGGGGCAAGATCCTCATTTGCACAGGCGCCACAGGGGGAGGGCAGGAGGAGAACAAAGGGGGCAAGGTCCGCACCAGGGGCAAGGTCCTCATTTGCACAGGTGCCACAGGGGGAGGGCAGGTGGAGAACAAAGGGGGCAAGGTCCGCACCAGGGGCAAGGTCCTCATTTGCATAGGCGCCACAGGGGGAGGGCAGGCTTACTTTAAAAGTAAGTTTTCCTCCTCTAAAAACTAGGTTCGTCTTATGGTCAGGTGCGTCTTATGGAGCGAAAAATACAGCACTCTGTGCATCGGTCTTTGAGTCCTCCAGGAAATCTAACTTTAGGTCCAATAGCCTTGGTTCACTTACTTTTTTGAAACTGGAAAGGTCAGAAAGACCATCATGACTAGTTCATAGTCCACAGAGAGTTCTGGGATTACTAGGATGAAGCAACCCAGTAAGTCCTGCACCACAATATAAACATCTTACAAAGATTGCTGGATTCTAAATATATTAACAGTAGTATGTTTTAGCAGGAGTTCACACAAGAGGTTTTGAAGAAGAAAAAAACCAACTAGGCAGATACTTGCACCACTACACTACATTAAAAGTTGTTGTTCAGTCATTAAGTCGTGTCCGACTCTTTGTGACCCCATGGGACCACAGCATGCCAGGCCCCCCATCTACCACTAACTTCCAGAGTTTGTCTAAATTCATGTTCCTTGCCTCCATTACACCGTCTAACCATCTTCTGCCGTCCCCTTCTCCTTTTGCCTTCTATTTTTCCCAGCATCAGGGTCTTTTCTAAAGAGTCCTCCCTTCTCATGAGATGACTAAAGTATTTAAGCTTCAGTTTCAGCATCTATACAGGGCAGGAGGTCTGGTCTAGAGGGTTGAGCCTCCATTTGCCTGAAGATAACATCTGAAGGTCGCCAGTTCGAGGCCACCGGCACTGTGCGACCTTGAAGCAGCTGACAAGCTGAGCAGAGCTATTCCATCTGCTCTGAGCGTGGGAAGATGGAGGCCAGAATGTGCAACCAGATCAAGAAGGAAACATCTGAATGTTGTGGTTCTTGAAAGATAGAAACCTTCTTTCAAATTTTAAAAATGCCTACGAGGATTTAAATTGCCTGCCTATGTAAACCACCTTGAATAAAGTCTAAGGAGAAATCTGAGGACCAAGAAAGGCAGTATAGAAATACCTATATTATTATTATGTATTATTATTATTATCCTTCCAATGAACAGTAAGGGCCGATTAAAAGTACACTGCAGTTTTTATAATGTCTATTTTCAGTGGTATTCCACTCCCATCAGAATTACAAAAAAAGTATGGGACAGTTTCAGACGTCTCTTGATAATGTCATAAGAGCAGAGGAACATTTGCCCATATATGATGAGACTGCAAACACATAAAATGGTATTGGAGAAATACTGCATTAGCAGATGAATTAAAGAATTAGCTGGCTATGAGATGGTGTTTGAACCAAAACACTTTGCAACATTGTGAGTCATGTCAAAAGCATATGTATGAAGTTTACCATTAGAATGCTGACTACAGTAACAGCCAAATCCTATTGGGCACTAATGCTGGTGGAATAAGCGTTCCGCCAGTAGCAACTCTCTTACGGAAGTTGCAGAACAGCCTCTGAGACCATGCAAAGGTAAGCATAAGATTGGGCTGATTATTATCAGTTGAGTCATGAAGAAGTCTGATTAATCTTTTGTGAACGTTTGATTAATGGCCCAATCATACTGAAGAGCAGAGCCACGTGTATTCCATTGGTGCTGGCTGCCACAAAATGCTGAAAACTGCAGCTGCACAGGGACCCAATTGCACCAGTGGGAAGGCCAGAGCCTTCCCATGTGTGCTGGTGGAATGATGGAGGCCCACCAGAGGTTAGCCCAGCAAGGGGGGCAAAACAGGGTGGGAGAGGGTGGGGAGACAGTTGAATAGGAAGGAGACAGAGTGGGTGGATCATGCTGGGAGGGCTGGGGATTGGCTGATGAAGAATAGGGAGAGGATGGGGAAGAGGTTGAATAGGGAAGAGACATGGTGGGTGGATCAGGCCTGGGAGGCTTTGGGGATTGGCTGCAGCAGCCTATGCTGAACACCAGGTCCCTTCCTAGACCTAATTCAACTGCATAGATCAATGCAGACTTGTGCCAACAACACTGGAGAGGAATTGACCCATTGCAGCTGCTGGGGCTTGCCCTAAGGAGAACAACTGCAGCTAAAATCTCCCGCAGGATGCAGTGTAGCCTGCACCAGTGCTGCTGCAACACCACATGGGGATTTAGGTTTGATTGGTCTGTAAGAAACATTTGGACATCAGTGGTGCTTATTCCCAGGTAAGCAATAGGATTGCAGCCTAAGAGGGAAGAGCTTTGATAAATGTTTATAAATTTAGGGGAAAAAACAACAAAACTGGGTGCTATTTGTCTTAAAATTGAATAATACAAATCTAAACATGAATATGACTGTGGAGACCAGCACAAAAATGCAATACTCAAAAATATTTGGTGTACCCTTCTCAAAGAGTGGTTGTTTTTTGATGAAATAAAACTACGATTTGTATTTTTTATTTTATTTGGATTTGTATGGATACTTTATTCTTTGTGTATAAGTTTGCAATTACATTTATAAAGTCCCCATATAACACATCTCAGACAGAGAAAGAGAGAAACTGTCATACAAAGTCAAATTTAATATGCCAATGAGGTAGCTTTGCTGTTTTTCAAAACAAATTATCCTAAACTGTCATCTGAAACAATGTTTGACTGTTTTGCTTATTTATATTTTCCCAAAATGCCACATTCTCAGTTTCTCACTGCTCTTTCCTAGAATTTTCTGGCAATTTTAAGAACTCATGGGAAAAGCCAGATAAGGTTGTTTGCAGCAAGATTTATTTTCTTTCTGATTTTAACGCATACCATTAACTAATAATTGCAGTCTAAATATCTGCAAGCCATATGCATGTACCTGTATCATAGTTTCATTAAAACTATAGTGTACTTTTAATATAGTGTAGTGATGAAAGCGAGCGTTGTATCAAAACATTGTACGTTTTCTACATGAAAGGCATGTCATACATAGAAAGACAATCACTCATATTCCTGTTTCACTGGTGCTAGAAAGGAGCAATTAACAGCAGCTTTCTAAGCATCAGTATACCACTGAAACAGACACCAACAATATCTACATATGGGCGCAATCCTAACCCCTTATGGCTGCAATCCTAACCACACTTTCTTGAGAGTAAACCCCACTGAACAAAATAGGACTTACTTCTGAGTAGACCTGGTTAGGATTATGCCCTATGCCAGTGCTTTCCTGCACTGACATAAGGGCAATGCAGCTCTGAGGTAAGGGAACAAACATTCCCTTCCTTTGAAGAGGCCTCCCTGAGTGACACCCAACTGCAGGATGCAACACATGCCCCATTGGCACTGCTATGCCAGTGCTGGAAAGCACTTACCTAAGGGGTCAGGATTGCACCCTATGATGATCTATACCATCATGATGTCGAAGCAAGAAACTCAAGCCAGCGGTAAAATACAATAACAACGGTTAAATCCTAACTCGCCCTGGTGCTGCCAGACTTGTGTTTTGGCAGCACAAGGCCCTTTGCAGAGGTACAAAAGCTAGCAGGCATCATGGGTTCCTGGGCCACTTCTACAAGAGGGCAGAGGTGTGGTGCATGCAGCAACAGTTCCTAGAGGTTCTGCCATTCATCAGTAAGTTGGCAGTAGGGGTGGGAAGGGAAGAATGGGGGAACTGAGGTGCGGGGAGAGGGAGGCCACTAATATATAGCTGGTATAGATCTAAGGAGACTCATACACCACCAGGAGGCCACCAGGAGAGGTAAGGAAAAAATGTTTTATCTTTCTCGGGCCTCCTGATTGCATCCCCCGCACACACTCCTGGGGGTAGTCTGTGCCCCACTGACACAGCTGCATCATCGCCAATGGTGTGGAATAGAATTGGGTTGTAAATTAAATAGCTGCCAGTTTTATCCCTAAACACAGTGGTTCTCACACATTTAGCACCAGGACCCACTTTTTAGAATGAGAATAGACCCACCAGCAGTTATGCCATGACCAGAAGTGACATCTCCAAGCAGGAAAATTTTTAACAATCCTAGGCTGTAATCCTACCCACGCTTACCCAGGAGCAAGTTCCATTTACTATCATTGTTAAAAGCATATACGTAGAAGCCTGTTAAAAGTACAGATCTGTAACATCCAAATGCAGACACATATCGGTCTAATATATTAAGACTAAAATATCGAAATGAATGGGGACCTACCTGAAATTGGTTTGCGATCCACCTAGTGGGTCCCAACCCACAGTTTGAGAAACACTGCCTTAACAGGATTTTAAAATCTACTTCCTGATGCATCGTGATTTATGGAAGAGCTGGTCGTGATAGATGCATTATTAATGCTTCCCCCCTTTAAATTAAGGGATTTTCCATACAGTAAATTATATAATTTTAAAACAGAATTGAGATGATTCTCAGAAGAAGCATTATGAGGACTATTCTTTTACAAATAGCACAGGAAAAATGTACTGCTGAGGAGTGGACAGGAGCATGGATCAAAGAACTTTTACAAAGTTAAACAAGTTTCCAACAACATACCTATAAATCAAACATCTTCCTCACAAGCTTCTTCCTTTTCCTCAAAAGTTTTTATCTAAGTTTTCCCCAAATCCCAAAATAATTATAATGTTGTGACAATATCTTCATCATGCTCATTTTGCCTGTAAGCTGTTGGCAGGTACCCTTTGTTCTCAGGTAGCAAATTGCATTCAGGTTTGTCTCATCTCTGCTAAATAAAAGTCAAGTTCTGAACAGAAATGTCTAGAACTTGAGTGATAAGCATGGAAAAACTAAGGGGTGGAAATGTAAAAATCAGTGGGACCAGATGTTAGTAATTACATCTAAGCTGTTAGAAAGGCATGGACCAAAACAAGGCAAAAAAAAATCTCTACATATTGCTTACTAGAGAGAATCAAATCTGAGCATAATTTATATGTTCAAAATTATTCCTCTGTGATACAGGACACGTTCTGTAGGATCACCTCTCAAAATTACATTCCCCATTTAAATCCATCCAAGCTAGTGACCATCACCACATCTCTTGGCATCCAAATCCATAAACTAATTACATACTATGTGAAGAAGTACCTCCTTCTGTCCACTGTAAATCTCTCACCAGTCAGATAGCACCTGATTCTAGTATAGTGAGAGAAGGAGCAAAACATCTCTCTATTCACTCTCTCCACATTGTGCATACTTAAGTCTCAATCATGTTTCTTCATTATTGCTTTTTTCCAAGTTAAGAAGTCCCAAATGATGTAGCTTTACCAGCCCTCTGATCATTGGTTCCTCTTTTCTGCACCTTTTTCAGCTCTGCAGTGTCCTTCTTGAGGTGTGGTAACAAGCATTCCAGATGTAGCAACACAACTGACTTGTGCAGGGACAATATTAGCAGTTTTATTATAAATCCCTTGGTTGCCTCTCTGTCTTTGCCAAATATCACAATAGATAAACTGCTGGCACCTGCTGTTTGGCTGTCTATTGGATAACTTTCAAGGACATAGGAACACTGCTGGGAGATGGTTGGCAACCCCACTTGAGTGTTTCTCTTTCAGAAGTTGTTTTTTCACTGACACAGTTCAATTAAAAAAACTTTGCCTGGATTATCCTTGTTTTCTCCTTCTCAGCAAACAGAGATCTCTTTTTCCCTTCCCTAGTTTTTTCTTACCTCAGCTGGCCTCAGGTTGGAAGTATTGGGGGGGGGAGCATCTTTGCTCCAGATGTCCACACAGTCTTTGCTCCATGACATCTTTGGCTTCAAAGAGGGGGTGTTCTTCACTTATCATGAAGCCCATTGTTGTCTGCTGCCATGGTATAGCTGCACAGATGGAGCTAACCTCTAGTTGGACCTGTGGCTGGAATTTCCATGGCCTCCCCCAGATCATGAGCAGGGGCCACACCTCCTAGCTGGAAATCAGCCAGGCAGCTATATGTGCCCTGCTGTCTCTTTCACATGGAGCTCCCTGTAGGCATGCCTGAAGGATACAAGGGCCAAGTGGTCTCCTTTTCTGACTATGCATCCTTCCTCTCCTCACATCCGGTAGCAAATTTGGCTCTGGTGGAAAAGAGAGGAACCCCACTTGTCGCACCTTGGATACAGTCCACATCATGCTGGTAACCATGCACGATGAGCGCAACATCCAGATAGGATTGGACCTTAAAATAGTCTGTTTTCCTTGGTGATTTAAATCACCGATTTAATTGCCATGATCTAAATCTATCCATGCAGATCAGATACTATAGAAACAACATGTGCAAATATTGCGGAGTCCATGGCATGAGGTTCTTTCTCCAATGCATTTGGACTAAACAAATCAGCTATACATTTAATATGGATGAATTGTGGAGATAGGCCAATTTTAGTTTGAAGTCTGGATGACTCTCAGAATAGAAAAGGCGACAGAGGTGCATTATCACAAATTTATGTGCCAAGAGTGTTGGTATAAAATCAAAACTGCACTTTGTTCTGGGAACAGATGACTCTATATTTGGCCCAGATTAATTGCATGTACAATGAGACAGAAGGTTCCAGTGAGCTATGAAGAAAATGGCCCTTTTCACCTTTTCCCAGCAGCAGGTTAATTGCTTGGCCCTGCCTGACTTACTAATTTTTTAAAACTGATTTTCACAAGTAAAAGGAAGATTGTGATCTTCTGCAATGTTACAAATTAGTCTATAGACATGACTGCTTCTCTCTTCCTCTGTCAGAATCAAGGAAAGCATCTCCCAAACCATAGTGAGGACTTACTTTAGAGGAAGCAGTGGTCTTAAAAGCTCTTTGGCAGTGATGCTGCTGTCACCTGTCATCTTTGTTTACCTATAATGCAAAGCCACAGAATCTGCACCTCTGTTTACTGTAATGATTGTTTTGAATTAAATAGCCCAACTATTAATGTAGTCTTCAATAAGTACGGTAAGACTAGTCAGACTGAAGAAATCCCTGAACCACAAAAGGTTAAACTTTAGGCTTCTAAGATCCAAACTATACATTACAATGAACACATATGTTTGACATCTCTCTCTCTCTCTCTCTCTCTCTCTCTCTCTCTCCAAATGTGCTCCAAATGGGATGAAACTTCACTTGGGGCTTTAACTCTTTGTCCATCCCTCACCTTTCTGATCCTGCACTGCTCCACACACTAATTAGGAAATAATTTTCCACTGCCTTTAAAACGTTTTTCCCCTAAATTAACATGCAAGGGGGCATGAACTGGGCCAGAACCATAGTGGAATCAAAGTTTAAAATGATTCCATAGTGGAATCAAAGTACCTTACCCCCAGTCCAAGTTTGGGTGACCTCTAGCATTACTGTTCAAAAGAAAAAGGAAAAACTGCAGGTCAGACTAATGTGTTCATTAGAACATACAGGTTAGCCCCAAGAAATCAGTAAGCCACAATTGTTACCCCAAGTTTCAAGGATGCCTGGTCACATAAATAATTCAAAACATACTGAAAACAGCAGATTAAGGGGAGAGAGAAGTAAGTGCTGGATGGCCAACAATGAAAGGTCAGTGGCGGCAATATGTCCTCAAACTGTTATGGCCTGCAGTGGATTGCTACTGGTTCAGTGTGAAGATGTTTAAAGCTAGCTAAAAATAGACTAGGCACAATAAAAACCTTACATGTAAAATATACAGGAATGTTGACAGAGCATAAAGCTGGGGAGAATTCCTGTTTATCTACAAGAAGCAATCTGCTAGTATATTTCTTTGTTTGTGAATAAAATTTTTAAAAAAGAACAAAAAAAGACAGAAAACATAAGTATAATACATCCCAATTACAAAATACAATCTATACATCAAAAAGCCTCTAAAAAGTCTTCTAAACATCCAAAAAATATCCATACATAGTTGCCTCCTATAAGTACAATGAATGTTGATAAAGTTATCCTCCATTCTCCATTCATTGCAGAATAGCAGAGAGATACTTATCTTTCCCATGCTCCAATATAAAGCTACAGTAAGGACACAAAGAATCCATTTCCATAGTCCTGCAATTAACTTCCATGAAATAAGCAGATAATTTAAAATAATGCAAGTATCTACAAACACAGGCTGCTCACGTTACTCGTGGATTCAGGACCTGCGGATTTGAGCTGTGTTTCTGTCACTTCCGGAGGATGTTGTGAGGGCCGAGGAGGCCATGTATGGCCTCCCCGTCCCTCAGAACATCTTCTAAGGCCTTCAGGAAGCCTTAGAAGGCCACTTTGGTTTTTCAGGAAAATCAGAAGTGATATTTAAAAAGCCTTCAGAGGGCCAGGGAGAGCAGCTCCCATTGCCTCCAGGGGATTAGAGGCCCCCCCCCCGATATCCGCGGATTCCAACATCCACAGGTTTCGGTATACACTGGGTTCCTAGATCGGAACCCCTGTGGATAACGCAGGCCCATCTATATCAATGTTTGCTGTGATACAAAATTAATATAGCTAATAATTTCCCAAATATTTATTGTATCACTATACAAAACCACATCATATGCCTAAATATGCTTCAGGCACATTGCAGTGCCAGCAATTACAGTATATTCTTGATCAGCAATCCGCTAGAATACGATTTGTAGCAACCTGTATGCTGCAGCAGGTCAAGGCAAGATCTATTTTCCTAATAGATACAGGCTGCAATCCTATCCTCACTTTCCTGGGAGTTAAGTCCCATTGACTATTATGGAACTTACTTCTGAGTAGACATGCATAGGATTGGGCTCTCAGTTAACAATGGTATTTTAAAACTAAAAGGACAGGAAGTATCTGGGGACTTGAAAAAGAAGGAGGAGGTATCTTGAATAAATGTTCCCAAGGCAGCAAAAAGCATTTATACAAAATTTCTGGTTTGCCAAACTGATCGATTTGCAGAAGAATATTCATTGAGCCCTGCAAATGAGGTCATATTTTCTTGTCTGTGATAATTGGAAAAATTACTCAGAATGAATGGAAAGATGCGGGAGAAGTGGTGAGCTGGGAAGTTTGGGATAAGAAAAGTATTCTCTTCTCTAAGGAGAAGTTGCATTATGTATATATAGCTAAACCCCTGTGGAAGAAATTCTTTACCACTGAAATTCAAGAACCTTTTTCTGCGTGGAAATCTGCAGATCTCCCAAGGTTCTTCAGTAGCCTGCTTAACATAATTACTCTCCACAGTCATTTATGTAAATGAGAGAATAATTAGTGCAGCACCAAAAATATTTATTTATACGTGTAATGGCATGGCCCTCAATATAGAGAATGATAGGCCTAAGAAGGTGGTAAGGCTTGTTCTACTATAAATTAGTCTTCTAAGATTTGTTGCTTTTGCTACCATGAACTAACATGGCTGCCTGTCTGGAAGTTGCACTTACAAAGGAGTAGCAACATATGTAAATTCAACTTAATGCAAATTCCACTATACAAGCTCAGCAGTTTAAGTAGTGCAGATGATTCTGCCTGCCATTCCATTCACTTATCATATACCCCGGAGTGAGCTTGAGAGGGGAGACAAATCTACTGTTCCCTCCCTCATTCTCTGTTCCCATGTGCCTCTCATAGTGTGATTCTAGTTAAATAGTTAGATACAGTAACTATTTTTCATACAACACAGCACCTAAACATAAGCAATTTCAGGGATTTTCAAGAGGATTTTTTAATACGAATGGTTTTCACTTCATGAGCTGAATTTAGAACTAACAGAATATGAGACTTCACTGTATATTAAAATTTTTAAGCAAGCTAACCCATGTCTGCAAGTGCAGTACTGGTTAACCTTAATGTATGAATGCTTTATGTTCACCATCATACCTAAAACCCTGTTAACCACATCGTTATTCCCATTACACTGAATGAATGCTAAACAGCATGCAGTTGTGACTTACATAGTTCTTGACCAAATAATCTAAAGTTGATGTAAAATTCTAATGTAAGTACACCTACATAAATACTGAAAAGTACTTTACACATTTTATAAATAAAATAAAGGTCAGATATACATCTGGACAGCTCATTTGGATCTCGTTCTGTGTAATCCACTGCTATGCTCACTATAATCCATGCTGCTATAGCGTACTTTCATCAAAGATTTTGGAAAGCAAGCCTCCTCTTTCTGGGGAGAGGAAGGACATTAGTTTATTCTATTTTAATCTCATTTGGCTTTGGTTTTTTGTTCTATTGTACTGAACTGTTCAGGTTTTATTATTCAATATTTTATTGCTGTTTCTTGTATTTTCTGAATATCTAAAAGCTGCCTTGAGGGCCTCTTTGGGGCAGAAAGGAAGGGAAAAAATCCCAAGTTAAATAAGTGAATGTATCTTGGGGTGGCTACTTTTCAATATTATTTTCTTCCCCCATTGGCCGGTGGCCCTAGCTATTATTTAAATTTAGGTGGTGCTTTCCAGCAAACCATCCGGCTTGCTGCACTAGCTCAATGATCTAAAACTCCTTACTGTGTAGGCACCTTGTTTCTGCTGTTTGTCTCAATAGCATGGGGTAATATGGGGAAGGAAGTTAGGGCTGGGGAATGGACCTAACAGAACCGACAACTGAGGCAGTCTAACAGCACTGCTCTCCTCCCCCCGCCCCTGTCCACAAATTAACAACTACCACCCCACATGGTTTCTTCCTCCTTGAATCAAAGCAGGAAATGTGAAACATGCTCAGATTGCCACTAGCACACTAGGAATTTGCTTAAAGAGACCACAGGGAGGAAAGTGTGATCTCACCCCTTTCTCCAAAGGGCTCCTGAATCAAAGTGGAAAGTATGCTGGGAACAATCCCAGTTCACTCTGCCAGTCCTGTTTAGTTTCAGGAGCTTGCACAGAGGATGGATCCAGCTAAGCAGGCAGGATCACTGCATTCCAAACCTCAGAGTGCAATGATCTGGATCTGGTCTTGTCACATTGCTCCTTCCTCCACTGGCCTTTTTTAAAGAGCCCAGTGGAAGAAAGAGCAAGGTGAAGGAAGTAGATTGATTGCTCGGAATACAGCAATTTCACGCCTTTTTTGTGGGCTCTTTGAGGAGGCCTCCCACTACAAGATGCAGCACACATTCCATTGGCACAGAGAAATCAGCGCTGAAAAGTTGTATAGGATTGGGCCCTTAGTGAGGAGAAAGACTATGTAAGAGAGAAAAGAAAGGAAAGCTAGGGCAGCTGATGAAGAGGTGGGCCTAATCCTTTGGCTTCCTTCCCCTTGTATATATCAAACATTTTCACTCTCGCCTTTCCTCAGCAAAGTAGGTGGCACAAGCAAATACAGCTTCCAGGACAGCTGGAACCTAGGAGGGCACAAATAAAGGCTTGCGCTAGACCCCATTTGAAGAATATTCTTCTCTGCTGGGATTGTAGAATAAGGAGAGAAGAGGAGAGGATAGAAGAGGGTGAGGTCACCTGTTCATGGAAGGCAAGCTTAACAGATCAGAGAGGCAAAATTATTGGCTAACCAAGGATATAGAAAATCGCATGACAAGAGTTTTGAATACTTCTGAAGAGTTTGCCTCTGTCCAGCCCTCCACACTACCATCTGCCTTAGCAAAAGTTTTATACCATTTTAAACAATCATTCACTTCTCATCTGTTTTCATGTTTCTACAACTGAAGGGCTGATCCTTTCTTTCTCATTCCCGGTTCCTATGTTTCTTCTTGACAGCTCTTTAATAATGCTTGACTTGATATGCCTGCCACATGTAAAACACTGAGAATGTTAAATGTTCCTGAAGGTAAAGAAAAGCAAACTGTGAAAACTGACATACCATTTGTTTTGACTGAAGCAGCAATACTCCATCAACTTAATTCAGGAGTTTGGGTAACAATTTCACTTAGAATAAATGGTTCTCTTTGCAGAATAAGTACCCTAGACAAAAACACTGAGAAAGCAACTAAATAAATTGGCACAGTATATTCGCAAACGTGATGCGCCTCAGGCATATTCTTCACTGTAAAAAACCGGAGTCACAAATCTTAGAGCGTTCATCATAAAAAATTCTTTCCCACCCCAAACCACCAATATTAAATAAAAGAAACCATTCAGTGTGCCTCTATCTGTCATTGCCTCCTCATTCACCCTCCTTCCACGGGGTAGGTCTCCCTTGTCTGGGACAGGCAAAGACATACCTTCTGCCGGTTTCCACAGAATTTCACAGCCTGCAACTTGTAAGCAGCATTTTTATATTCAGTACAGCCATCCTCTGACTCTACTAATTCCTGTCACTATTCCTTTTATGTAGAGGCTCACCTCCTCCCATCGCACTCTGAGGCAAGGGCACCAATGGCCATGGTTGCCTAGAGGCTAGAATGATACCCCATTCAGGGTCCTGCCTCTTTCTTCTTTCTCTTCAGTTCCTTTCCCCCAGTTCTCTCTTGTGCTACCCTCATAGCCTGCTCAATTGTGTCCCACGGTGTCTTTGTCTCCTTTTTCAGTGCTTTCTTGTTCTTCCTCTCACTTTCTTTTTTCCCCTGTTGCCTCTTGCCTTGTCCCTCCATCTTGCCTGCTGCTGTCACACCCGTTGTGATCTTCCCTGTTGTTTTCCTCCACCATCCTTTCTGCTCCCATGTTCTCCCAGCTGTTCCCTCTTCCCCTTGTCTCCTACTCCTTCTCTCTAGTCCAGGAGTCTCCAAACTTTTCTATATGAGGACCACATCATAGCCATATAATATATTTTGTACATTTTTGTGGGGGAAAAAAAAAATCAGTTTTATAAATGAATGAATGAAATCTAAATAAATGAGTAAGTTTACTTGGATCTTTTGTAATCAGCATGATATAATTCAGAACAAAAAAGAAATGTGACAATTACAAAGAAATAATGCCATGCTTAAACTGAGAAATGATATATAAATGAGCAAAAATGTAAAACATTAGCAAATACTCTGACCAAAAATACAAGTTGCCGAAGGTCAGATAAAACCTTGTGGCGGGTTGGATATTGCCCCCTGGCCGCAGTTTGGAGACCCCTGCTCTAGTCTGACACTCCTGCTCCCTCTGTCTCCTGCACTCTTCCCTTCCTCTCACTCTCTCCCCCTTGGCTCTCTGGTCCTTCCATAAATCCCACCCTGATCCCTAAAACTCTGCCCACCCTCCAGCAGAAGGAGCACAAGGTGATGACATCATTGTCAAGCTCTGGATTGCCAAGTTGCAGCACCACTCTGCTTTATGCCGCGACACTTGGGCCACACCATAACACTAACAGAAAACTCAGGGGACTAAATGCCTATCAGGCTGGACACAAAAAACTGGTGTTTCTACAGAGAATGATAGGCTCCATTTGTACTCAAATGAGAGAGAGAGAGAGAGAGAGAGAGAGAGAGAGAGAGAGAGGCAGAGCATCTTTCAGGGTGTGGAGCTGCCAACCAGGAATATAATCTGTTGCTTGCCGGAATGCCAGCTAATCCCATTCCAATGGCCCAACCTACAAATTTATAAATACCTCACAATGTTTCAAAGATACCATAAGGCTTCAGTGTTTTCTGGTTTAAAAGGCAGCCAGAACTTAGGTACTACTGTCACTCCTGAAACTTCCAACTACTTGGGGAAGTGACCAACATGAATACTTTGCAAATTAAAAGTACTAAAAAACAAACAAAAAATCCTCCACAGCGCCTGCCATGGACAGAGCATGCTCAGAAGCCCACGAGAGCCACAGAACATTGATGGCTCTTGGCAGTTGGAGTTTAAAAAAAAACAGAAAATATATCAAGAGGAGGAAAGAACAGGCATGACAAAGCTGCTATCATGGACAGGGACATTTTGCTGCAGATCCCACTTGTATATTACAAGGGGCTAGGGCTACTGGCACAATATAAACCTACACAGTATTACAGTGTACATACAAAGATGAATGCCAGTGCCAGATTGTTGGGGCCCTGGGACAAAGTACTGGATTTGGCCTCCATGACATCCCTGCCCATCCCTAGGGTACTTTGGGTGCTACCACTAACACCAATACTAAGGGTTCAAAGGTTAACCTGACTGAAGGCCCAATCCTGTCCAGTTTTCCAGTTCGGGTGCTTCCGTGCCAATGGGGTGTGTGATGCATCCTGTGGTGGAGAGGTAGTCACAGAGGCCTCCTCAAGATAAGGGAATGTTTGTTCCCTTACCTTGGGGCTGCATTGCGGCTCCACCAGTCTGCAAGGCTGCAACCTTGGGGCTGCAGGAAAACTGGATAGGATTGGGCCGCGAGTGGTTCACCTGTGCCAACACCCCTGACAGAGTTAATTGCACGTTGTTTCTGTTCACTCTAAAATATGCAACCCCATCTTTTTTAAGGAGCTTTCTTTGACATGAAAATGAGTGGGGGCAGTGCTGGTTCATATGGTGCTCCATAGGTGCATCAAAGCCTTGGTAAGTACATCAGAACTCCTGGCTCAAGAATATCACGGCAGGACGTCAGCTTCCCCTGAAAGCCTCTTGAGGCTATTGCAGGGCTAAATACGTAAGTAAATAAATAAATCAGATCAGCGTTAGTTCCCCAACACCTCTGTGTCGTCGTCATCCCGCTAACCTTACAGGGTCAGAATAAACAATTCCGCTGGCAGATGGAGTATCACATTTGTGCAGAAGATAGGAGCTGAGCTGGTGCAACAGGGCGTTCTCATGCAATGTATCTATACCCTCTTTTTGAGGATCAGGCTGACAGGCAGTTGGCAAAACATTTGGAAAGATTCAAATACCCAGGACATTTTGAAAGGTTCAGTCTCCTGATTAAGACTGTGATCTTAATCAAACACTTTGGCTGCATATTTAAGTACCACAGACTTCAGCAGGATTCAGGATTACAGCTAACGGTAGTAGGAACACGCACAAGCAGTTTCTTTAATCAAAATCCGGAGATGATATGCACACATAACATTTGCAAGATTAGAGTGGAATTCTGCAATACTTGTGCTGTGCTATTTAAAGAGTATAATGGATGAGAATGATCTTGAGCTAGTAATGGCAGGTTGCATGGAAACTACATTTAAATAGAAGCTCAAAGTCCACTCTCTATAAAATATGAATGGCTGCTAGAGCCTGGAAATATCAGAACACAACAATAAACAAATTAATTAGACTTCAGAAAGGAAAATGAAGAACTAACTCTTTGTAAGCTAAAACTGCATTTATTTTGATTTTGGAACAACTATTTAGAACACTAAAAAATGGAAAAATGTATCTTGATTCTAACAACCTTCAAAAGACAGAATGGAATGTAACTTACCTAAAGTATGATTAGGCTCTCAAACCCAACTATCATCCATCGCATGGAAGATGTGCAAAAGAAAAATCTTTCTAGAATGCATTTTACTTTTCTGTTCATATCATGGCCAGGTTTACAAACCACACAAAACAGCACTTTCAAAAGAGAGGCCTGCTGTCCATATCATGCTAGAATAATTAGAAGGCTATATATATATTCATAGGAGACATTTTTCCATTAACAACATTGATGAAGCTGCTGAAAAGAAAACTTTCTGTTTAGCGGTTAAGAGTGATGCTATGTATTTTTCCATTTGCAAAATGTCATTTAGACAGCCACTGCATGCAAAGCAAAAAACTGGAACACTTGAACATAAACAGAGGCATTCAGATGCAAAATACAAAAAGCCAAAGTGGGTTCAGATAAGAAATAACAAGGCGCAAGCATTATCATATTTAATCATTTTAGCAACTTTCCAGGTTTTTTTTTTTTTTTTTTTTTTGTACATGCCATCATCATTAAGTAGAACTTTCACTCACCAAGGCAGAGATATGTGAAGCATCACCTGAGACCTCAGGGGTTCTTGTGCTGTTTGGGAGTCTGTGAGGATTACGAGCTATCGCTTGGCACCAGCCCAACATTTTCTCCTTCCACTTATCCCTTTTCAATTTCTGAAATCCTGAAAATAATTTAAATTCCCTGAAAAAATGGTATTTTGACTTTCTTGCATGTATGTCTCTGGGCATGCAAATATATTGGTTTGATTTGTGCATAAATAATTTAAAACTGTATTCGCAGGAGGGAAGATGCACACATGCCAATCCTAAAAACATTCTGACATAGAGCTAAGCTCAGATAAATGTGCTTTTGATGACAGCTTCTGACATACTTGTGAAATAGAAATAAACAGTACTTTTTCTAAGAAAATTTATTTTAGGATGAGTATTTATGAACAGACATAGAAATGTTACAAAATACATGTAGAGCTGTGCGTATAAAGTTTCTTTTCATGCACTAGAATGTAAATGAAAGTTTTCCCCAAATTCAGAATGCATCATGTTAAACTGCATGACCAATGGATGATGATCTACATAAAGATAAATACTGCAACCTAACAAAAAAGACTTTTTTAAAAAAAAAAATCACTTTTGCCAAAATAATCAACCCCATTGCAAAATCCCAAGCTTAAAAATTTTTTTTTAAAACCTGAAATCAATTATCTTTAAAATACCATAGAGTACTTTATTACCTTACTTTGGAATAGTCCTTTTAAGAGATAGTTCTTCAAGAGCAAGAACATCTTATTGACCCAATTCTGAAGGCTCGTTATGCTTCTGGAAGGAATTTCCAATGGTGTTTCCACTCTGCTTGTGCCTTATCTGCCTTTCATACTGCCTTTTCAATAGCTAGAGGCTGGAAAAAGGAAGCAGGGCACAATCCTGTCTCCACTTGCTCTACTTGCAGACCAATGCTCCCAATATTATGCCTCACCATCCTAAAATCCAGACTGCTGCAGGCCTTTGTTTTGAGCCTGTTTGAATTAAGCATTATTACAAACTTCCATATGACACAGAAGACTGGTCAGTTTCTGAACTGCATGTCTTTATGTGTGGGTCTAGCTTAGACAACATGTTCTGTCCTACTGCTGGGATTGGAATGCAACAGAAAACTGGGTATCTGAGCTCCATATAACCTGAGCAAGGGGCAAGTAGAGGTGCCAAGGTGGTCAGTCAGATGGACCTAGGACAACATCAAGTCACACACAGAGATGCTTTTGTGTATTGCTGGCCCAATGCTAGAGAACAGCTGTTATTTTTAGCAGAAGTGGCACACCCTCCTTGATGAATTATAAGTGTAGGAATCGGACTTTGAAGTAGCATGAGTAATCTAGAACAGGGAAAGTGTTGTTAATTCATAACAAGAAAATTTGTTTCATTTTGTAGCTTGCTTTTCAATCATTTTGACAACCCTTTGCCAATCCCCCTCTGCAATATACCTGCTTGGTTTTTCTGACACATGCTTTGCTGCAATCCCTATGCAATTCCCCTCTTTTTATTGTTTGGTTCCTTCATCCCTCTAATATACTTTTCTTTTTTAAAATCTATTTACCTGTGTGGTCCAATTCATATAGGAGTGAGTTGCCATACATACCCAGATTCCTCAAGTTCTGCTACAGCACAGCTCTTTGAATTAACATAGAAGAGGGGCTTTTCTGAAGCAGACTTTTTCTGTTTGGGCTTCCCTACCTTGGGTGGTGGCAGTGAAAGGTATGTTCACCACCACTCCAATACATTCCAGTCTCACCAGTAGGAAGAGTGGGGAGTAGAAAGAGTGTGAAGCACAGCAGAAGGGATGCTGCTAACCACAAGATGCTGTGCCGATTTGCCCTCTGCCCATATCAAAATGGGGTGCAAAATGGTGTCCTCATGTGGAGGAGGAAGAGTTATGACACTGGGGGAGATACATACTAGGTAACTGGAAAGAGGACAGAACAGTCACAGTTGATCTAATCTTCATATTCTTCAGTCAGTTTGTCACAATATGACAAACCCACTACAACAACAATAGGAGAGAGGACTATAGAGTTACACAACACACAGTATAAATGTCAAGATAAAACCAGTCACCCAAACACTGTTCTGTTTTTAGATCTTGTATGTAATTAATTCTTACTATACTTACTTGTGGAGAAAATTACCCTCTTGATCCCTTCTCTCAGTAGCAGTTTAGCTTCTACCATACTGCATATCTTCATTTAACAATTTCTAAGTTCAGAGAATTACTAACAAATGATTTAGAATCAAATACAAATTCAGCTTTTATTTCAGACAACTTGACAGAAGTTCTAATTTTCCAATTTGTAGGCATTCAAAATAATTGGATTTAATTAATAAATGCTAAATATTTGTTACTGAAACTTGTCATTAATGAATTTAAAAGCACAGCAACAAAGAACAGTAATTTTATAGACTTTTTCAAATAAAAAAAGGAAGAAAGCATGGGGGGCTTAAATTAGCACCCATTTTAATTGTGCGTAGTAAACTGTAAAAACGCTCAAATTAAAAATATTAAGTTGCAACACTATATACTCTCTAAACAAGATTCCAGTCTATGTTTCAATGCTTCAAATCTTTTATCAACAAAACAAGAGCAAAAGATCTGAACAATGAAGATTTCATATACTACAGTCTAGAACTGTTTGCCATGAGCAGGCTAGTTTATGTCTGAAAACTGCTTAAAAGGGAAACTTTCACCAGCTTTTCATAACATGGTGTTAGAGAAATAAGAGGCACATCTTGCTCAATTCTCACTGCTATTTTTGTTCTTTCACTTATTAAATGGGAATGTTAACATTTATATAAACTAGGGAAAGGTTTCTCTGAGAGATATTCTAAGTCTGCGTTTCTCAACGTTTGTCCCCTGTTGTACTATTTTGTATTGGAAGTACTACTGGAATTAACCGGCAATGGTGCCATAACCAGTTACTTCCAGATTGAGAGGCCAAGTGCAACACAACAAGCACTAGAAAGAGGCTCAGAGTGAATGGGAGGGCTTTCTCGAGCATGCAAAAAACACAGGCTTGAACTCTGCCTGCTAAGCCCAGCTTTGTACCACTGCTTGTCACACTGCATTGCTAGTCTCACTGCCATGAAGCAGGGGGTTCCTCAAGTACCACCAGACACCACCTCAAGCACCACTAGTGGTATGGGTACCACTGGTTGAGAAACACTGTTCTAAGAGATAAATTAATAAAAGATACCTAAAAGATTGCTCTGAATATGGTTTAACAGAATTTTTGATCATTTGTCCCATTTGGTTTGATCGGTCAAATGAGTCACAACCCCCCCACTCCTCACTCAATTGATTAATGTCCAGAAAATTCAGCTGCTGACAACAGTAAAACAGGCCCATTTTCTAAGGGGTCTAAAAACGTCACTTCTAGTTTCCGCCATGAAACCGGAAGTGGGTTTTTTCAGCCCTCTGAAGCCTTCACAAGGCTTTTAGAGGATCAGGGAGGCAGCGCGCTGCTTCCCTGGCACTCAGAACCTCTACGGGAGAAAGGCCCTGGGTGGCACCAGGGGGGGTGCCGCAGGGAGGTGGATGGTGGCATGACGCGGGCACCCCAGGCATGACGCGGGCATTTGTTCCCCTTGCCCCCCAGGTATGCCACTGCAACCCGGTGTTCTGCCCACCCTTGTCACCACCCTCCCCTGCTCTGTTTCATCACCTCCTCTACCCCTTTAGGAAGGGGCCCAAAGGAAACTTTGTACCCCCTGATAAAATATCCTCCCAGAGGCCCTGTCCTGCTCCCCAATATCAAAAACGAACTAGATACCCAAGGAAACACTTGATTACTGACCAGGGGCATCTCCCTGATGAGGAAAAGCTACATTTGGGGCTATTCAGTCTAGAAAGAAGATGCCTGAGGGGCAGACATGATTGACAGACTAATCCTAACCTGCACTGGAACAGGCAGGCCAGCTGATCTGCACTGAATCCAGTGCAGGGTTGGAAGTATATATGGCACAACTCTGGGCAAAGGGATTTTTTTCCCTTGCCCCATGAGCTGCCCCCAGCCACTGCAATAGGGCTACTCAGATCTGCATCAGTTAAATCGCTGGCACAGATCTGTGTCAGGCCAGGCTGCTTGGAATGGGAATTAGGAACTAGCCTAAGTGTCAGAGGCTGGTCCTAGTCCTCTCCCATGCCCAGCCCACCCACTGCTCTGCGCACAACCTGCCCTCCTCAAACCCCCACAGCGGTGATCCGCTGCCAGCGCAAACATACCTTTGCCAGGGCTTGCTCCAGTGTGCAGAGGCTGGTGCACATCCTTGTGCCATCCTCCCTGACTCCCCCGGTAGTGTAAACACACTTTACAACACATTCACAACACCTGGAAGGTGCAATTTAGGGCAATTTAGGATTGCACTTTGAGATATAAAATTATGCATGAGATGGATACAGTGGATAGAGGGAAGTTATTTTCCCTTTCACACAATACCAGAACCAGGGGACATCCCCCAAAATGGACTAGTAGGAGAGTTAGAACAGATAAACGGAAATATTTCTTTACCTACCACAGCGATTATCAACCTTTTTCATCTCAGGTCACACTGGCAAGGTGCTAAAATTGTCAAGGCGCACCACCAGCATTTTGATAATTGACAAGGCACACAATGCTGCTGGTTGGGGACTCGCATTCCCCAATGGCCCTAATACTAAATGATCCTCCCCCAAATTCCCATGGCACACCTGCAGACCATTTGCAGCACACTGGTTGAAAAATCGCTGACCTAGCACATGTATGGAACAACTCGCCACAGGATGTTGTGATGACACCTGGCCGAGATGCCTTTAAAAGAGCTGGACACATTTAAGGAACAAAAGTCCCCCACTGGTTACAAGCTATGATGACATGAAGCATTATGAATAAATAATATGAATAAAGCCAAAGGATCAATCCAATGGCCAGAAAAGCAGTATATAAATATAAGTATATAAGTGGTAGTGGTAGTGGTATTGACTCTCCTAGCTCTCTGTGCTTCTTAAAATTTTTCTATAATTTTGTGTTCAAAAAATAAAAAAAAACACACACCCAGGGACAAATTTTATGTTAACACTACCTAGCAGGCTAGATGTTTCTTCATTCAAACCCACTTAGATTGTTCATACATAACACAGATTTTTCCCCTTATGATCCTCATCTCCCGACATGCTTTTAAGGAGGAACAAAAGTCACAAGACCCTAATTATATTCAAATTCTCCAAACTGGCTTTTTTTTTGTGTGTCCAATTAAATATCAATTTAAAGTAACAATTTGAAAACCTCAGCTATTATAATCTCATTAAGCTCTTTTCCATTTTTTATTCATTAGGGGACCTATTTTCTCCTCTGATAATCTCTTTTCCTTGCAGATGTTAAAATTTATTGTCAGTTGCAGCGTGCTGGAAACAGTCATAATATTGTTATTTATAAGAACAGAATAGAGACCATCCTTTTATGTAAGTAAACATATAGTTGACTTACATAACGGTCCCAGTTATTTAGGTTGGCACAGGTAATTACTGCCCTACTGGCCTAACACAGTAATCACCCATAAGAGCTTAAATAACTCAAATCCATTTATCCTGAAAAACTTAGCATTTACCATCTGCCATGATATTCTGTGAGCAGGGATGAGATTTTGAATGGTGAACTTTAGACTGCATGAAGCATGGCATATACATAAAGGGCAAATTCAGAGGGTGTGTGTGTGTGTGTGTGTGTGTGTGTGTGTGTGTGTGTGTAAAATGGTTTGAATGCCTTTCATTCATTCCCTCTCATAACAGATATCTGATCATTCAGGATAGTGCCAATTTTATTACACATATATCTTTATACTCTGGATTGAACCTGGGACTTTCTGTATGCAAAGCAGGTGTTCTAAAACTGAGCCATAGTGATCTCAGACATACACTGCAGCATGTACACCAAGTATGTACAATACAAATATTTCAATCCGGACTTGAAGTGTTTCACACTCTTACAAATTGTTGGGCCTCCACTTAATGAGAAAATTGTCACAAGACAATTTCCATCAAAAAAATAATTTGCATGCACTTCAAAAAGAAGCCCTTTAATTATGAGCACCTGCCTTAGCAGTCAGACTAATCCCAGGTGACCAATCTTTGGTGCTATTCTCATAACTTGAAAAACACTTCAAGCTCCTTGCTCATCCTACAGATTGATCATCATGTCATTTGATTTGTAAGAATTACTTGATTTCTTCCATCAAAAGTACAGGGTGAGCAAATGGTACAGAAAACAACCTGCTGACACAGATATATTTGCCTTATATTCCAACTTTTAAACATCCAGATAAACAGAAAAAACAGAAAAAATCCTAACTTGCACAGGAACAGGCAGGCCAAATGGCTAAAGCGCAACTTGGAGGAAGATGATAATAATACTGGTATTTATATACCGCCTTTCTGGTCATCAGATTACTCCTCTGACTTTATTCAAGGTGGTTCACATAGGCAGGCTATCTCTAAACCCCCAAGGGGATTTTTACAATAACAGAAAGGTTCTATCTTTCAAGAACCGCACAACATTTCAGATGGATCTTTCATGGTCCGGTATCACTTCGAGCCCCCAGTTGCCTCCCACGCTGGCTGACGAGCAGCTCCTTCATCTCTCACTTGAAGGGCAGCCAAGACGCTTCTTTGCTCACACCAAAGAGCAGGTGGAATAGCTCAGCTTGTCAGGTGCTTCAATAACAATAATAATAATACAGGTATTTATATACCGCCTTTCTTGGTCGTCAGATTTCTCCTCAGACTTTATTCAAGGCGGTTTACATAGGCAGGCTATTTAAATCCCCGTAGGGATTTTTACAATTGAAAGAAGGTTCTATCTTTCAAGAACCACAACATTCAGATGTTTCTTTCTGATCTGGTTTCACATTCTGGCCTCCATCCTCCCATGCTCAAAGCAGAAGGAATAACTTGGCTCAGCTTGTCAGCTGCTTCAAGGTCACACGGTGCCGGGTGTCTTCCAACTGGCGACCTGTGGATGTTATCTTCAGGCAAAGTCACAGAGCTGCCAAGGGCCTCAAACTGGCTACCTTCAGATGTGGTCTTCTAGACCAGACCTCCTGCCCTGATATTTTTCCCTTTACCCTGTCTGTGTCATGCCCCTGGGGCTACATGGATCTGCACTAGCAAAATCGCTGGCGCAAATCGAAACAGCTCGGTGTAATGCCAGGCTGGCTGGGAAGAGGGTTAGGATTCAACCTGCAATGCTGCGGCCAGTCCCACCTCCCTCCTGGGCCCAATCCACCCTGTTTTCCGCCCTCCCCTGTCCCAAGACACCCCTTCCCCACCTCCAATTTCATGGATGCATCATTCTTCCCTTCTCTGATCAGTAGTCCAGCTGGTCCCTACTGGTAGCGCTACCTCCTCTCACTGAGAAATAAAAACACTCCACAGTCAGGTGCCCGAGATGAAAGCAGCACAACCTCCCTCATATCTCAGGCACCACCGGCAGGGTCCTTTATTTTTCAGGCAGACAAAAAGAAACAGGAAGCAGCAGTGGCTACCAGGCAGATAAGTATGCAGAGAGGCACAAGAATGCACATGAACGGGCAATTTGTTGTCATGGTAGAGACAGTTATTATTTAAAAGAGAGAAATAATGCCTTTACTGTGAGCTTTATATTACACTTGTCTTCAGGCTAAAATACCTCACTGAACTGATACCATGAAAAGATGGAAATCAAGGTGGTATTTTTTGTCGGACTTAGAGGAGTTGGCAGGAAAAAAAAGGATGTAGTCTCATAAATGAACAATTTCAATTTTTTCTAAATACTTCTAGAACTCTAGTGCATAAAGCCGAGCCCACATGTTGCTATTATTTTGTCATGAAGTTATCAACTGCAACAGACTCTTCTGTTATTTTAAAGACATTTCCATCAAACTGTGATCAGTCCTTGAATAGCAACCTTCACCTCCACAGGATTCTTTATTCCTACGGTTATTATGGCACACAGAACTGCTCTCCAAAAGATAATTCTACCCTATAATTGAGAGTTTCCTATATTTGAATCAGCCACTGCCAGGAACAGTCAACACTAGTATGGAAATTCTCTTTGAAAAATGGAAGCAGCATGTGGAAAGTACCTTTACAAGGAAAAGCCATAGGGAGGTTGCTTCTTCCAAGTAGAGATGTTGCCAAAGTTGGGAATCATCTGGTTCAACATACATATGCAACTCAAAATGCCAGTGCCAAATTAGGGTGCAACTAGACAAAACAGTGAGTGCAGCAATCGTTAACTCCTACTTACAAAACGGAACAAAAAAATAGGTGCAAGTATGGGGCATCTCAAATAGATTCAAGGTCACATCACTAGGAGGAGGGGAAGAGATTGGCCTTGCTGCAATAACCATCACCACCCAGCTACTAGAGTCGTGCGTCGCTTAGCAACAGGGATGCGGAGTGGCACCCCCATCACCAAGCAAGACTTCACGTTATACAAAGCCTCAGGAGGCTTTTCGGAGCCTCACAGAGGAAACGCGCATCCACGCACTGCCTCCAGGAGGCTCAGAATGACCATTTCGGGGAGAAAACATGCAATTTTCAGTTTCCCGGAAAACCGTAAGTCACATGGTTTTGGCCAAAATGGCCAGTCTGAGCCTCATAGAGGCAGCACGTGAATGCGTGTTGCCTCTGTGAGGCTCAGAAAAGCCTTTGGAGGCGTGGGGAGCATAGCTCCCCCCAGCTTGGGAGGCTGGGGGGTGAACAAGGACCAGCAGCGGCTGTCGCATATGCGGGCTGTCACTGGCTTGAACATTGCTAAGCAACGCTCACCTGTATTTGCCTCCTAATAGTTCACTGTGAGGGATGAAGAAACTAGCATAGAGGAAAAGTAAATCCTTCACCCATCCACCCCCCGCAGATTGTAGCCCCCTAATCTGAATTGGGGGGCACGCCCTTTTCTAAAATCAGATTTCTTGCTTTTTGTCTAGTTTGGTTGTGCTGAGCTGATGTGGCAAATGCTAACAACTTCTATCAAATTTTGTGAATGGTAGTATTTATTGGTGTACATCTCTGCTTGCTGGACAGCAATGTATTTTTCAGACTGTTAGCATGCCCCAAGTTTGTCTTGAACTGTCACAGCATGTCAACATTTACCAAAGACGGGCAAATAGAGCTTGATAGGTATTCTGCACGGACACAACAAGAAAGAGCACAAAGCAGCAAATAATTTTAGCTAAGATATACAAGTGTGGACATGGTCAGAGTTACAAAGCAAATCAAGAGGTTAAAGTTAGTCATTTTCAATTGTATCCTTTTGTTGGATTTCAGTACAGGCGCAGTACAGTATGTGCAGGAGTTCTATTCCGGAACCTATGGACAAATGCCTCCCCCCACCCTTCAGAGGCAAGAACTTTGCTCCCTTTGCCTCCGGAGGGTCCTCTGAGCCCAGCAGAGCCCTGAATCCATCTGCAGTCTCTGCGGGGCTCAGATTGAGCCTTACCCTAAAAAAATCAACTTCCGATTTTTCCGAGAAACCAGAAGTGATTTTTTTAATGCCTTATAAGGCATTAGGAGGCCTGGGGGAGCTGGAGAAACTGGAAGTTGCTTTTTGTGTGTGTTAGGCTCAGTGAGCCTGGAAGAGGCTGTGGACAGACATCCACAGGCACTACTAGACCCACTCAGAGGACCCTCCTGAGCTCCCCTCACCTCTGGAGAAGGCATGTGCAGGGGACACACACAGGGTGGCCCTGAGGACCCAATCCACGGATAAGTGAATCAGCACATATGGGATCCACGGATACAGGGCCCCCTGTAACTGATATCTTTTTTATACTACAGTATCTATGAATGCATGTTTAGAATAGAATAAATAATTCTGGAACATCAACTATGATAGTGCACTCCCAACTAAAATGTTAGTTCATAATTTTCTGTTTTTTAAAATATGCCCTCCAATATACAGGGTGCCTTGAAACATGCATACACATTTTAATGAGCTCCAATTCATACATACTTTATTGTAGAAAACCTGTAACTCTTAAGGGAAGAAACTGAAGAAATGAATGGAACCATCCCAGTACACATGCTGGTGGATGTCTGCAGATCCCTTACAGTGTTCTATGCAAGTCTACTCTTCCCACTGTTTCCAATGGGGCCTACTCCTAGGAAATTACAAATAGGATTGTAGCCTCAATTGATGATGTCAGTACAGATACCAATGGGAGACATTTTGAGCATTTGGTTCACTTCATTGACTAATTAATTAATTAATTATCTAGGTCAAGCAGCTGTATACCATATGGCATATGCATGAATTATAGTATCTTGATTACAGCATAATAAATTTGACACTCTAAAGTGTTTTTATTTTAGAGGCCCTGTATATTTCAGGCTCTTATTATAAAATATGTAAAATAGTTCTCCTTTATTCTGTTGCTATAGCAAGAAGATTTCAGAAGACTTTGCTATGAAATGTATTCACGTAAGCAGTTTAATTTTGTCCCACTGTGGCACTGTCTCCTTTGAAGTGATTTAATCTAAATTGTACAAACACATCTTTACATTTTGTTAAAAGTTCTTAATTCTTCAAGCAACATTCACCTGAGTTATTGATCTAATGAATTATATAATAATAATTATATAGGCCAACATGACCCTTCTGTACCAAAGAATCAGATGACAAACTTTTTATCAAATCAGCTGTGGAAAAACTGAAAGATGTGATTGGTAGGTGGATGCTAAAATATATATCACTGACAAACCAATTTCCTTTCTTATAAAGACATAAAAGAAGGCAGTATACATATGTATGTAATCTGAATTACACACAGGCCCCTTAGAATTCAAGAAGGGTCATCAAAAGCAAGCAATTTTTTAATTTGTTGAAAAATTATGGAAATGGCCTCTGACCATCTGATGGATGAAGTATTCCCCAATCCATCTTATTTGAATTTGATACTTCTAAGTAAAGTATTAATTGCAATAATTTTCTGAGACCGGGTCGCAATTATTTTCAGGTCCATTGCAATAATTTTCTGAGAACACAGTTATCTCCTGCAAGTCTCTCTTCATTTCATAGGCACAGAATATCATGCTACTTATGCTGAACCTGGGCTAGCACAAGTACCCAAAGAAAGCTTGGTTTTAACACAGTCTAGATCTAAGCTTGCAAAAGCAAGCGATCACTTATTTGAAAGCAAGTTCCACTTAAATGATTGATACAGTACCTTCAAACAAGCTTTACTTAGGTTTGGTGCATAAACTTTCTTTCAATTTTTATAGCCTAGAACAGTGGTTCTCAAACATTTTAGCACAGGACCCACTTTTTAGACTATCTGTTCGGGACCTGCCGGAAGAGATGTCAAGGTCAAAAGTGACATCATCGAGCTAATTTAATTATTTATAATTATTTATTTTTAATTTAAGTAAAACAAGTAAATAAGGAGAGATGAGATAGGGAAGCCAGCCATGTTTCACCAAGTGCATTCTCTCTGTAGCCTGCCTGCAATAACCTCAGTTCCCACCCACCCAAAAAGCCCAGTAAGATTTCCAGTCCTACCCAGTGCCCAATTCAAGTTCTTATATTAAACTAGTTCAGTGTGATTTGGGATGAAATCAGTTTTAAATCCAACATTTGGGGGGGGGCTAGATTGAGATTCAAAGCTTCCCTCTAAACAGCATTAAAACCCCAGTGTGATGAGGTGAGGAAATGAGGCTCCACTGGGGAGGGTGTGAAGAGGAATCTGGAAAAGACAACAACCATTCCAGTAAAGTGAACGGTGAACGCCGAGACCTTGAAGCAGCTGACAAGCCTAGCCAAGTTATTCCACCTGCTGTTTCGCCGCTGTCAGCCTGTGTGGGAGGAAAATGGAGGCCAGAATGTGATACCAGATTATAAAAGATCCATCTGTAATGTTGTGGTTCTTGAAAGACAGAACCTTCAATTGTAAAAATCCCTATTGGGATTTAGTATAGCCTGCCTATGTAAACCGCCTTGAATTAAAGTCTGAGGAGAAATCTGAGGACCAAGAAAGGCGGTATATAAATACCTGTATTATTATTATTATTATTATTATTATTATTATTATTATTAAAGCAATGGTTCCCAAACCTATTAGCACTAGAACCCACTGTTTAAAATAAGAAACTATCAGGACCCACCTAGCTTTACAAGTTTAAAAAAGGAAAAAAAAATAGATTTTATGTTTAAAAACAAAAAATCACTTTCCCAGCTCAAGCATCTGTTTTTATCCTTTTTTTAGTGTATATGGGGGGAGGCTGCCTTCTGGAGTACTTTCATCAGATCAGGACCATTCTGGTGGCCTTACATTCCCCTTTGCCTGACCTTCAACACGAGCCAAGGCACAGTGGCATACTCACAGGTAAACGCAAACTTTACTTCTGCATAGGGCTCAATACATTTGTCAGCTTGAAAGGAGGGACTTCCTTCTTTGGTGGTTTTGGGGGGCTGCGTTCATTGGATTGGGACCATTCTGGTGGAGTTGGATTGTCTCCCCTTGCCCTTTGCAACAGACCAAGGTACAGTTGCCTACCTACAAGTAAACATGCAATGTGGTTCAGTTTCACTTTCCATAGGGGTCCATGCATTCTCCATCTCAGTTATCATCTTGTCAGTTTCAGCTTCAGGACCCACCAACAATCAGGTTGCAACCAAGTGGGTCGTGACCCACAGTTTGAGAAACCCTGGCCTAGAAGGTGCAACAACTGAACTTCTGTCTTCCAAAACTACTGATGACTATGCTATATGAAAGGTAATGCACAATGTACTCATATGCAACTGGTTGGTGTTAGAACAACAGCGAAGAGTCTTGGGGAAAACAGCTGAGCAAGGTAATCACCTTGGAGTAAACTGTCTTCAAAAAAAAAGAATTATGACCTTTCACTACCACGTAACTGGAATTTAATGACAGGGAAACTTGTCAAGAAAACTACATTTCAAAAAATAATTGCAGGGTGAAAGTTTTCTTTCTAGCACAGTCTTATTTCATTGACCAGAAAAGAAACTTCAATGTGCATGCATGCATGTTTACATTTAAAATAGCATGTGCATGCATGCTTACCATAGATACTTACCTATAAGGTGAGATATTTCTGCCAATAAATCAACCTTAGGTTGTCTCCTCACCTTATCTTCGGGCAGGGCCTCTGAGAGGAATTTAGTCAGGGGGTACAAAGTTTCTTTTCGACCCCTTTGCAAAGCAGGAGGGGTGAAACAGAGCATGGAAGAGTGGTGATGGGTGAGCACAATGGGGGCAGGGAGAGGCAAAACAGGGGGAGGGTGGAAACAGCTGGAAAAGTCTTTGGAGCCCAGGTCTAGCCTCCCATGTGGCATCAGCAGCTAGATACAGTGATATGGAAAACCAAACCCACTTCTAAGTCTCTCTAAAATCTTTTAAATATACACAATCATGCAGAAAATTAGCATCATCATATTTAGGCTCACACTAGAATGGAAAATGTCCTGTGTGTAACAGAACTTACTTCTGCAGCAACTGTAGTCCTGCAGCTGCGTCCCTGAGCATACACTCCATGGTAAGCACATCCTGAAGCCAAAGAGCTACTGTCACAGGCCAGTTTCCTCCCAGATTTGACACATGTTAAGGAGTGTCATGTATGCATTCCATAGCCCAGCATATATGGCTTGCCAGTAGCTGCAGTAGCTCCAGCCACATGCTCGAGGTAGTGTTCCCAGCATCCTGTGCGGGCAACAAGTCTGAGTAGACAGAAAATTGTAAGATCCCAGGAAATTTCTGTGCCCCTTCCTTTGGTTCCTGGGCCTCCTTTTTGACCCTGGGCCTGGGTACAAACTACTCCCTTCACCCCCCTCTCCTAGGACCTGTCTACGGGTCAGTCAGGAGTCAGGAATGTTTAGGCAGCCAAGAGCAGAGGAGAGCAAAAGGACACTGAGAAGAATATGTTCTCTCCTCCTTCCCTCTGGGCTGTTCTATTACACAGAAGGGGAGTTGGCTCACAGTACTGAATAAGCACCTTGTGAATCTCTTCAAAACAAAGTGGCTAGGCTCAGATTCTTTCTCCCCTTTCAATTAGGCTCCAGGGCAATTAGTCACCAGGGCAAGCTGCAGCCAGAGTTAACATTTTTACTCCCCTTGAGAAAAACCTCTTGAGTGTTGAGCAAGAGCTCAACACTTCCATTTAAATAAAGGGCACTTCATTCTCTTTGGCAGTATCACACCCGGACCATTCTTCACTCTCATTCCATCTGGCAAATGTTTGGCAGAAGTCTGGTTTTTAAAACACCAGGATGGAATCCTCATTTCCATCTGAAACAAAGTCTGAAGCTACAATTCAGTGCACCATTACTGTAAATTGCATTGAACATCAAGACACTTGGAGAAAAGGTGCTTTGTTTGTTTCATTATAAGCTAAAACAGTTCTAAACGGGGTCTATTGATAAGCTTCAGGGGGTCTGTGAACACGGTACAAAACAATTCTGTGTGTATGTGTTTATGTGCATTTTTCTGGGAAGTCTATACCTTTCATGGGATTCTCAAAGGATCCACAATCCAAAAAAGGTTAAGAACCACAGAGCTAAAAATTCCACAGGATGCTGCCTTATACCGAATCGGACCATTGGTCCATCTAAGATAGTAATGTAAATGGCTCTCCAGTGTTTGGGAATATTCCAATATGGGAATATTTCTCTGTCCTACTGGATATGCTGGAACCTTCTGCATGAAAAGCAGGTCCTCCACCAATGAGTCACAATTCTTCCTCTGAAAACCCACATAGGTGGATCCTAGCAGAGCCTGTAACAAAAGCTTTAATATTATAGGTTAGTTGGGTTAGAAAACTTCCCAAAACTTCATTATAGAAGTTCTAGAGATGTAGAGTCTTTTTTTCCAGAAGGCTCAGGTGCATCACTGGGCTTGGCCACCCCTCTCTGGGAACATTAAACACCCACCATGGTGCCATTTGCTTAATTCTGAGAAGAAGCAATTAGAATTCGGGGTTTGGACCCTCTAGGAATTTTTACTGAAATCAATGCTTAACCAATTTAGAAATCTTCTTGAGTTCAGAGTGATCAATAAGGTGGTCAAGTTTGTATATGACACCAAACTATTCAAGGTGATAGAAACCAAAGCAAATTGTGAAAACCTCCAAAAGGTTTTCAACTCCAACTTGGGTGAATTAGCAAATGAAAAACAAACACAGTTCAATGTCAATTAGAGTAAAGTCAATACTGGAGAAATCTTGGGGTAGTGTTGGACAGCTCAATGAAAACATGAACTATGTGGCAGCTGTGGAGAATTATTAACAGTATTTAAGGCAAATTCTATGCTAGGAGTCATTAGAAAAGGGAAAAGGAATAAGATTTCTAATTTTCTATTACCCCATACATCTATGGTGCAACCACACTTGGAATTCTATATACAGTTCTGGCCATTATACTGCAAGACGGATATTGTGGAGATGGAAAAGGTGCAAAAGATGGCAACCAAAATGATCAGAGTTGCAACACATACCTTACGAGGAAAGGCTACAGCATTTGGGGTGTTTTAACTTGGAAAAAAAGTTTGTTAAGGAAGGAAATCTGAGACTTATAGATATGCAGAGTGAGGAATGAGTATAGACAGACTTTTTTCTCCTTCTCTCAGAATGCTAGAACCAAGGGTCATTCAATGAAACTGACTGGCCAGAGATATAGTATGAACAAAAGGACGACTATTTTTTTTTTTAACATAGCATGTAATTAGGTTTTGGAACTGATTGCCACAAGGTGGAACTATGGCAAACCATCTGTTTGTTAAATTATGTTTTAATCTGTTTTTAACATGTTGTAAGCCGCCCTGGGTCCCTTTGGGGAGAAGGGTGGGGTATACGGTAAATAAAGTTTAATATTATTATTATTATTATTATTATTATTATTATTATTATTATTATGGCGGCATTAAAAGGGGATTGGGTAAAGTAACCAAGCACAAGTCTGTTAATGTCTACTAATTATGATAGCTATGTGCCACCTCAGGGATCAGCGGCAGTATGCCTCTGAATACAAATGCAGAGGACCAATAGTGAGAGAGAAGTATGCCTTTCTCTCCTGCTTGAGGACTTTCCACAGAAAGCCATTGAGTAAGAAAGAGAGTGCTAAAAAAGATGGTCAAAGGTCTATGGTCAATGGAATTTTTATATTGGGCTAAGAATAGTTCAGGGATAAAAAATAGTCTCAGTGCCCATGCAGAATTTCATTCTCAATTCTAAACTGTAGAAGAACATTGAGGAAAACAATGTTAAATTCATATTGCTTCTGAGCCTTACAAACTAGACAAATTCATATTACAAGCCAGGTAATTATGAATTTCAGCCTTAGCATTCACTACAATGAACTTACATTGATAAAAATGGGATAATTTGGTTGGCCGCATGCATGAGGCCAGCCTATCTCATGAAAAGATTGTCACTTTTTCAGCAGAGAGTCATAGCATGTCCGTGAAATGGTTGTGTAAGTAGTAAAAAAAAACAACTCATGAATTTTAATGGAGACTATACTCATTTATCACAAAAAGGGGGCAGGGGTTCCTAAATTCTTTCATCCCAACAAAGGAAGAGCAAGCATACAGAGTCAGGGAGCTCTGAAATACCATGTTCACCCCATGGCAAAACAGCAGCAAAGCACACTCCGGAATTTCAAAGATACTGTGCAATATGCATTACTTGATGGCAGGGTTTATTTGTCATATAGCAGTAGTATGATAGGGTGTCACTTGCTAACCACAATGTATTCTTGGCATACATCCCAGAATGTATTAGGTCATATTACAGGGCCATAGAGAAGAGTTCACAAGTACAGTACAGGTTGAATATCTCTTATCCGAAATGCATGGAACCAGAAGTATTTCAGATTTTTTTCCTTTGGCATATTTGCATATACATAATGAGATATCTTGGGGATGGGAAAAGATATGTAACAGCTGAAGGGGGATAGAACAGTCTTTTTTCCTTTGGAGACGCTGAACAAACTATTGTGCACCTGTGTTTTAACATAGGATGAGTTGCAGTTATAGGATGAGGTTAGGTGCAGCAGCAGACTTCACTAGCCTTGTTGCCAATTTTCTCTAATTGTAAAAACAAACAAACAAAACAAAAATGAAGAGCTTCATAATATGTAATTTCTCAAATGTGCATCACTATCATAAACTAATAGGTAATTATAACTGCTCATAAAAAGCACAATGGCACAGAGGAAGTGACATGAATTCCATTGCTATCCCCACTCTAAGCAGCATCTCCTCAGGGTATTTAGAAGACAGAAGTGATACCAGGTGTCTGGATGTCTCAAAGGGTGCAAAACTAGTCCCACTGTGATATGATATTAAAATGTGTATTATATAAGTATACTAATGGGGATAAAGAGTTGCTTCACCTCCCAGGATAATTGTATGTTAATCTAATTTCCTGAAAATAGGTTACTGCAAACCAATTTCAATTGGCTCTCCTTTTAAAGAATAACTTGTTCCACAACACCTTGCAAAATACATTTACACATTAGTATGCTTGCTGGAAAAAATTAAAGTGGTAACTGAGTAATGTACCCCCTCATGCTGTTTGCTGTGATGAACATGTCAGTATTAAAAATAACTCTCTGAAATTAGCACCAGATTTGTGTGCTATTCAGTGCTTCATTTCTAATTAATTCCATAGAACTGCTCATCATTATATTTTGCCCCCTCAATAATCAAAGCAGAGGTAAAATCTCATCTGCATTTTATCCTGGAGCCCCTACTGCTATAATAATGACTACTCTACCACAGGCAGCCAAATCTGAACCTGTGCTGCATAGCGGCCTGTACCGTAACCAGCACAGGTGAGTTGCAGACTGGAGGTCACCTCGGTGTGAGGGGATACTTTTCCCCTTACCCTGTGTCAAGCACCAGAATGCCCTATGGGACTACTTGGATCCATGCCAACTATTTAGCTGGTGCAAGTCAGGCCAGCCCATGAAAGGCTGCAAGTCCAAAGAGTGTGAGTTAGGATCTGGGGTGAGCCGCCACCACTGACCCCACCCTCCTTCTGGGCCCTACCCACCCTCTGTTCCACCCTCCCCTGCCCAAAAACATCCCCTCCCCATGCCTGGAATACCTCATACCTCATACCACCCTCTCCCACTCCCTGCACCACCTGGCACAAATCTACCCCTACCAGCTGGGGCAGGGGCTGGATCTGGCCATCCTGAGCAGGCTGAGATCCAGAGTCAGTGCAAAAGTGCCTTTGGGCATGTTTGCAACACTCAAAACTGGCACAGGGGCTTGTGCCAGCTCAAGTACTTCTTTGGGTTGCACCCTGAATTGAGTAGGACATACAGGAATTAGAAAAGACTGCATGAAGAATGCCATCACTGGTTCATGCAACTTGCTCCAAAGCCTAAAATGACCCCAAACAGAATTACTTATAATTCATATGAAGATGGTCTAATTGAGATTAATTTGAATTTTTTTAAAAAATTACGGATTATTTTGCATATGTATTTTTGAGAAACTGATAAATGGTTAAAGTGCATGGGCTAAGACAGGAAACCAGGTATAAAAGGCTGTACTGTAAGGGAAGTACACAGAAGGGACTTCTCCACTTCCTCTTTGGCCCAATAAACTCTCTGTACCTCCTGAAAAAAAATGTTCTGGAGGATCAGGGTTTCTCCATAGCAGACTTCTGTGAGGTACTGAAAACTTTGGGGTTATGGGGATCAGCAAAGATTACCTCTATGAACAGTAGAGAGAGTTAGGATACAAGCCATAATATGCAAACAAATAAGGATGAAAAGGTAGTCCTACAACAGTCTGAATCAAAGTACGGCCATGATTATTTTAACCCATAAAAACAGAAAATGAGATGCTCTCTTGTTAATTTACTGTTACCAAAGAAACATATGTGAACAGCGGGTGATCCAAAAGGATTAATATTTTTTTCTTATGTAGTAATGAACTAATTAGTTTGTGGCCTTTGCTTTCCATCGTTTATTTATGAACATTCTGCTCTCGTTTTTCCTTAAACATTTCACTTTAATTGTACTCCAGTTTTAGAACTAACTTCTCTAAGGAACATCCTGCTTGACTGCCTTCCTCTTAGAGAAGTATCCCATATTCAGCAGTCCCATCTGTTCTTCACTGCTTGAAAAGACTGAAAGATATGGGCTGGCAACTTTTTTTCCTGGCAACAATTATGCACTTTAAAAATTATATGACAAGCTATAATTTGTTGTGGTACTTTTCACAGCATAGAGATCCAGTGATGAAATGCTTCACCTGCTACATTTTTGCTTCTCATGTAGTTGTTAGGAGCTACTATCTTTCTGTAGCTTCATCAGGAAAAGAGGTGGCAAACTACTGAAGATATGGATAGCTGGGAATTTTCAGAAGTAACCACTGCATTCCACACAGCAGAAATGGGCTGGAAATTTTTGTCCTAGGTGCAGCCTTGCCATCAACCCACAAACGTCATTCTTTCTTATATGTCTCGTATGCCCTCAAACTGACGATATGCTTAATGTAGCTATCACTTTTGTGTTACTGTATGGGTGGTGTGTGTGTGTGAACTTATTTTCAATCTATTATTAAACTGTGTTAGTAGAAGCACAAGATCAACCCCAGGCCTCCATTAGAGACTTTCCTGACCCACATAACAGTTGCTTGAATTCAGGCTGCTCAACTGAATAGTGTGAGCCCCTTCAACGTAGCTGCGATGCTGGTTAGGAGGGTTTATTCAATGGGAGAGACTAGTAGCTTAATCCTAACCAGCAATGGAAGGAGCAGGCTGGAGATCTTCTTGGGTAAAGCCCTAGCTACTTAGATCTGCATCAGCAAAATTGCTGGCACAAATCCAAGCAGACCCATGCCTGTATTTCAGGCCTGGGAGGGGGAATAGGATTCGGCATGTACCAGTGGTGCCAATCCTGCCCCCCTTCTGGGTCCAATTTGCCCCTTCTCTGCCCAGTGTGAGCTTACTTGCTCTGTTGGGATCCAGTGCCAGTGAAACAGCACAGGGCTTCCCGCAAGTACTGCTTGCTCTTCAGGTATCGCAACATATTTTTCAGCATGTTTGTGACAACCCATGCCAGCAGTTCTCAAACTCTCCGGGAGTTTGAACCCCACTGTAAGTTCTTGCAGGGGAGGGGGGGAGGCAGCGATGTGATCACTGGAATCACGTCACTTTGGAAGGATGCAGGGGCTTGCTTCCACTTACCCGAGAATGGAGAAAGCTCCCAAGGGTGCAGGGAGCCCCACACCAGCCTCCACAGGGTCCCCCAAAGCACGCAAACTTAAAATCATGATCACGAGCCACTTCCAGTTTTGTGACCAAAAACCAGAAGTGGGTCATGATGGTTATTTTGAGCACCTGCACGCTTCGGGGGGTCCTGTGGAGTCTGGCATGGGGCTCCATGCACCCCCAGGAGTCCGCTCCAGCCTCTGGTAAGTGGAAACAAGCCCCTGCGCCCCTCCAAAGCAATGCAGTTCTGGCGATCGCATCGCTGCCTCCACCCTCCCTGCCCCTTAAGAGTGTAGAGGCCAGGGCTCTCTGGCTAGGGCATCATAACTCCCAGTTGGAGAACCACTGCCCTAAGTGGTTACTATGACAGGATATACAAAGAATAGGATTTAGCTATAATTTCTACTTCGCATGGATGTAGTGTTTTCACAGCCCACCAAGGGGCTTGCCTGTAGCCCCTGGTTCAGGCTACACAGAACTGCCACCCAGCCTGTTGTCACAGCCTGACAACCCCCGTCACAGGAACCCATCTCTCTCTCTCTCTCTCTCTCTCTCTCTATTCTTCAGCTTTTTCCTTCCCCCCTTCCTCCCCAATATTCTAAAACCTCCAGTTTTCCAACCCCAGTTCCCCTGGATAACCCATCTAATTTCCTTATGTCCTTGCCTCACTCTTCTTTTCCTCCTCATGCTTCCACTATTATGTGTTATTAAGGGTTATTAAGGAATTGAAGAATGAAGTTGCAGATCTCTTGACTAAGGTATGCAACTTGTCCCTCAAAATGGCCACGGTGCCAGAAGATTGGCGGATAGCAAATGTCACGCCTATTTTTAAAAAGGGAAAGAGGGGGGACCCGGGAAACTATAGGCCGGTCAGCCTAACATCCATACCGGGTAAGATGGTGGAATGCCTCATCAAAGATAGGATCTCAAAACACATAGACGAACAGGCCTTGCTGAGGGAGAGTCAGCATGGCTTCTGTAAGGGTAAGTCTTGCCTCACCAACCTTATAGAATTCTTTGAAAAGGTCAACAGGCATGTGGATGCGGGAGAACCCGTGGACATTATATATCTGGACTTTCAGAAGGCGTTTGACACGGTCCCTCACCAAAGGCTACTGAAAAAACTCCACAGTCAGGGAATTAAAGGACAAGTCCTCTCGTGGATTGAGAACTGGTTGGAGGCCAGGAAGCAGAGAGTAGGTGTCAACGGGCAATTTTCACAATGGAGAGAGGTGAAAAGCGGTGTGCCCCAAGGATCTGTCCTGGGACCGGTGCTTTTCAACCTCTTCATAAATGACCTGGAGACAGGGTTGAGCAGTGAAGTGGCTAAGTTTGCAGACGACACCAAACTTTTCCGAGTGGTAAAGACCAGAAGTGATTGTGAGGAGCTCCAGAAGGATCTCTCCAGACTGGCAGAATGGGCAGCAAAATGGCAGATGCGCTTCAAAGTCAGTAAGTGTAAAGTCATGCACATTGGGGCAAAAAATCAAAACTTTAGATATAGGCTGATGGGTTCTGAGCTGTCTGTGACAGATCAGGAGAGAGATCTTGGGGTGGTGGTGGACAGGTCGATGAAAGTGTCGACCCAATGTGCGGCGGCAGTGAAGAAGGCCAATTCTATGCTTGGGATCATTAGGAAGGGTATTGAGAACAAAATGGCTAGTATTATAATGCCGTTGTACAAATCGATGGTAAGGCCACACCTGGAGTATTGTGTCCAGTTCTGGTCGCCGCATCTCAAAAAAGACATAGTGGAAATGGAAAAGGTGCAAAAGAGAGCGACTAAGATGATTACGGGGCTGGGGCACCTTCCTTATGAGGAAAGGCTACGGCGTTTGGGCCTCTTCAGCCTAGAAAAGAGACGCTTGAGGGGGGACATGATTGAGACATACAAAATTATGCAGGGGATGGACAGAGTGGATAGGGAGATGCTCTTTACACTCTCACATAATACCAGAACCAGGGGACATCCACTCAAATTGAGTGTTGGGCGGGTTAGGACAGACAAAAGAAAATATTTCTTTACTCAGCGTGTGGTCAGTCAGTGGAACTCCTTGCCACAGGATGTGGTGCTGGTGTCTAGCCTAGACGCCTTTAAAAGGGGATTGGACGAGTTTCTGGAGGAAAAATCCATTATGGGGTACAAGCCATGATGAGTATGCGCAACCTCCTGATTTTAGGAATGGGTTAAGTCAGAATGCCAGATGTAGGGGAGGGCACCAGGATGAGGTCTCTTGTTATCTGGTGTGCTCCCTGGGGCATTTGGTGGGCCGCTGTGAGATACAGGATGCTGGACTAGATGGGCCTATGGCCTGATCCAGTGGGGCTGTTCTTATGTTCTTATGTGCCCCTTTCTTTTTAAGAATTTTAAGGATTTTCTCTAACCTTCTGCCTGTGCATAGCAACCACTTTCATTCTGGAGCTAGTTGTATAACTGGCAAAGGGTCAAATCCTATGCAACTTTCTAGCACTAGTGTAGCTGTGCCAATGGGGCATGCACTGCATTCTGTGGTAGGGGAGCAATCACAGAGGCCTCCTCCAGGTAAGGGAATGTTTGTTTGCTTTCCTTGGGGTGCATTGCTGCACCAACAGCACTGGAAAGTTGGACAGTGAATTGCTTAGTTTTGATTCCCCCGTCCCCTTTACTGTTACATTATCTTCGCAATTAACATTTCTTAATTGCAGCTTTCACTCTCACTTCCCTCCCTTTATTCCCCTCTGAACTAATGAACTGTGCCATTGGCCTCTACGCAGTCTCAGCACACAAAATAAATTTTCCCTATGTGTCCATGTTAACACATATTTAAAACAATATTACTAACATAGCACAACCCTACACGTGTTTACTCAGATGCAAGATTCAGGAGGTTTACTCGAGACCCCCCAGAATAATTGTGTTCAGGATTACAACCTCACTATAGCAGGCTCCCATCACTAAACTGGAAACTGTTTTTAAAATCTTGTCATGTATATAAGCACTTCGGTACAGCACATTGCTTTGGGCACACAGCTTATAAACATCAGGTCCAATTCTTTTCTTTAGGAAAGCAGTATTTGAACTTGGTAGCAATAGCTTTTTTACTCTAGTTCAGGGGTGTCCAAAGTTTTTGGCAGGAGGGCCACATTGTCTCTCTGACACTGTGTTGGGGGCCAGGCAAAAAAAAGGAATTAATTTACATTTAAAAATTTGAATTTGCATAAGTTTACATAAATGAATATATTAAAGATGAACTTATATGAATGAATGAAGGTCTTGCAATAGCTCAAGGCCTATAAAAGGGTTTGCACAAAGCAAGGCTGGCCTTTCCTTTGCTGCCACTGCTGCCTCACAGACGTGAAACAGCAAGCAGTGGAGGGAGCCCTCGTTCCACAGCTCATGCAAGAGGTCAAACAGTCACCCTCATGCTGAGAGCAGTTGCATCGGGCTAGCTTGGGCTCCAACAAATCTCCAGAGGGCCAGAGGCTCATTGGAGACTGGGGGCTCCCTGAGGGCCGCACTGAGAGGCCTCGAGGGCCGCAAGTGGCCCCAGGGCCGGGGTTTGGGCACCCCTGCTCTAGTTGATCAGTGATGGCTTATTCTATTGCCAGGGAGGCAGCATTTTTAGATATCTCAAGTATGACAGTTTAACTAGATTCATGATTTAAGTTTTGCTGCTTGAACACAAAGCAATTTTAAATACACCACAGAGAATATAAATCCTTCTGAATTAATAGCTGAAGCGGTTAAGCTCACTGCAGTAATTTTACATAAGTGTTGTGGCTTCCAAACAAACATCTGAACAAGGAAAAATGCTTTCCAAGAGCCATGACACATTTTATATCATTAAATAGTCAATTTTGGCTATATATAGAAATCATTGGAATCCACTATCATTTTCCAGGTACCCCCATGAATGACACAAGACCAGATATCTTTGAAAGAATGGGCCACTTTATTCACAACAATTATTGAGCAACAGGTCCTAAGGGGCTCCACATTCTCCTCCCAAAGTGCAGGCACCAACCCTGAAGGAGACAGGAGAGACATCATTTCCCCCTTGGGTGTTAGCACCCTGGCGCAAACTTGGGGTCAACAAATATCACCCCAGCTTCTCCATGTTAACCTGGGAAAAAGGGTGTTGAGGTAGCCAAGTTGTTCAGCCCATCCCAAGCCAGACAGCTTTTGAGTCAGACTTCCCAGTTCAAGCCCATTAGGCCACACATAGCCTCTTGAGACCACTATTGTTTCCCCAGTGATTCTTGTCTCTACTGGCAGAACAATACTGACCATTAATGGCTTGTCCTAAGTCCTAGTGGCTCAAGTTCATGCTACCAACATGACTTGCAGAGAGAAGCCATATATAGAAGGGATTACTAGTTGAATGTATCCTTTACGATACACTATGAAGAGACTGTTTAATGTACTACACAAAGCAATATTAACAAGCATAAGCAAAAAAGGAACTTAAAACCTAAAGCACTGCAATTCATGATGGTTTTCTAAATGGTAAATGGCAAATTATACAACAGTGATGGAATTCTTAATTTATAAATACGCACTGTGGCTCTTACACTTTATGAGGGAGCTATAATTTTGAAAGTCTCAGCTTGTACGCTATGCATAATTTTACACCACTGTACCTAATTAACATTTTTAGTGTAATCATCTGTCTTGCTTTTAACTTGAAGCCAAAGGAAATTTGAAAAGGATTTAGTTTTTTTGCTGAGTATGTGTATGTGTATTGCAGATACACAAACATTGTTATGATTGAAAAATATGCTCACCTTTGACAAATATTATCATATATGCTATGTCATAATCATTGTGCTGTTTGAGTGAGTGGATTTTTGCTTAAGATTGAATTTAACTTCACAGGATAATGCTGAGAAGAGAGGGACAAGAGATACAGTGACCACAGAGGGGCAAATGGTAGTTCTAAAACCAAGAACCAAAATTCTTGCAGAATAATTTGTACAGGAGTCCCTCCCCGGTCCCTCCCCATATCTGCAGAGGATATGTTCCTACTGTTACCTCAGGTACCCAAAACCACAGATAGTAGCAAACCCTATTCAAATTCCTCCCCCATCATGCTCATGACTCAACTCCCTTTCTTTGCAAACACTTAGCAAAAGGCAGCTTTTTCTTCCTTTTGCTTTGGAATAGGAAGCAGGCACCAAGAACCTAGACTCATAGTTGCTAAAGGAACACCCAGGAAGTGGACAACAGAGGAAGTAGATACATAGGGAGAAGAACAGACTCCGCTTCCTGTTAGGATTCTCACTGTCGCCTCCTCTAGTCTTTCAGTCTAGCAGCTACGGTAGAATATGTGGACAATCAGTAGTAGCAGATTAGTTCAATAAACTCATTTACTGTACAGTGTCATCAATGTGCATGGCACTTAACAAAAGAGAGGATAAAGGAGGAGCTCTCAACCTAGAAACTCTTATAGTATCTCTCACCAGAAACACTTCCTTAAAAATGCCTGTATTTTCACATTAAGTATTTTAACGTTCTTAAAAAAAATAGTAAGAATGGGGGTTCTGAAAATCGTCTGCCAGACAGAATAGAAAGTATTGGGCTAGACCAGTGGTTCTCAAACTGGTGGATCATGACCCACCAGCTCGTGTAAAGGGCCCCCTGTCCCTTTAAGAGGCGGGGAAGGGGTAAGGGCTAGGAGGGGCAAGGGTGGGGTGAGCATTCACCTACTTTTACTAATTCCGGGCTGCTGGAGGCTGCAGGAGGTGCGGGGAGCTCCACGCAGCCTTCTGCAGGTTTCCCCAGTGCTTGGAACATTGAGAAATAAGTGAGCAAAAAGCAATTCCTCTTTGCATTGAAACCACTGCTTTTCACCCACTTATTTCTCAAAGTTCCAAGCACTGGGGAGCCCTGCAGCGGGTGTGCACCTTGCACCTCCTGCAGCCCAGAATTACCAAAAGTAGGTGAAAGCACACTCCTCCTCACCCCCCTTAACTGCCCTCACCCCTTCCCCACAAAGACTACCTAAGGGAGTAAATCTCCCTAAAAGTTTGAGAACCACTGGGCTAGACAGACCAAGGGTATGACTCTTGTATAAGCAAACTTCAAGTGAGGGCGAGGCAGGACACAGCTGGAAGTGGGAATGGGGTGATAATGTGCTTTGCATGCAGAAGGTTCTAAGTTCAATCTTTGATATCTCCTGATAGGACTGGGAAAATTGTCCTGATCTGAAACCCCAAAAAGCTATAGACAGTCAATGTGGACAGTACTGAGCTAGATAGACCAATAGTCTGAAGTCAGGATAAGACAGCTTCACAAGTTCGTATTCCACTATGTGGGTTCTCCACTGTGCAGTTCCATATCCTCAGTCTATCAATTACAGATCTTATCTCCAAATGAAAAAGGAACACTGGGTAGAGCCACATCCACAGAAATACAGAGAAACCAGAAGTGAGTTGTGATCACTCTTTTTACTTTCTACAGGCCGTGGGGACACCCACCAGACCCTGGCAGCAAGTACGTCATGTTTTTTAAAAAGCCCCCTCTTCCCCCACAGTGGCAAGATCCTGGAGATTGCATTGCTGCTTTCCACCCGGCTCCCAGAAAAATTTATCCTGGTACTAAAACTCCCAGAGAGTTTGAGAACCAGTGACCTATGACTCAACCAGCTTAACAGAATACAGGAGAAGCACTCAGACTGTAAATCTTATATTTCAGGTGGCATACAACCCTGTCCAGGACAGGCAAGTTTTGAGCTGTCCCATCATCACCATCTCTGCATAGCAACTGATAAGTCGACATCCAACCCAAAACAATATTAAAACATACCTGCTCCTGGATTTGATGGGAAAGGAAAAAAAAAAAAACTGGGAGGCACTGAAGTTCAAAAGATGAACAGTCACTCCCAGTGATTGCACAGATATGTTAGAGAGAAAAAGAGACAATAAAGTACCCATACACAAATTTGATACCTGCTCATAATTATTCAGATCACTTGGTACCAAGGGCACTTTTTCAAAGGAGGCTGCTTTCATCTGCCATGGAGTAATAATCTCTTCTGCCTAATGCTGTACAGGTGGAGCCTCTTTATCCTCGGGTATTCCATCCCTGGACCGCACGTAAATACTGAAAAACATGGATAATGAAATCCGTGATTTTTAGAGCCCACCTTTGCTCCAAACGCAACCGGAGCCTTGCTTAAGGTAAAACTGGGAGTCATCTGAAAAATGCTCCAGGCGCCATTTGGCGCCTCCAAGAGGCCATGCAAGGTGGCATACCTCTCTGAGGCTCAAAAAACCTCCCAGATGTGAGCGGAACAAGGTTCCAGTCACGTCTGGGAGGAATGCGGGGGGGGGGCAATCTGGGGGTTCAGCGTTCGCGGTGGGGCAAATCCATGGAAGACGAATCTGCAGATAAAGAGGCTCCACTTGTGCTGTATTCACCAGCACTCAATAGAGATTTTGCAAAAAGAATTTTTTTTTTGCAAAAAATTAAATAGATTTAATTATCCACGATGGACAAGAATCAAGCAAGCAAACAATGGGTCATTCATCTTCAAAAAATTTTTTCTCTGGTGACATTAATTGAAATCCAACTGGACAAGCAGAAGCTTTAGCTTGTACTAAAGCTTTAGTACCTAAAGCTTGTACTAAAGCTATCTGTACCAGTGGCAGATCTCCCCAGACCTGTGCTCCAGGCCAAAGATCTGCGATGGCGCCCCCCCACAGGCTGTTGCCACCCCCTCGCACAGAAATCCCCCACTCACTTGAGGCTCACGGAGCCTTGCACAACCTGTGCCGGCATCGGGGAAACTCCCTGAAGCTTCCCTGACACTATAAACTGTGCTTCAGGGAAACCAGAAGCACAGTTTCCGACCCCATTGGGATCCTCAGAGTGGCTTCCGCTGGGTCCTAGAGGCTTGCATCTGGGGCATTTGCCCCATCAGACATAATGGGAGGTTCGCAACTGCTACACTTTTTGAAGCATGTATCTTTAATTTAGAAGTATGATGGTGGTGTTTTGTTTGGGCTGCCTTTGTGTCACTATCTTTATTTTCCACAATGTATTTGGGAACCAATTCCCAAGTACATTACACAGCATAAATCATGATGAGCACTTTGCTGGCAAAATTCACGTTCATGCAGACCAAGTCTTTATCACGCTGCAGCTTGCATGTATTCTGCCAAATTTAAACATATTGCTACCTGTGTGTATTTTTGCACTCAGGAATTCATTCCTGAACCCAAAAAGCTGTTGTGATATAGCCCTGACATCATAGAAAATGACAGAAAGTGGTATTTATTGGTGAGTGGGTTAACTGTGATAACATGGTTTTTCATGTTCTTATCTTGCAATGTTGTTGGCAACCTTCAGTCTCGAAAGACTATGGTATCACGCTCTGAAAGGTGGTTCTGGCACAGCATCTAGTGTGGCTGAAAAGGCCAATCCGGGAGTGACAATCCCTTCCACACCGGGAGCAAGTGCAGTCTCTCCCTGGCCTGTCTCCCTGGCTATGGGCCTTCCTTCTTTGCCTCTTTGCCTCAGACTGCTGGCAAAGTGTCTCTTCAAACTGGGAAAGGCCAAACTGCACAGCCTGCCTCCAAGCAGACCGCTCAGAGGCCAGGGTTTCCCACTTGTTGAGGTCCATCCCTAAGGCCTTCAGATCCCTCTTGCAGATGTCCTTATATCGCAGCTGTGGTCTACCTATAGGGCGCTTTCCTTGCACGAGTTCTCCATAGAGGAGATCCTTTGGGATCCGGCCATCACCCATTCTCATGACATGACCGAGCCAACGCAGGCGTCTCTGTTTCAGCAGTGCATACATGCTAGGGATTCCAGCACGTTCCAGGACTGTGTTGTTAGGAACTTTGTCCTGCCAGGTGATGCCGAGGATGCACCGGAGGCAGCGCATGTGGAAAGCATTCAGTTTCCTCTCGTGCTGTGAGCAGAGAGTCTATGACTCGCTGCAGTACAGAAGTGTACTCAGGACGCAAGCTCTGTAGACCTGGATCTTGGTATGTTCCGTCAGCTTCTTGTTGGACCAGACTCTCTTTGTGAGTCTGGAAAACGTGGTAGCTGCTTTACCGATGCGTTTGTTTAGCTCAGTATCGAGAGAAAGAGTGTCGGAGATCGTTGAGCCAAGGTACACAAAGTCATGGACAACCTCTAGTTCATGCGCAGAGATTGTAATGCAGGGAGGTGAGTCCACATCCTGAACCATGACCTGTGTTCTTGCAATGACCTGTGTATCTTGCAATGAAGTCTACAGTTTATTATAGGTTTTTTTTTATTTTTGCTAAGCCTATGCTAAACCAAAACCTAAACGTACCCTTAGCCACCAAGAACAGGGCTAAATAAAAGAAAGAAACAAATTGCTGGAAATAACTCAAAAAATCTACAAAATGCAAATTCAAACAGAAATCCAGTTGTCTTTGTACATTAACCTTATCAAACTCGATTATAAATAAATCAAGTTTTGGTGTTTTTTGTTTTTGTTTTTTTGCAAGAGAGCTCAAGGCTATTCTACCTTTTACAGGAATTCCATATTTTTGTGCAGAATCATTCTCAGCTTAAACTAACAAAGATATATCACCTTACAACAACATTTTACACTTCAAAGTGCTTTACATACTTGTGACTTTTTCTTTAAATGGACCCTCAGGGAGAGAGACATTTTGCAATCCCCACTGAGTTCAGAAAGCTCAGATAAAGTGTTAAAGCTGCTTGTTCCAGTCCTCACATACATGAAACCTTAAAAGTTGAATCTAAGGTTGCAGTCCTATGAACAGTTACGTGGGAGCAAATGAACTCAGTGAGACTTACTTAAAAATAAGCATATCCGTGGATCCACGGATCAGGTCTACACACACCCCCATGTCCCCTCCAGAGGTTAGGGGAGCTCCTCTGAGCCCAGTAGGGGCTTCCCCGGGCCTCCTAATGCCTTATAAGGCATTAAAAGCATCACTTCCAGTTTCACAAAGAAACAGGAAATTGCATTTTTTTTTAAACTTTATGGCTCACACTGACAATGCACTGATGACAGGATGCCACTCCATGGTTAACAGGCTGTATCAGTGCCTCCATGGACAGTGTTACTGAGGACGGATGCTTTGCCATGACAGGCTTGGCATTTGACCTTGGTGCATTGGCATCGCTACAGCAATATGACAGACATTTTGCCAATATCTATGTGTCATCAATATACTGGTGGAAAGCACAAGGGGAAATGTTACAAAAATAAACTATGTTAACATGCAACAAGTGTTGCTCACTCAACCAATCATCAGGAAGGAAAGGCCAAGAGAGACAACTGCAACTAAGGCCATTCCTGCAACCAGATGTTTCTCAGCAATAGAAGGTAGGACTTCTGGCAAAATGAGCTATATCACATGGCATAACACATGGCCTGCTGCAGCCAGAACTATAACTTTTCCTGAATCTACAATCCATTCTTTGCCTCCATCTACTAGACAAGGATATTCACCTACATTTTTATTCACCTATCCCACCTGAAGATGAAAATTAAGAACCAACCTTCATACAACATAGAGAGAAACAATGGAGAGACATTCTGAGTCATTTCTTACATTACATTTTGCTAATATGAAATATAAAGTCCAGGCTGAAGCTCATGCCTAACAGTATCATACGGCTTAATTGACATGCTGAAGATTGCACCGTAAATGTGCAGGGCTCCTCCAACAAGTTTAGCTGCAATATTTATTTGTTTGTTTATATCCCACCTTTCCCATGCCAAACCAAATGCCTCAGGTGGCTTACAAATACCACATTAAAATGTACAATATGTAGAACAATAAAGTCCTAATAAGAACAATGGGAGAGGACTATTTAAACCACAATTTTATTACAGAGATACAGACCACAGCACTAAAAAAACACTGTATATACTTGCCTATAAGTAAAAAATTATGTCTAAAAATTGAACCTGAAAACCTGAGTTGACTTATACCTGGGTCAATACAATAAATAAAGCAGACGCCTCTGGGAGCTTCCGGGAGCTTAGCAACCGTCTGGTGAAGTAGGGGTGGGAATGGGCTGAAAAGCAGGACACAGGTGGAGGAGAAAGGAGAACTTTTACTAGTAATTAGTAATTCAGAGGCAGCCGTTTTAGCTTCTTCTCCAGATAGGAAGAGAAGTGAAGGCACTTATGGGAATTGTAGTCTGTATGAGGGTTGTTGCCATGGAAGTGCTACACTGTACTCTTCACAAAGCCTACAACTCCCATATGCACCTTCAACCAGTTTGGAGAAGAAACCTCCTTTTTTCTTTCTGCTGCTGCATCAGAGCATTCCTGGCAAGTCATTTTCAAAGAATTTCACACACCCCTCAGTTTAGGGGTCTGGTTTTTAAAACACCAGGATAGAGTCCTCGTTTCCATCTGAAGCAAAGTCCCAGGCTGCAATTCAGTGCACTGTTACTTAAGTATAACAACCACGAAAAGCAATGGGTCTACTTCTGAGTAAATAGGGTTGCAACTATGTGCAGTTGCACTTGCTCATGCTCATTCCTTGTTGCTTGTCTCTCTGCTGTGAACCGAACTGCACACTCCCAGTTATGTGATCTAAGTTGTGCGTTCTATGTAGAGCCTCTGGATTAACACACCAGGCACTTTAGAGAAGGATTTGATTAATGGTTCTCCCGGTATGTTGCTTACAGGCACTTACTCTGATAGTGTTTACAAAAAGGTTGTGAAGACCACAATTTAAAAAGTTAAAGAATAAAAATGTATCTTAGGATCTTTTACTATATTTTTAATAAATTAGAGGCTGTACAGTTCTTAGGTAACAATCACTGGTAGGTTATTTTTCAGCATCTGGCCTCAGGTGAAATCAGACATAACTATATGACTTGGACACCCTCCAAGTTTAACCCCTGACTTACCAAAGGGTCATAGGAAATTCCATGATTTTGGCTCAAAACCTGCCCTCAACTTATCTGTGAGATCGACTTATACGCGAGTGCCTGTGGTGAATTTTGGGGGCTTTAAAGACTATCATCAGTTGTGTCATTTTGTATGTGCAGGCATAAAAACAGAGTTTATATCACTTCTGAAGCCTATTTGCATACAACATGGCAACACAGGCAAATTTAAAAAAAAGACTGTCTAATATACATATGATCAGATTTTTCTTATGTTTCACAGAATAACATATTTCGCATTGCTAAGCCTACTAAAACTTCAGGCCTTTACACATTAGCCTGAACACTATTCCTTTCTAATTCAACAGAAGTATGGTTATGATCATAGTCTAAAGAAAAGACTTGCATAATTGGAACCCAGAAAACTGAGTTATCAATTATGTTATAAAATCGTGGAACTTTCGTATAAAGATTCTACAATTTTATCACATAATTGATAACCTAATTATCCAAGGACGAAAATCCCATGCTATAAATACACCTCACCTAGGTCTCATTAGCCCCTATCATCCACCACAGAGAGCTGGTGTAGTCCAAAAGCTAAGAAACTGAGTTGAAAATCAGGACTTCCCCAGTTTGAATCTCACCTCTGCTATGAACTTACTAGATGGCATTGGCCAAACCACTCCCTTTCTGTCTCGGCTATGCAACCGCAGTATGGAATAGTAATATTAATGGTTCTAGAGATTACATCAAGATAATACACATGAAGAGCTTTACACACTCAAAAAGTACTATACACATTCTAAGTTTTACAGCAGTCCCTGTACTCTTTCAAATTCGTCTTTAGTTCTGCAGAACAAGGCAGTCACAATATATCAGAATAGAGTTCTATAGATCTAATAACGTATGAGAATAAATTCTACAGATTGCACTTCCACTGTGTTTCTCAGACTGCAAGTCGGAACCCACTAGGTGGGTTACAAACCAATTTCATGTGGTTCTCCGTTCATTTCAACATTTTATTTTTAATATATTAGACTTGATGTTAGCATGGTATGTGACTGGAATTGAGGAAATGTTGCCGATCTATACTCTTTACAGGTTACTATGTATAGGTTTTTAACAATGATAGTCAATGAGACTTACTCCTGAGTAAATGTGGGTAGGATTACAGCCTAGAATTGTTAAAAATTGCTTAATGATGTCACTTCTGGTCATGACATCACTTCCGGTGGCTCCTGACAGATTCTCATTCTAAAAAGTGGGTCCCGGTGCTAAATCTGTGAGAGCCACTGCACTAAGTGATACAGTTTGGTTGATAAAGCTATGCAGTTGGAAGAGCACTTTCCATTTCCTTTCTCATGAATATTTATTCTGTATGCGTTTATTCATTCAATGAAGTGGACTGCAGTCCGAGAAGCGACAGGCTAAGCAACAGTCTAACTAGTGGTGGATTCCTGCCTCCCAATGCATGGCACTGTAGTTGGAAAGCTTCAAGTGTTCAATTGCAATATGTGACTTCCCTTGGTCCTGTAACTGTTTCTCTCTGGAAAGGTTTTGTGCAGTGACTTTTTGAACCTTAATGAGAACAATGACACTGAAGCCTACTTATTTCCACTCAGTTTGTAATAACATTAGACAAAAGATCACTGACACTGAGACTTCTACAGAGAGGCTGACTGATTAATCACACTGCTCCAGAGTGTTGATACAAAAGAAAGAAACTACAGGTGAAGATCTGACACTGAGCCTAGCAGCAGTGAACTGCAACACCTTGAAAACTTAACTGATCTAACAACAGCTAATTAATAACAGATGCTATTTCATCTCTTACATTGCAACACTCCTTTGCACAAAGGAGATTGTGTTTATTCCAATATTGAAGACTGGGGACAGAAGGGCAACCCAATTCTAACCTGCACTGGTGCGGCTGGGCTGAGTGGTCACCTCTGCCAGTGGCCAGGTGTCTGGCTGCAGCGGCAGAGGGACATCTCAAGCCTTGCCGCTGCTGACACATGATCCATCGCAAACACACCATATATACTTGCCTATAAGTCAAAAAAATTACATCTAAAAACTGACCTTGAAAACCTGGATCGACTTATACATGGCTCAATGCAGTGAATAAAGCAGAAGCTTCTCGGAAGCTTAGCAGCTGTCTGATGAAGTGGGGCTGGGGTGAGAAGCAGAACACAGGGGGTGGAGGAAAAAGCCTACAATTCCCATAAGCAACTTCAATTCCCTTCCAGTAGGTAAAATGCTCCTTTTTTCTTTTTGCTGCTGCCTCAGAACAGTTCTTGGCAAGTCATTTTCAAAAAATTTCACACACCCCTCAGTTTAGGGGTTTGGTTTTTAAAACACCAGGATGGAATCCTCATTTCCATCTGAAACAAAGTTCCAGGCTGCAGTTCAGTGCACCATTACTTAAGAATAACACCCACTGAAAGCAATGGGTCTGCTTCTGAGTAAATAGGGTTGCAACTATGTGCAGCTGCTTTTGCTCACAATAATTCCTTGTTGCTTGTCTCTCTGCTATGAATTGAAATGTGCACTCCCAGTTATGTGTTTTATGTTGTGTGTTACAGGTTGAGCCTCTGGCTTCACACACTAGGTATCTTAAAGAAGGATTTGATTAATGGTTCAGACAAAATTATAGTCAGGTAGCCCCCTAAGTTTAACCCTGACTTAACCCAGGGGCATAGAAAATTTCATATTTCTTTCTCTAAATCTGCCCTTGACTTATCTGTGATATTGACTTATAGGCGAGTGTCTGTGGTGCTTTGTGGCATGTTTGCAACAGCTAGGGCCACAGCTGCTGCTGCTACACTGACACTAGCAATAGTTAGGATTGCTTTGTAAAATGATTAACTTAGAAGATATCATGTAAGTCCCACCAATAGCCAAAGCATGGAGTTGCTGGTCCTAAACTGAAAAGCATAACACTACCAACCTGAAGAGGAGAGCACATGACATGTAGATCAGTTGATGATCATGTTATTAATCATTTATATAATGCAATAAGTGCACTCTCTTTACAAAGAGTGAAAGGACAGGTCCCTGCCCCAAGGAGCTTACATTCTAGACTTTGACACAAGAGAGGCAACTGAAAGGCAGAAGGGAAAAAGCAACAGAACTATGGGTACAGCATCTGCTATTGTTTCAATTGCATGTAGTTATGTTTTTCTAAAGATGCTTCAGATTTTTGATTTGCTTTTTTCACTGTTTTTTTTTAAATTAAATTTGACAAACACAATAGTTTTAAAAATTAACTGAAGATATTCCTTCAGAAGGGAGCATCTAATACCATTTGCTGAACAGTTTTTAGAACCCTGCGGGAGCCTCTCACATTCCAAAATGATCAGAAGAGGACAGACAGCTTCTGGAACATTTAACAGAGACAGGGCGGGCAGCTACCACTCTTGATCCTTTCCCCAGTTTTCTGCTTCAAAAACCACTTTTCAAATTCTACCTGGTATAAAGTCATTTCTACACATTACTCTATGCAAATTATTTCAGCTTCCATAATAAAGTTGGCAATTTCCCAATCACTTTTCATTTAAGTTCCTCTTGTTTTCATAGAGAAAGGAAAAATGCAAAAAGCCGAAGGCTTTAGAAACTTGAAATGTTAAACATTAAGTACAAATACACATCAATACAACAGTCACAAAGAAACTTGATTGCTGTCCAATGTGCTGAAATTATTCATGTTGTAGGAGACATTTCTGCACATAAATCTGCCAGATTCAAAATCAATGTAATCTCATGAAAGAGTAAATAAGGTAGCAGAAATGCACTAAAAATGCACTGCTACAGTGGTAGAACATTTCCAGTCTGAAAATTAAGGTTTTCAAAAGAGGAAATAAAACTTTAGCACTTCTATTTTTAGACCATTTAATCACTTCTAATTACTGTATCAGAAATAAAAGAAAAATAAAACTATTCATTTGCATTGCAATTTGAGTGTGCAACATGTTTCACGCGTATTATCTTGGTAGAATCCTTACAACAGCCCTGTAAAGTAGTCAGTATCAATATTCCCATATTGCACCTAAGTTGCTATTTGGAGTTGAAGCTAAGAGGGAGTGGCTGGCCTAAGGCCACCTCATGAGTTAACATCAGAGGCAAGTTTCAAGGTGAGGAAATTCCAATTTGCAATATAGCTGTGCCTATACCAGCTATACCACTATATCAGCTCCAATACAAAATACAAGCTTGCTTGTTTGTTACAGCTGAATTTTACCTTTCTTCCACCGATCACAGAACAACATATATGGAGTAACACAATTTATCCTCACAATCACCTTATGAGAAAAGTTATAGTGAGATGAGATTGATCAGGTTGATGAGGTTCCTGGAGCAAGGAGCTGCACTGGGGCCCCACTACTGAAGGGGCAGGGGTTGCCATTCACCAGGAAGACCTTTGGCCAGAGCCATCTCCCAGTGCCACCCATGGCTGAGGAGCAATGAACGTCATGACCAAAACGGGATTTGAGTTCTCAGCTGTATTCAGTAATATATACAATAGCAAAGTAACATATTTTACACTTCATTCTTAAAGTGATGCTTATCAGGGCAAAATATCCCAACTTCACATATGCACTGATGAGCAGTTAGTGACAAACCAGGAAAGAGAATTGTGGTGGACAGCTCTGTGAAATTGTAAACCCACTGTGTGGCAGCGCTAAGGAAAGCAAATTCCATCCACACTAGGGGTCACTAGGAAAAGGAGACTGAAAAACAGGTGAGATTGCCGTATCCATGGATTTGATATTCACTTATTTTACTTCCTTGTAACAAGGAAAAAACAGCACCAAAATCCAACTTCCTACCTTTAAACCACACTGGTTGCAAGCTTCACAGAGTAAAGATAGCTTTAAAAAAACTGCTTCCAGGTTGTTTGCTCCTCCATTTTTGCCCCAGAATGCACTGATACAGATACTCAAGTGGTTATCAAACCGGTGGTTCGCAACCCACCAGCTCGTGTAACGATGCCCTGTTCCCTTTAAGGGGTGGTGGGTAGGGGGAAAGCAGTGAAGTGATCCCCAGGATCGTGCCCCTGCAGGGGAAAGGGGACTATTTTTAAACTAACTATACATGCTCTCAGGGTTGGGGGGGGGCCTTGGGGAGTCATGTGGAGGACTTGCTGGGCGGCTTCTGAATAGCAAAAGTTGCAAGTGCGACGAAACCAGAAATTCCCCTTCTGGTTTAATTGCACTTGCAACTTTCACTATTCCGAAGCTACGGGGAGCCCTACAACCACTCCACATGGCTCCCCACGCCCCCCAGACCCTGAGAGCATGTACAGAGTATAAAAATAGCCCCCCCTTCCCCCACAGGGGTGCAATCCTGGGGATCACTTCACTGCCTCCACCCCCGCATAGACTTACCCCAGGAGTAAAGCTCCCAGGAAATTTGAGAACCACTGGTATACAGCATTCAACCACAAGATGAATAATGGAATCTAATGGAAGAATTTCATTCCATAGGATTCCATTATTCATCCCTTCTAGTGGCCGAAATGAGTATAGAATCTATATCAATCCATTCTGGGGCAACAAAGGAGGAGTAAGAAATCTGGAAGTGGGTCTTTAAAGCTATTTTTCCACTGATTTGGTATCTATTGATTTTTATCCACTGGGGGTTCCAGAACAGAACCCCAGTAGATAACGAGGCATGACCTGTACTGAATCCTCTGCATCTATGGTGCAATCATATTTGGAATACTGTATACAGTTCCAGTCTCCACACTTCAACAATGGTACTAAAGAGCTATGAAAGGTGCAAAAGAGTTCAACTAAAAACACTCAGAGCTCTGGAGCACCTTCCTTATAAGGTGCTACCACATGGTTGCCACATTAGGAGCACAGAGGAGAGACAAGCCAGAAATACGAAGATGATGTGGAGAAGGAAGGAGCAAAAGAAACAACAGACAGACAACCAGGGAAGCAGCACTGCAGGAGGGGAGAGAAGAGCAAGAGGAGAGATGTGGACTGGGGAGAGGCAAAATGTGAAGAGGAGGCAGGAGAGGACAGTGTTAAGCAAAGTGGAAGAAGACAAAGAGAAGCAGGGTGGGAAGAAGCAAGAGAGATGTGAACAGTGTGGGAAAGGAAACCGTATAATAAATAATAATACAGGTATTTATATACTGCCTTTCTTGGTCGTTAGATTTCTCCTCAGACTTTAATTCAAGGCGGTTTACATAGGCAGGCAATACTAAATCCCAATAGGGATTTTTACAATTGAAGAAGGTTCTGTCTTTCAAGAACCACAACATTTCAGATGGCTCTTTTATTATCTGGTATCACATTCTGGCCTCCATTTTCCTCCCACACAGGCTGACAGCAGCCAAAGAGCAGGTGGAATAACTCAGCATAACTTGGCTAGGCTTGTCAGCTGCTTCAAGGTCTCGCCATTCACGGTGCCGGTGGCCTCGAACTGGTGACCTTCGGATGTTATCTTCAGGCAAACGGAGGCTCTACCCTCTAGACCAGGGGTGCCCAACCCCCGGCCCTGGGGCCACTTGCGGCCCTTGAGGTCTGTCAATGCGGCCCTCAGGGAGCCCCCAGTCTCCAATGAGCCTCTGGCCCTCCGGAGATTTGTTGGAGGCTGCACTGGCCCGATGCAACTGCTCTCAGCATGAGGGTGACTGTTTAACCTTTCACAGCTCTTGCATGAGCTGTGGGATGAGGGCTCCCTCCACTGCTTGCTGTTTCACGTCTGTGATGCAGTAGCAGCAGCAAAGGAAAGGCCGGCCTTGCTGTGTGCAAGGCCTTTTATAAGCCTTGAGCTATTACAAGACATTCATTCATTCATATAAGATCATCTTTAACATATTCGTTTATGTAAAATTATGTAAATTTATTCAAATTTTAAATGTAAATTAATTATTTTTTCCCCAGCCCCCGACACAGTATCAGAGAGATGATGTGGCCCTCCTGCCAAAAACTTTGGACACCCCTGCTCTAGACCAGACCTCCTGCCCTATAATGGGATGAAGCAAGAGAGAGAAGCAAAGTGGAGCAAAGTCAGAGGAAGGGATACTGTGCAGAGCAGGACCAGAGAAAGGGAATGAGCTGGGGCAAGGTAAGGGAGCAAGACCGTGAACAGAAGGGCAGCTGCAGGCAACAAGGGGATCTGAAGCCAGTGGGAGGATCAGTGAGATAGAAAGTGACTGGAGCTGGGGAAAGGAGAGAAGAGGACTATCATCGAGTGTGGAGACAGCAAAGTAGGGTCCAGTAAAGAAGGGAACCCAGACACAGGCTGGCAGCGAGTTTCAGGAGACACAGAGCCAGTGGGCCATGGAGAAAGCTGGAGAGTGCTGCTTGTAGATTGCAGCAACCCCCACAGCAAGTGGCTGGGACACAGAAGGCCCTCACTATAATTAGGAGAAGACATGCAATGCAAGAAGGGGGGGGAAGAAAATGGATTATCCTTACCTTATATCATATACACGGACATTAAAGGACAAGCAAACTGTGAGAGTTAAGATACTTATTGGGGGGGAAAGGACATCAAAGTAATCCCCCAGCCCTCAGAACAGGAACCTCCCCCTGTGGGCAGGACAGAGGCCAAGGGAAAGATAGAGGTTAAATAATGAAAAGCTACAACATTGGGGCTTTTTAGCTTGGGGGAAAAGGCGATTAAGGAGGGACAAGACTGAAGCTGCAATTCTATCCACTTATCAGGGAGTAAGCTCCATTGACTATCATGGGAATTACTTTTGTGTAGACATGCATAGGATTGGGATACAAGACTTATAAAGTTATGCATGGTGTGGTGAAAGAGAACTTCCTTTCATATGATACTAGGGGCACAATTCTAAACAACTTTCCAGCACCAAGGTAAGGGCAATGCAACTCCAAGGTAAGGGAACAAAAATTCCCTTACCTTAAGAAGGCCTCCATGACTGCCACCTAACCACAGGATACAGCATATGCCCCATTGGCACAGCTATGTCCGTGCTGAAAAATTGGTTAGGATTTGGGCCTTAGTCATCTAATGAAACAAATTAGCAAGAGATTTGTTGCCACAAGATGTGGTGATGGCCACTAGCATGGAACTTTAAAAGAATATTGGACGCATTCACAGAAGACAGGTCTATCAATGGCTATTAGTCATGATGGCTATGTGCCATTTCCATTTTCAGTGACAATATGCCTTTGAATGCCAGTTGCAGGTAATGTATGGCAAGAAAGAAGTCTGCCTTTTTGTCCTGCTTGTGGCTTCCCAAAAGCAGCTGGGGGGGGCCACTGTAGGGAATAGGATACTGAACTAGATGGGCCTTCAGTCTTGAACCAGCAGACCGACAGAATGTCTTTGTGATGTCTTGTTTTGAATGTCTTTGTGAAGCGTATTCCACTTCTGCTTAACTCATACTTGGAGATTATCCTGCAGTATTTCTAGAGACACAGAGAATACATTGTTGGATCAGATTTTTTTTAAAAGAATTCATAAGAACAGCCCCGCTGGATCAGGTTATAGGTCCCTCTAGTCTGGTTTCCTGTATCTCACAGTGGCCCACCAAATGTCTCAGGGAGCGCAAAGACAACAAGAGACCTGCATCCTGGTGTCCTCGTGGGACAAGCCCAATGCCCAGTGGGACAAGCCCCACTGAGTTCAACAGGCTACGAGATCCAATGAGTCTTACAAATGCATTCAGAGGATTGCAGTCTTACAGCAATATGACAATTTATTTTTTTTAAATAATTATATCCCCATGCTAGGCATGACAGGAAACTCCAAGCATATAGAAAAATACAAACTTTGGCATTGTAAATGCCCATGAAACTGCCCATGCCCATGAAAGTTTGGTACACTAGCTGAACTTCACTTTTATTTTTTTTAATAAAGTATATTCTTAAAAGCCCATGATGTGATTTGTATTAAAGAATCTTGGGCTATTGAAAAAAATCTATTTAAATGGGTTTCTAACAAATGATGTATTTGCCGAGCCACCTAAAGGAAAAGGTAGATCTAAGGGAGGTTTGGCAATATTGATATCAACAGCCCTGCAAGCATCAATTAAACGGGTTTCTCCTTGTGGGAAAATAGAAGCGGCCAGTCACATAGATTTTGGAATTAAATCATTTTTGTTGATTAATGTATATATTCCTCCCTTTTCAACTCAAAATTCTATCAAGCAAGCCTGGGATGATTTAGAAAATTATATAATAGGATTAGAATCTAGGTTCCCTAAGACCCAATTACTTGTAATGGGTGACTTTAATGCTAGACTAGGCCCAAATAATAAGGTGCTCTTCTCTTCTGCTTTCTGGGGGACAGTTGAAAATGAGATTTTTATGCCCGCTTATGATAGGATTTCTAAAGACCCCAAGGTGAATTACGGAGGCATTTGTCTGACTCAAATGGTGAGTTGTCTTGGTTTTATAATTTTAAATGGAAATTCTTATTATGGTAAGCAAGCAGAATTTACCTTGTTATCCAGACATGGAAGCAGGGTGGATTTTGTGCTGATTTCTCACTGCTTATTTAGATGGATCTCTGAATTTTCTGTGGGATATAGGCTTGATAGTGATCATCTCCCTCTTACTGTTACCCTTTCTTTGATGCATGCTGTTCACATAAATATCAAATCTCAATTTCAAGATAAATTTTTTTAATTTCTAAACATAGAAGGATATATTGGACTGAGAAAAACAACATTAAGGTGAGAGATTTCTTTGGCTCTTCTGCGGGAGAAGCTCTGAAAAATTCAATTATAGGAGCAACAACTGCTTCCTCTGTTTTAAAGAACTATGCTTCTTTAATTAATGCTCTGAATATAGCTTTAACTTCAAAGCAATTTGATACAGGAGTAAAACCATGAATAACTGGCCCAAAATGGTTTGATGGGAACTGCCATGCACTCAAAAAACAGTTGAGAGAGATATATAATCAGTACAGAAAGGGAAATTTGAATGCATTACCATGAGAATATTATGAAGTTAAAAAGAAGTATAAACAGATGATAGCTTTTAAAAAGAGACAAGAAGTTCATAAGAAATGGAATATACTGATAGAATCTTCATTGAATAAGAACTCAAAACTTTTTGGGGCTTTAGTTACAGATGCTTTGGCCGCCCCAACAAATTTGCTTTGTTGCAACATATCAACAGATGTGTGGGAATAGTATTTCTCCAGCATGTTCAGGGATGTAAAAGAGGGTCCAGTGAATAACCTTGTTACTATAGATCTAAATGACACTCTCCACTGAGATCCAGTTACACAAACTGAAATAGAATTTCTGATTAATTGTATTAAACCAGGTAAGGCTCCTGGGCTAGATAATATTCTTCCAGAAATGTTAAAAGCAAATATAAGCTGGTGAGCACCTCTACTGGCAAACTTATTTACACATATTAATAGCTCTGGAAAATTCACCATTGCCTGGTCTGAGGCCATAGTAATACCCATCTTCAAGAAAGGGGATAGGGAAGATCCATCAAATTACAGGCCAAACAGCTTACTCTCAGTCGTGGGTAAATAGTATGCCTGCTACTTAAATCAAAGACTAGTCTCCTGGATAGAAGAAGAAAACATCCTGGGAAATGAACAGGCAGGTTTTAGAAAGAGTAGATCAACAATAGACCATTGCATTATCCTAAATCATCTTGCCGAGAAATATATGAATGTGTATGGCAATGGCCTCTTTACTGCATTAAAATCTGCTTTCAATTCTATCCCAAGAGACAATTTATGGTTAAAGTTGTCTCAAACATGTATAGACAAGAGACTCCTCTATCTCATTATGCATTTCTACCAGGGCACCACACTTAGAGTAAGATGTGGGATAGAAGGAAATTTGACAAAATCCATTTCTGCCACCAGAGGAATCCATCAAGGATGCATAACAACCCCCACGTTATTCAGTCTTTATCTCAACAATTTGATTGAGTGTTGCCTTGCATCAGATTTCCATATACCTAAGTTGGGAGATACTAAATGCCCATTATTATTGTATGCAGATAATGCTGCTTTGTTGTAATCTAAAATAGGCCTTAAGCGCTTAATGTGCACATTCATGACTTATTGTAAGAACAACCTGCTGACCATAAATAATAGTAAAACAAAAATTTTGGTCTTTCGCCGGCACGGAGTTATAAAAAAGTGGATAATTAATGGCCAATGTTTCAACCATGTTAAACACTTTAGATATTTAGGAATTACATTTCAACATAATCTCTCGTGGGCTGCCCATAGGAAGTCCGCTATACAGGCAGCCCAGAATTCCACCAAGGCAATCACCCATTTCTTTTTCACTAAAGGAGCTCAATTTATACCCACTGCAATTCAAGTCTTTAAGGTCAAGGTTCTCTCTCATTTTTTATATGGGTGCCCAGTTTGGGTTCTGGGATTTCATTTAAGTATTGAAAGTGTTCTTACTATATTTTTAAGATCTATTCTTGGTCTACCAAGATGTGTCCCGGCGGCAGGATTACAACTTGAGGCAGGTGTTTCTTCATTAGAGTGTATTGCCTGGCTATATGCATTTAGGTATTGGATAAAAATGTTATATGCTGATGCTTCGGCAGGATATTGACATGCATTACAGAATGATGTTTACACTAGCTCCTGGTTTAAAACTTTCTCTGACAAATTGCATTTTCTGGGCCTATTTGGGGGTTCTATCTATGGTTATGAGTTTAACACACTTAAGTCCATTATGGAAAAACGAATTAAAGATATTGATTTTCAGCATGCCATGTCAAGCGCCCGCAAGACTTGCTCACCACTGCACTTTGGTTTGAATTTTGAATTTAATCAAAGTGCTAGATATCTGGACAATTTATCCCAAAATATTGGCAAATTTTTTCAAGGGCTAGATTTGTCTTCCATCTGCAGTCTTGGAAGGACGCTATAATAATGTGCCATATGAAAACAGATTACGTCCCTGTAATAATATGGAAACAGAGACCTTGGAACATGTTATTTTTGTATGTAATTTTTACAGGGATGAGCGTGCAAGATATATTAACCCTATTATGTGTAATCTCCCAGGTAGGACTCTTACATGGTATTTAAAATATATCTTAGCCGATAAGAATAAGTACATAACTGAATCAGTGGCCAAGTTTCTTTTTTCAGCACAAAGAACACGAAAGAAGATTCTTGCTTCTTTTTTATAAAAGTTTTGTTTAAAATCTTTTTATGAATGTTTTTATGAATGTTTAAAATGTTTTATGAATGTTGGGTCTGTGACCATAAATAAAGGATGATGATGAATAAAGTATATTCACTTTTTGTTGCAGGACATTTAGCACAACCCTACTGCTGAAGCAAGACAATACTTCTGGTTTTAGACTCCAGAACTGGAACAAATTGGACAAATTCCATTTCATGTCACTGAGTTCCAAAAACATATCATAACATTTTCCACACAGATTGCAAAACAGATGTGTCAAGTAGCTAGCCTCGCCACTTTAAATTTTGAGAAGGAAGACTAGATAGATACTGATAAGGCATTTATAGTTTTGTTCCAGGAATGGCAGCAACTTTTAAATCAATACTCTTATTCAAGCCACCATCAATACACTACTGAGAATGGTATAATCAGCTTTTCATAAGAAAACTGAAAGGCACAGCCTACAACCACTGCCATTTATGTACAGTAATATGTCCCAAATTGCCACTTCCTTTAGAGCTTTTCCATTACAGCACTCTTAACCCTGGGTGTGATTGACAACTATTGTAGTCAATAAGGCAATGCATTCTGGGTGGGACAGGGCCAATAAGCACCAGTTTCCTGTTTCATTCATCAAAGATGTCCTATTGTGCTGTTTCGAACAGCACTTGACTTTCCAGGAATGCATCCCCCACAGTACTGGAGATATTACAGTATTGTAGTTTTATTACTAAACATAGTAGCCATAAGGAACTCCAGTAAATGGACAAGAAATAAACGGAAGAGCAGCAAATAATCTTTAGAGAGCAAATAATGCTTTGGAGAAACGGATCCAAGGGTCACAAAATGTTTAGAACTAACCACAAAGTTCTCTCTGGTTTCACCTTTTAGTTCTCAGTTTGAGTGAAATTCTCAATGTACAAAGCCATGATACAAACATGTGTGTGTGTGTTTTTCCAGTTGATGATTATGGTTTGACTGTTGTTTTTTTTAATTAGTTAAGTTGCTACTTGTTTCTTATAAATAGTTTCATTGCTATTTTCAATGTTAGTTGTTAGCTGCCTTGGATTGCTTATAGGCAAGAAATATGGGGCATAAATATTTTAAATAAATAAAGGTGTCCATTCATATAAGATCATCTTGTCAACCTGATGCAAAACATTTCAAGGACACAGGCACAGCTCAGTAAACTGCAACTCAGCATAATAAAGAATACCATTACATAGCATTTATTTAGCATTTATGCTCAGAGTGCCTAAAGTATTTTGGAATGATCCTGCTGTAACCCTGAAATGCAGGCCAGTAGACTGTAAGAACCCTGTAAGGGACATTACTAAACTGATATTGTGAGTCTCTCAAATGAGTTGAGAGTTTTACAGAGAAAGAGGCCTAAAGTCATCTAATGCAGTGTTTCTCAAACTGTGGGACCCACTAGGTGGGTCAAGAGCCAATTTCAGGTGGGTCCCCATTCATTTCAATATTTTATTTTTAATAATTTTTAATAGATTAAATGATGCTTTATGCTACATGATGCTACCATGGTATGTGACCACTTCTGGGAAACTGTTCCAGACCAGTACTTTTAACAGGCTATTATGTATATGCTTTAACAATGACAGTAAATGGGACTTACTCTTGGGCAAGTGAGGGTAGGATTACAACCTAGGGCTGCAATCCTAACCACACTTTCTTGGGAGTAAGTCCCATTGAACTCAATAGGACTTACTTCTGAGTAGTCCTGCATAGGATTGTTACAAATTTTCCTGCATGATGATGTCATTTCCAGTCATGACATCACTTCTGGTGGGTCCTGACAGATTCTCGTTCTAAAAAAGGGCACAACAAGGTGGTGATGGAGATGTGGGTAAGGGTAGATTAGGTCCCGGAAGGGAATGTGTTCAGTGGCAGCTGAATCTTTGGATCCTTCCTCAATCCAGTGACATGGATCCAAGTGGATTTGTGCCAGCAAATTTGGTAGCACCGGTCCATGTGGACCCCACCATGCTTCAGATGCTTACTCCTGGGTAAAAGAACAAATGTTTCCTTAACCAGAGGAGACCTCCACAATTGTCCTCTCACTGCTGCAGGATGCATTTTGGTATGCATTTTGGTAATGCTGCATCAGTGAGGGGGGGGGGAGATAGAATTGGGATCTCTTAGCTGCACGAATTCTCACAGACCCAGAATTCACAGAAAAACATTAACATGTTCAGTTGCTTACCATTACTATCATCCAAACTGTAAGAATGGATATTCGGACGTTGTCCACAGCTCACTTCACCAGCTTCACCTTATATACTAGCTGTGTTGTGATCCTTTCTGGTGGTGGGGGGGGGGGGAAGAGATCTGGCCATATCCCCCAATAGCATCCAGATTACTATAATACACTCTATGTGCAGCTGCCTTTGGGCCCAATCTCATCCAACTTCCAGCACTGGTACAGACACAATTCAACCCTAAGGGATCCCTAATTCAATCCCTTCCCTTGAGGAGACCTTTCTGACTGCCTCTCCATCACAAGATGCAGCACACACCCCATTGAACCAGCTGCACCAGAACTGGAAAATTGGATAGAACTGGGCCCTTTGACAACTGCCTGGCTACTATAAGTTACAGGCAGCACATCTTGCCAGTGTTTAAAGAGGCTCAAACCAAATTGCTGGTCTTCCAGGCTCAAACCAAAGTGCTGGTCTTGACCACTGAAGTTCTAAACGTCTTGACCAAGGGAACCCAAAAGACATTGTATCCTAACCCCCTTCCCAGGCCAGATCCACTGACATGGATCTACCCAGACTTGTGCCAGCAATTTAGTTGGCACAGGTCCAAGTAAACCTGTTGCCACAGCTGGGGCTTTCCCTGGGGCAAGGGGACAAATATCCAGATTGCAAATTGCACCACAGGATACAGCACAACTTGTGCTGACCCCACTGCATCAGCACAGGGGAATTTAGCTGCCTGGTCACAATTCTATACATACTTACCTGGAAGTAAGCCCCATTCAACTTAATGGAGTTAATTCTGAGTAGACATAGATAGGATTGCATGGTAAGACAGCAACTCACAATGTCTGATGTTTCCAGAGGAGAGTAAAACAATTTTCAGGAAACCAGATAGGACAGCCTTACAAAGACTGGAGAGATTTAGGTTACAAGAGACTAATTTTTTTCTGGTGTGGACTAGTACCTTTTGTGAAAATATCTGCAGAGCTAAAACATGCTTTTATGCACTTTGTCGAAAAAGGTTGGAGCATTCGCATATCTTGCTTATATAGGTGTTTCTGCAATGATTTTCAGTGTTCCAGATAATTATCAAGGGTTTCTTGAATCAAGGGTTTCTTGAATGAAAAGATCAGCAATGACAGGCAAACTTCTCAGCAAAACTTGCTTGTCCATCATGAACACAACACTGAATGTATTCTAGGTCTCACTTTCCATTCAAATGGATCATGAGCCTCAGTAGGCCTGGTTAGTGCCTTGGAACATGTCCTAAAATAGTCTTCCAAGCAAAGCAATTCCTCAAAAGACAAGCTGATGAAGAATTCCCTAAAGGAGAGAAGTCTGAAAACTGCTGAGCTAGTACCATAATTTCACTCACCATAAGCATTCAACTTTCATTACTCAGAACACAGATAGTTATTTCCCTCTATTTATTAAAATTCAAAAAAAAAAACACAGCCAGAAACATTAAGAGAACCAATGACTTTTATATAACTTTTATATAACTTAAGACTGTGTTACTGATTAGGAGCCCAATCCTATGGACTTTGAGCACTGGCACTGAGCTCCAGCACAGGGCTGGGTACTGCAAACGTGCTGTATGGCATGTCCATGCCCCTTGAAGTGTAAGGGCACAGTACTGGATGGATACCGCCTGGAGCATGCTAAGAGCTCCAGGCAATAGTGAGGGTCTTGGGGCAGGGGAAGTTGTTCTGGGATGGGGGAAGGGCAGGGTGGGGGAAGGAACCAGGGTGGGACTGGCAGGACTGGCACAGCCCTCCTCCACAATATCCTATCCTCTGTGTCAGGATACAAAGCCCAACATGGAGGCTCTAAAGTCTGCACTGGCAAAATAGCCAGCACAGGCTTGAGAAGCCCCATTACAGGGCCTGGGGCTTTCCCTGGGGGAAGGGGACAAGACCTCCAGCTGCCTTGGTAGTGCCACTGGATACAGTAACAATTTTGACGCCGCTGCACCCAGCACCAGCACCAGGACTGTTGATCCATAAGAACAGCCCCACTGGATCAGGCCATAGGCCCATCTAGTCCAGCTTCCTGTATCTCACAGCGGCCCACCAAATGCCCCAGGGAGCACACCAGATAACAAGAGACCACATCCTGGTGCCCTCCCTTTGCCCTGGTGCCATCCGCTACAATGATTCTGACTCTGAAAAGCATGAAGAATTCAAAAAGAATTCCAAGTTAGCAACTTTGATAATATAATCCACACCTTTACTGAAGCCAATAACAAGACCACAAAGGTAGTTTAAAAAAAAAAAAAGTAGGGGAGGAGAGAAAGCCCTAGCAACTGTCAAAATAAATGAATGTATAATACATTAAATGCCAGGAACAACTGAGTGCTACACAAAACTGCATATCTTCCTCTCCCAACTTACTCTCCTGGACAATTTGCTTAGGTACATTGCTGATCTAGGCTGCACATACATGGAATAGCCTCTGCTCAGGATTGCAAAACACTCCACAAAGGAGTTGCACAATGCCTTCAACATATGAAATGCTCACAATTAACATTGTTGCATTTGGAATTTATTTCTTAGAGTGTGCAGGAGGAATAAAGTGAGCGCACAACTATGAATCACTGACAGAATACAGTCTTGCCATGCACATTTTACACTGATGTTTCAAATTCATGTTCTCCTTACAGAAAGGAGCTAATTAACCTTTTTTTTACATTTACACTGTACTGTATTTATGGCTTCTGGATCATACTGAAGAGTCCATCAAACCACCATGGGGTCTTCAAACACAGAGTATTCAAAAAGCAGTTCAGGGTTCCAAATTAAATGCAACTTAGCATTTCATATGACAAAACCTTTCAAAATGGAGTAGGTAAAAAAAAAAAAAAGAATCCAGTAAAGAAAAGCTCTCTCTTTTGATGTTTATATAATGAGATTTGGATAACAACTAGTTGCCTCACCTAAATATGTGGATATAGCTTGTGGATATCAGACTAATGCATAACTTATGTAAATGAGAATTATGCAGTTGTCATCCCTCTGCCAGTATTATACTCCCCCCATTTTCATATTTATGACTTCCTTTTCCTAAACACTTTCACTTTAAAGTTAATCCCCAACAACGAAAACTAATCTGATACATTGCACTTTTCAGCAGCATGTTTGATACCATCAGAAAACCCAGTACTGTTGGCAAAAGAAAAAAAACAAAAAAGAAAAATTTCCTGAGAAGGGAGGAATAGGAGAATGTTTGAACCTGAAAATAAGGAGTAATAATCACTACATTAGTCACCAGCCAACTGCCAAGCTTGAATAAGGGTCTCAGCCAAGTGTCACTAAATCTGATTTTTACATCTAAACTGAGCAAAGTGCATATGAATGAGCTGTTGCTATCTGAATCTGAAAAGAGGTTACAGACAACTATGAAAAAGAGTTACTGGAAATCAGCAGTGCTGTTTGGAAAAATGCAGTACAGTTCCCCGTGCCAAACCTTCAAATATTCCCATTTGTATTCTTCCCAAGCACAATTATTCACAACTGAGAGAGAGCCTTGTGGGTGTGTGTGAAAGGTTAATTAGCAATGTTTACTAGGCAACATTTTTAAAAGGAGCCCAATGGCTTCAGTAGTCACTGTACTGTATTCATTTCTCAGACACCATCAAAGCCCTTAAGCAAAAAGTCATCTGAATACCTTTCCTAGGCAAGCTGGGATCTCTGCCATGCAAAACACTTTCAAAGACTTAAAGAAAGAACTGATGCACATGTTTACATTTAGGATCCTAGAATCAGGAGTATTCAGGAGTAACAGAATAGTTGCTTTTTAATAACCAGTTTTTTTCTCCAGTAAGACAGAGAACAATGGAATGAGACAAAACAGATGGGTCTGACACAGAAATGGAGACTTAGCAAAAGACTGTGCACCTATGTTTCAGGATGTGCATGCACATGGAGTGGAGGGTGGAACTGACATCTGTGTTATTGTGTTTCCATGTTTATTATATGCTATTCCTTTTTGCAAAACACCCCCTCCCCAAAAGCACAGTTGTCTTTTAGCACACCATCCCAAAGTACAGGAAGAACAATGCCCATTGTCTGCTGAAGTCAGTGGACCATGTACTACCTCCCCTCTATAGACACTGTGCTAAAGGAGTACCTTTCGAAGAATCAGAAGCAGCACTGAAAAACGTGCATCCTCTCCTACCCTCATGCATGCACCGCGTAGACTCGTCCTGTCATCCAGGGATGCATTTTTAGTCGCTTGCATGCAATCTAGGCATTAGCAAAAAAGATTGCATTGCAGCAACCATGTGTGCAGCTGCTGTTCCAACCTAATTCCTGCCGCTGAACAGACAAGGATAATGGAGCCCAATCCTACACCTGTCTACTCAGAAATAAGTCCCATCAGAATCAGTGGGGCTTACTTCCAGGAAAGTGCGGATTAGACTGCAGCCTTAGAGCTCAAGCCTATGCCTGCTTACTCAGAAGTAAGTCCCATTATAGTCAGTGGGGCTTACTCCCAGGAAAGTGTGGACAGGATTAAGCTGTTAGAGCCCAATCCTATGCATGTTTACACAGAGGTAAGTCCCATTAGAGTCAGTGGGGCTTGCTTCCAGGAAAGTGTGGCTAGGATTGGGCTCTCCTATGCATAACTACTCAGAAGTAAGTCCCACTGCATTCAATAGGACTTACTCCCAGGAAAGTATGCGCAGGACTGCAGCCTTAGTCCATAGCCCGCATGCGAGGCTTTCGATGGTTTGCCCCGGGGTTGCATCCTCCCCTTACCTCGACCTCCTTGCTCTTGTCTTTGTTCCTGCCCGTGGAACTTCTCCCATTGCTGGCGGTCTCCCGCGCCGGGACTACCGAGATCTGCTGGAGAGGCATCCTGGCAAGGCTGCAGGTTGCCCGAGCCTGATTGGCCGCCTTCGAGCTGCGCTGCCTCCGAGTTGCTCACCTGTGCAATTGTTCATATCCTTGCCTGGCCAGGTCTGGGGGGGGGGGGGCCACCGACCAAGCGCAGCTGTGCCTGGTGCAACCAATGGGGGGAGAAAGCCAAGGCCAAGCTCTTCCTTCACCCCCCCCCAAAAAAGCAGGGGCTGCTTAAAAAAGGCGGGGGGCACACACACACCCCCAGGGGAACCTCAGCGGCGCGCGCAACAGCAGGGCGCCCAGAGCAGCCCAGGGGCAGTGCCGCGAGCGCGGAGCGCGGGCGCTGCCCGGGGGTCAGAACTCCAGGGCCGGGCGGCCGCAGCAGGCTCTCCTCTGCCGGCGGCGCCGCCGCCACCCGCCCTTCTTCCTTCGGAGCATTGTGGGAGGCACATCCAGCGCTTCTGTTACCTAATGACTGTCATGGAAACGGAGGCGCGGGGGGGAAGCGAGCCCTGCGCAAAAGCGCTTCTCTTCAGGGCTCTTCGGCTGCTCCCTGAGGGGGCAGGCGCGCCCCCCCCCCGCCTGGGCAGTGCTGGGCGCCCGCGCCGCCTAGGCGGCTGCTGCTGCTGCAAGACGGCTTTGCGTCCTATTTCGGAGCGGGCTGGCCAGCTCGCGTTGTCCTTCAGGCGCCTTCCTCGCTAAGCGGCTTAGGTTCCAAGGGGAGGGGGCGGAAAGCACCGCGAGCGCCTCCAGGCAGGAGTCCTTCAGTGCGCACCAGCGGGGAGGAAACTTCAGCCCCTGGGCTGCGGCCGGGCAGGACGCCTCCAGCCAAGCGCGCGCCCTTGCAAGGCCCCCCGGGCAGAGCTGCAGCCTTGGCGGCCAGGACGTCTCCACCACAAGCTTCTCTGTCTACTCAGAAGTAAGTCCCATTGGGTCCAGTGGGGCTTACTCCCAGGAAAGTGTGTATGGGATTGCAGCCTTGCAGTACAATCCTGTGTGTACACAGAAGTAATTTCCATTGTGTCCAGTGGGGCTTACTCCCAGGAAAGTATGGACAATGGTTCTCAAACTTTGAGCACTGGGACCCACTTTTTAGAATGAGAGTCTGTCAGGACCCACTGGAAGTGATGTCATGACTGGAAGTGACATCATCAAGCAGGAAAATTTTTAACAATCCTAGGCTGCAGCTCTACCCACACTTACCTTTGGAATAAGTCCCATTGACTATCATTGTTAAAAGCATATCCATAATAACCTGTGAAAAGTACAGTCTGTAACATTTCCCCAAATGCAGTCACATCCCAGGGTAGCATCAAATCTAATATATTAAAAATAAAATTTTGAAATCAATGGGGACCCACCTGGAAGTGGCTTTCAATCCACCTACTGAGTCCCAACCCACAGTTTGAGAAACACTGGTGTATAACACTGGCAAGGAATGCTATGAGGGAAGGTGTAGACCAAGAGGGATGATAAAGGAAGAAGGGAGTCACTGAGGAGGTGCTGGAAAAGCCCAGTTATGCAGGCCACTCTTTTAGCAGCACTGCTTCTGCCATGGCATCACTTTGCAGAGCACATCTCAGCTGCTGAGCTATGAAGTGATACCTCACCAGAAGCAACATTGTTGAAAGGGTGACCTACTTAATACTTGGGCTCTCCCACATCTTGTAACTGTGATCAAGATTTGCATATTTCTTCTGTCATGGATTCCCAATGGATTCCCAAGTGAGGAAAAAGTGCTTATTTTTCCTTGTCATCACCTGCTTAGTGGTGTCACTTCCTGCTTAATGACATCACTTCTGGCCCTCAGCGGGTGCCATGAATTCTGTTTGGCACACTGTATGAAACGAATTCTTTGAAAAGGTCAACAGGCATGTGGATGCGGGAGAACCCGTGGACATTATATATCTGGACTTTCAGAAGGCGTTTGACACGGTCCCTCACCAAAGGCTACTGAAAAAACTCCACAGTCAGGGAATTAGAGGACAGGTCCTCTCGTGCATTGAGAACTGGTTGGAGGCCAGGAAGCAGAGAGTGGGTGTCAATGGGCAATTTTCACAATGGAGAGAGGTGAAAAGCGGTGTGCCCCAAGGATCTGTCCTGGGACCGGTGCTTTTCAACGTCTTCATAAATGACCTGGAGACAGGGTTGAGCAGTGAAGTGGCTAAGTTTGCAGACGACACCAAACTTTTCCGAGTGGTAAAGACCAGAAGTGATTGTGAGGAGCTCCAGGAGGATCTCTCCAGACTGGCAGAATGGGCAGCAAAATGGCAGATGCGCTTCAATGTCAGTAAGTGTAAAGTCATGCACATTGGGGCAAAAAATCAAAACTTTAGATATAGGCTGATGGGTTCTGAGCTGTCTGTGACAGATCAGGAGAGAGATCTTGGGGTGGTAGTGGACAGGTCGATGAAAGTGTCGACCCAATGTGCGGCGGCAGTGAAGAAGGCCAATTCTATGCTTGGGATCATTAGGAAGGGTATTGAGAACAAAACGGTTAGTATTATAATGCCGTTGTACAAATCGATGGTAAGGCCACACCTGGAGTATTGTGTCCAGTTCTGGTCGCCGCATCTCAAAAAAGGCATAGTGGAAATGGAAAAGGTGCAAAAGAGAGCGACTAAGATGATTACGGGGCTGGGGCACCTTCCTTATGAGGAAAGGCTACGGCGTTTGGGCCTCTTCAGCCTAGAAAAGAGACGCTTGAGGGGGGACATGATTGAGACATACAAAATTATGCAGGGGATGGACAGAGTGGATAGGGAGATGCTCTTTACACTCTCACATAATACCAGAACCAGGGGACATCCACTCAAATTGAGTGTTGGGCGGGTTAGGACAGACAAAAGAAAATATTTCTTTACTCAGCGCGTGGTCGGTCTGTGGAACTCCTTGCCACAGTATGTGGTGCTGGCGTCTAGCCTAGAAGCCTTTAAAAGGGGATTGGACGAGTTTCTGGAGGAAAAATCCATTATGGGGTACAAGCCATGATGTGTATGCGCAACCTCCTGATTTTAGGAATGGGTTAAGTCAGAATGCCAGATGTAGGGGAGGGCACCAGGATGAGGTCTCTTGTTATCTGGTGTGCTCCCTGGGGCATTTGGTGGGCCGCTGTGAGATACAGGAAGCTGGACTAGATGGGCCTATGGCCTGATCCAGTGGGGCTGTTCTTATGTTCTTATGTTCTTATGAGTTTGACATCCCTGCTCTGAACACCAGAGGAATTCTATCAGCAATAATTCCTGTTTGTGTAATGCAAGGGGTTGGCACATCTGCAAAAGTCCTTTATGCAACTAACTTGAACCTGGACATTATCACATGCAGCATCAAAGCTTCAGTCTAATTTTAAAAGTAAATACAATCCCTTCACTTTGGGAAAATGCCAGGGGTTATAGCCCTCTGTATCAATCATGGATCTTAACAGGGTTAAGCACTAATCAATTTAATCCATCTATGTCTCTCTTAGTGAGTAAGAGGGAGAAGGAGCTTATAAGTTGAGACAAACAAATCTTACTAACCTGCTTCCTCTCTCTGCTTTGCACTAGGTCAACAACGTATTTAGGTGAGTGGAATTTAGTGCCATATGCTATTATCTAAGGTAGCAATTTTCAACCAGTATGCCTTGGCACATTGGTTTGCTGCAAATGATTTTCAGGTGTACCCTGGGAGTTTAGGGGAAGGGTAATTTATTAGTAGGGCTGTTGGGGGATGTGCACCCCCTCCCCCACAGTGTGCTTTGTCAATTAAAAACTGATGGCATGGCCTGAAAATTTTAGCACCTTATCATTGTGCCATGAGATGAAAAGGGCTGAAAATCACTGATTTTAAATGTTGGACTTGGAATGCTTTTCAAAACTTTTTTAAAAGATTGAAAATCACTGATCTAAGGCAACAATTCTATGCATACATATTTGGGAGTAAGTTCCTGAAGCTCTCTGTTCAAGAAATCCCCTTTGTGTTATGAAGGGGGAAGTGGGTCCACAATTGCTGTACACATCTCCCGATAACACATCCACATCTCACTCTCCCAGAGGCTACCTGTATTTGACTTGCCTTTATTACAGTATTTATTTCTAGTATTGTGTTTATAGAGCTGGTGTAGTGTAGTGCTTAAGAGTCTGAGCTTCAAACTAAGATTTCCCCAGTTTGAATCTTGCCTCTGCTGTGAGCTCACTGCATGACCTTAGACAAGATGTTCCTCTCAGCTTCAGTTCTCCCTATTGATGCTTAACTTGATGCTACCATGACATGTGACTGCATTGGGGAAATGTTACAGATCTATACTTTTAACAGGCTACTATGTATATGCTTTTAACAGTGATAGTCAATGGGGCTTACTCCTCGGTACATGTGGGTAAGAGTGTAGACTTTGATTGTTAAAAATTCTCCTGCTTGATGATGTCACTTCTGGCCATGACATCGCTTCCAGTGAGTACTGAAAATTCTAAGTGGGTCCCAATACTAAAAATGTGAGAACCACTACCTATGCAATACATGAATAACAATACTTCCATGCCTTTCAAGGTTGTTGTAAAATCACAAGAAAACCCATGCAAGGTGCTTCACACACTCAGAAAGTGCTATACCTTTGTTCAGTATTTCTATGCTTATACAGGATGACACACTAAATAAATAAAGGCTACAATCTTAACTACACTTTCCTGAGAGTAAGTTCCATTGAACAAAATGGAACTTACTTCTGAGTAGACCTGGTTAGGATTGTACCTGGTGTCCTCAGGTATGCAGATATGGATTATGATAATTACATCACTTTCTGAAACATGCACAGGTTCACTGAATTCCATCTTGGTTCCTTAGCTCACATTCCTGACAGCCAGAACTTTGCCCTGGAGGGGTGAGGCATGGCTTCCTCTAATCAAATTCATGCTAATGAAGGACAATTGATCTGGATGGAAAACAGAGTACTGTGGGGGATCTATGCGTCCCCTTCGGGTCTTGCAATTTTGGACTCTCCACCTTGACATAATCTCATGCATCTTCTCTGGTCTCCTTGGCATTGTAGAAGAATAAAAGTGTATTTA